>NC_091638.1:65706017-66009285 GCF_027580195.1 Bos mutus | reverse complement strand
GCAGCACCACCGGCCAGGCGTCCCGGTCACTGGATGGCTCAGCCCGCTGACGTTTGCACTTTCTTTTGCCCACTCTGACCCTGCAAAGCCCCCACAGGGCCGTTTCTGGGCTCCCTGTCCTGTCACCGAGCAGGTGGCCCTGCCCGCGGGCCTTGGACACTCACAAGAGGCAGCTGTTCAGGGCGCGCTCCCAAGCTGGGCCATCTTCCTTGGAGAGCTGAGGGCTTGGCACTGAGGGCTCGCAGGGTGAGGTCTGGCTTTGCGGGAGGCGAGGGCAGCTTTGCAGGGCACTCCCAGGCCATGGCACGCTCTACGGCGCAGGTGGGATCCAGGCAGATGCTCCACTCTGGTAAAAGATGCATCTAGGGTTTGAAAAAGAGCACGTGCTCCTGAGGAAAAGCAGGGGGTAGTATCCAGTGAGAAGGGAGGTGTTTTCCTAGGAGCCAACCAAAACTGCAGAGGAGTCCAGGATACAGTTGTAAAGATATGAACCGGCAGGCATGATTCCGTCATCGGTGAGTATCTGATACACACTCAGGAAGAGATGCAAGACACTCACCACTTTCAAGAGTGGCAGACACAGGAGGTGGTGATGCCTGAGGACCACCACTGGCTGGCTCACGATCACAGACACCCACGTGCACATGTGCCAACCAGAACCCTGTGAGGCTCCTGGGCACACAGATCTTTTTGTCCCCCCATTTCTTATAGGCAAGACTCCAGACTCCATGACCTTCTCTCAGTTCCAAATGGCCTGCTATTGCTGCTAACTCGCTTCAGTCATGTCTGACTCTGTGCGACCCCATAGACGGCAGCCCACCAGGCTCTGCCGTCCCTGGGATTCTCCAGGGAAGAACACTGGAGTAGGTTGCCATTTCCTTCTCCAATGCATGGAAGTGAGAAGTGAAAGTGAAGTTGCTCAGTCGTGTCAGATTCTTAGCGACCTCATGGACTGCAGCCTACCAGGCTCCTCCGTCCATGGGGTTTTCCAGGCAAGAGTACTGGAGTGGGGTGCCATCGCCTTCAGTTGCTCATCACAGGAGGAACAGCGATGAAACCCAAGGCAAGACTAGCAGACCTGACAGATGGCTCATCGAGATTAGGAGGCCCACCCTGCACACACCCTCATCTTGTCAGCAACCTCACCCTTTTGAAACTTTGCAGAAGTTACTGCCTGGTTCCTTATCACATCCCCTGACTGTAACCTCTTCCTACTCACCAGGGAAGGGGGCACAGTTCTTGAGGCCCTCGCCTACTGTGCTCCCCCTTTGCATGGCAAGGTAAGAAAGCCACTCTTTCCTTGAGTGGCTCTGTCCTCCATGACTCTGTCTCCATATCTCTGTTTGGTCTTGGTGCACAGAGTCAAGGTTTTGGCAACATACATACACACACGCACAGGCAGTCACACTCATGCACACAGCTACACATGCACTCATATCCATGTGACAAGGCAACCCATGCATGCACACTGCCCCGTGTGTACACGTGCAATCATACCTGTGCATGTGTGCAACCACACACACAATTACATACACGAGGTGTGTGTGCTCATGGAGCATATCTTGAGCTATCTCAGGGAACTCGATGGGTCTCTCAGGAAACCTCTGACGGCTCCCATCACTGCCTCTTCCCCCAACCAGTGCGGCTGGTGATCACTGCTACAGAGACAGGAATTGGCCGCTGTGTAGAGTCAAGAGCAGGCCCTTGTGCCATGACTTCATTCCTCTGGTATGGTACAGCCCCCACCTTCCAATCCCGTATTTTAAATGTCAAGATTGCCCTGTCGGGACCTGTGCTAATCGAAGTTGACTCACGATGGAAAGTGAAAGTGAAGTAGCTCAGTCATGTCCAACTCTTTGTGACCCCCATGGACTGTAGCCCACGAGGCACCTCCATCCATGGGATTTTCTAGGCAAGAATACTGGAGTGGGTTGCCATTTCCTTCTCTGGGGGGATCTTCCCAATCCGGGGATTGAACCCAGGTCTCCTGCATTGCGGGTAGACACTTTATCGTCTAAGCCACCAGGGAAGCATCGTGGAGAAACCATCACCAAAACTTAGTATCTGGTTTCCCCTGCAGAGGTTTTTGATATTGTTCAGTAGCTCAGTTGTGTCCGACTCTTTGTGACCCCATGGACTACATCACGCTAGGCTTCCTTGTCTTTCACCATCTCCCAGAGTTTGCTCAAATTCATGTCCATTGGGTCAGTGATGCTTCAGTGAGCCTTAAAGGACAGTCTGGCCAATTATTCTCGTTATCTGGTGTAGAAAGACTGGGCAGGTCAAGGTCTCAGAAAGAGACCCTTGGAGCAGGAAGGAAATGGTGTTAAGTAGGAGAGCAGGCCAGGAGGAAAGACAGGAGGTTAGGCTGGTGCTGAGAGTTCTCATTTTCAGGGCTCAGCTCCTCATGAGCTGTGCAGGGAAGGGACAGGAGCCAGACAACGCTCCATGAGAAAGGCACCCTCAGACGTGGCCCTGGGCGCCTCCTTCTCTGGTCCTTGACTTCATGCTGCCTCTCAACATCTCCCACTTCCGATTTTTGCGCTCTCAATCTTGGCTTGATTTTAAATTTTTTTGAAACTGTGATATACAGGGTGCTGCATGCACATTACCTAAAAATCAGACTCCAAATTGCTTAATTCCTTTTTCTGGTTTACACAGGTTCCTGGGCCCAACGCAAGTGTTACCTGCCACAGTCCATCACACTAGTAACTTATTTATCAGCAGCAGCGGCAATGTGACTCCAAGCTGGAGAAACGACACATACCAAGAAATAGGGATTGCAGAAACAAACACAGGGAAAACCACAGACATCTGTCCTGACACGTCACCTGGCTGAACTTTGGTATCAGAACGCAAGGAACACAGGCGTGTGGGTTTGTGTCTTTAGACATTGTCCTGGGTTCCAAAGGATGTGTCTGTGGCAGATGGGAACCTGGAGTGCTGGAGAGCATCTTAATTATATTGCTTCCTTCCAGGCTTCTGGAGTTTTGGGTATGATGCTAATTGCTGATCAAGAGCCTAATTTTTGCTGGCCACGTGGGCAAATTCCACATTCCTTTGTCCATCAGGCAAGTCTGGCCTATAAGCTGAACATCTGTATTGAAATTTTAGAGATGATTCCTCCAGGTAGGGGGGGAAAAAACAATATTATTAAAGGCAGGTTTCTAAGTAGGTATTTATGTCTTATGGCAAACCATGTGGATGCTGGCCCCTCATACTAGCTTAACAACTAATGGCAGAGACTAAGCGGCTACCCAGACTCACGTGGAGGAGGCAGGCAGGTTAAGTGGAAATGCATAAGCCCCTTCCAGGTAGAGAGGGCTTAGGGGAGGCCTGGATCACCTGAAAGGGCCAACTCTGTCGTTGAGGGCAACACTTCCTGGGGCCCAGCCTTGGGCCGGGTAGGACCTTTTAAGCTCCCCACCCATCCAGGTGTGTCCCAACTTTCCCTCCTTCACTCCCAAACTGGATCGACCGCGTCTCTTCTTCTCCGGTTCGGGGTCCTCTTAAGGCCCCTTTTTGCCTCCTGCCTCTTGGGCTTCCCCATCCCCGCTCCTTGCCCCAGCTGACTCCTCCTTACGATCCTTCCTCTCCTTCCTCACCTCCAATCGTCACCAGTGTGCACTCCGTATCCCCATTCATCGTGTCGCTGCCTCCCTCCTCCGCCCCTCGAGTCCCCCATGCACCCCACCTCCCCCTCTCCGCCCCCAAGCCGGTACAGGCAGCAGTGACAACAGCTCCCCGGGACAGCAGGGAGGCCCGCTTACCCGGGCGCAGCAGGCCTTGCGGCGGCCCGGCGGCCCTCGGGCGGGGGGAAAGCGCCCGCGGTCCGGCGTGGGGACGTGGCCGGCAGCAGAGCCGCGGGACCCGAAGCCAAGACCGCTCAGGGCAGCCGCCCCAGCTCGGCCCCACCCCTCCCCGCCCCGGAGGTGACGTCACGGGAGGGCGGGCCTGGGTGGGTGGGGCAGCCTTGGACGACCCCGGAGCCCCATCCCCGAAATGAGTGGCGCTGCCGGAGGCGAGCCGGAAGTGAGGGGCGTGGCCGCACCCAGGGCCACGCCCACCGCGGAGCGGCTCAGGTTACACCTCGAGGGCGGCCGGAAGTGGCTATTTTGGACGGGTCTCTGCCGGAAGTGGTGGCTCCTGGGGCTTTGCCACCTGGCTGCGAATACCGCCCTGTCCGGCCGAGGGTCTCGGAGAGGGTCATCTCACACCTACCTCGGCGACTTGGCTATGCCATGTGCCCGCTCCCATCCCACAGACTTTATCCAGGCCCAGGGGCCAGCGCTGGGACTAAGTAATAGAGATGGCCATCCGTGAGTCTTGAGCGCTTGCACGCGCCAAGCCCTGAGCTTGGTTCAATGATTTTACTCTGCAGTAACCCTGTGACACGCTTCGCACCCGTTTTACAGACGCTGAAACTGAGGCTCACAAAATGTTCTTTAATTGTGAGCCGTGAATAACAGTGGGGCAGAATGAAGTATAGAGTAAAGCTGACGGGACTTGACCTTCATTAGAAATAGGCTTTGAGGGGTGAGACAGAAGCTCAAGAGGTATTGGTGGTGGTGGTTTAGTCGCCAAGTCATGTCCGACTCTTGCGACCGCATGGCTAGGCTCCTGTCCATGGGATTCTCCAGGCAAGAATACTGGAATTAAGTTGCTGTGCCCTCCTCCAGGGGATCTTCTTTACCCAGGGATGGAACCTGGGTCTCCTGCATTGCAGGCAGATGGTTCACCGACTGAGCTATGAGGGAAGAGGTGTTGGGTGTATGTACATACTTATGGCTGACGTATGTATATTCTTGGGCTTCCCTGGTGGCTCAGATGGTAAAGAATCTGCCTGCAGTGCAGGAGACCTGGCTTCAGTCTCTGTGTCAGGAAGATCCCCTGAAGTAGGAAATGGCAACCCATTCCAGTGTTCTTGCCTGGAAAATCCCATGGACAGAGGAGCCTGGTGGGCTACAGTCCATAGGGTCTCAAAGAGTTGAACATGACTGAGCGACTAAGCACAGCACACAAATACATGGAAAAGCACTAAATCATTGACTTGAGATGTCTGGTTTTCTTTAACAGTAATCTTTGGATGTTCCAACTCCCTGGTTTTTGTTGCTGAAACTCCTTATTTCCTGGCTCCTCCCTTACCTCTTCGGGGCAGTATCTCAGAATTTTCTGAGATGCTGTATCCTTGGCTTAAGTCTTCAGTTTTGTCGGCCAAATAAAACATAATTCTCAACTTGTAGGTTGTAAGTTTTTTTCAGTCAGCAGGGCCCTGGGCTGAGAAACTAAATGGGCCACAGAAAACTGGGGGTATGTGATGACAAGGTCAGCTAGCCGGCTGTGAGCCCTGGGAGCACCCGAAACTCAAGTTAGTGGTGGCACCTCCCAGTACCGCACGGTTTCAGGTTGTGGAGAACTTGCTCTGAAAGACGTAGGTTTGCTGAGATGCAAACCAGATGAGAGGATTCATGAAGACAAGCGCCTTTGATTTGTGTTTGCTTTAATTTTCCCAACTGCTGCTGCTGCTGCTAAGTCGCTTCAGTTGTGTCTGACTCTGTGCGACCCCATAGACGGCAGCCCACCAGGCTCCCCCGTCCCTGGGATTCTCCAGGCAAGAACACTGGAGTGGGTTGCCATTTCCTTCTCCAATGCATGAAAGTGAAAAGTGAAAGTGAAGTTGCTCAGTCGTGTCCAACTCTATCGACCCCATGGACTGCAGCATACCAGGCTCCTCCGTTCATGGAGTTTTCCAGGCAAGAGTACTGGAGTGGGGTGCCATTGCCTTCTCCAAATTTCCCCAACTAGCTCTGATCTAACATGAAAAGTGCAGCATCTCTGTTCAGTTCACAAGTGAAAATGCATTCAAGCAACCAGTTATAGTTCTGTGCTTTCCTTCCTCAAAGTCAGCTTCTGTGATCCTGTGTTTTATTTCCTCTTTGCCAAAACTGGAACAATTTTTACCTCTAGGGCTGAAATTACAAAGATAAGACACAACCTTCCTTCTTAAGGAGCTCATGGTCTAGAGCAGGGTCTGCCGGCCCTCTGTCTGCTTTTATAATTTTATTTATTTGTTTGCTTGTTTTTAGCTGTGCTGGGTCTTTGTTGCAGCAGGCAGGGACTACTCTAGTTGCGGCGCGCAGGCGTCTCATCTCAGTGGCCTCTTCTGTTTTGGAGCGCAGGCTTTATGGCACATGGGCTTCAGTAGTTGCTGCGTGTGGGCTCAGCGGCTGTGGTTCTTGGACTCTAGAGCACAGGCTCAATAGTTACAGTGCATGGGCTTAGCCACTCTGTTGCTCTGAGGCAGGTGGGATCTTCTCGGATCAGGAATTGAACCCGTGTATCCTGCATTGGCAGGCAGGTTCTTTAGCACTGAGCCACTAGGGAAGCCTGTGTTTGCTTTTGCAATAAACTTTAATTGGAATATCATTACACCACTTTGTTATGTATTATCTGGCTGCTTTTGCACCGCAAGGGCAGAGTTGAGTTGTTGCCGCAGAGACTGTATGGCCTACCCAAACCTAACATGTTTACTGCCTGGCCCTTCAGAATATGCTTGCAAACCCCCAGTCTAGAATGTTGCAAGGAAATGGATTCAGACAGCAGGGGAAATACCTTGTTGAGGTGGTCCAGAATATAGGGAAACTCATTCTCTCATAGGGGGATTTGGTAACTTTCAGTGGATGGGGTCACCTGGCACCTCGAGTCCACTGAGCACAGTTCTGGGAACCATGTTACTGCTTGTGCAGAGTATTATGAGCAATAAAGCAGGCCAGGCGAGCTGATTCTGATGGCAGCGAACGAATTAAAGACAAAGAAGGAAGGATAAGCTTAAATCCTCACGCTGTGACTCAGGGCACAGATGCCCTCGGGTTCTTTCTATGCAGAAATGGCTAAATAACAAACTCAGCTGGGTCCTTTTAGCTGTTGATTTATAATGTCACTTGAATATAAGGCCATGCGAGATCCCCCATGTAAATGTTAGGGCCAAGGAGTAACACTGTCAGGCTTCAAATCCTGGCCGCTTTACTTTTTAGCTAAGTGACGGCGGGCAAGAGGCCTAGCCACTCTGTGCCTCAGTTTATCCTACAGTCGATTCTCATGACTTGTGGTTGTTATGCTTAATAAAGTTGCCGTGAATGCGGACTTAGTGAATGCCAAACCGTTGCTCCCAGGGAAGAAAACAAGACCAATACTTCCCTCACGCTCTGCACTTTACAGTCATTTTTTACACTCCAAACACAAAATTGAGGACATTGAAATTGTGAGAATTTTTAGAATAAAAATAGATGATTCATGAGGATAGGAATATAATTATATACACATTATTGGATTGATCCTGCTGACCTGTCAGTTGCAATGTTCAGAAATATTAATTTGCCTTTCAGATATTTACTATGGATAGCTGGAAAAATTTTTTTAGAGATTACAAAAGCAGTTTGCTACAGATTTACACTGACTTTTTCAGTTTTTAAAAAAGCACATTTTAAATTTCAACACATCACTAATTTAGTGAAATTATTCAAAGCTATCTTGTATAGTTCAAAATCTTTTTATTGAGGATTATTATACGTACAGAAAAGAATATGTAGAGATTTATAGCTTGATGAATTTTGACTAACAGCCCCCTGTGTAGCCACTCAGATAAGAAAGTCAGTACCAGCACCCTGGGGACCCCCTTGTCCTCCTTCCCAGTCCCTCCAAAACTACCAAGTATCTGCAAAGATTTAGAGCAATTTGAACTCTTACACATTGGTGATGGGAATGCAAAATGGTAGAGCCTTTTGGAAAACAGTTTGACAGTCTCTCATAAAGTTAAATATACACTTACTTATGACCCAGCAATCCTACTCACTTTGGGTATTCACCCAAGGGAAATGAAAACTTATGTTCACACAAAGACCTGTATGAAAAAGTCTATAGCAACTTTATTCATAATTGCCAAAGGCTGGAAACACCCAAGTGAGTCAGTGGGTGAATGGATAGACCAAATGTGGTGTGTCTGTACCATGGGTTACTGCACGCGCCAGCGCGGAAGAGTCTCAGAAGCATGTGCTAAGCGGAAGAAACCAGACGTAAGAGGCTACAGTATGAGCCCATTCACATCATTTTCATGAAAAAACCGAAGTATAGAGACAGAAGCCAGAGGTCACCAGGGCACGGGATGAGGAAAAGGACTGGTTCAGGGTCACCAGATAAAATGCACGTTGCCCAGCTAAAGCTGCTGAAACTGACTGCCCCAGCATAAGAACATGAGGGAACTTCTTGATGGAAATATTCTATATCTTGCTTATGGTGATGGTTACACAACTATATACATTTGTCCCAACGCATGGAATTGTGAACTTTACTGAATGTAAATTCTGCCTCAATGAATTTCACTAAAACACTAAACACAGGGTTGTAAAGAAAGGTGAGGGTGAAAACAGGATTGTGATGACAGTTACGAGTGTGTGCATATGTGTGTGCGTGCGTGCGTGTGTGTGGTAAGTGGAAACAAACACAAATGAATGCATGTGGTTGTATGTAAATCCAATAAAATTGATTTTTTTGCAGAGTTTTACTGGGGATAAAGAGACCCACTCCCTTGGGAATTCGCTGGCTGTTTAGTGGTTAAGACTCTGCACTTCTACCACAGGACTTCCATCCCAGGATCCCTGGTCGAGCAGGGAACTAAGATCCTGCATGCCTTGCAGCATAGCAAAACAAACAAAAAGAGACACACTTCCTAGTTATACAAAATTCAACACACCAGGAAGATGTATAATTCCTAATATTCGAAATTGGAATAGCCCCAGTTACAAGACCTCAAAATATGTAGAGCAAAACTGGCAGAGAAGAAACAGAAAAATTCCCAACATAGGGAGAGATTTTAATATGCTTCTTTTAGTAGTGTACACAACAAGCAGAACTTGCCTCCCCACTTCAAAAAAAACCAGTAAGATTGTTAAAGACTTCGATGACATTGCTAAGAAATCCTGGCTTCATGAACATGCGTAGATCATTCCATCTAATAACTGAATGATTGCTAGCTTAATTGCATGTCCTGGGGAAGAGGATTAAGAGTGTGCTTATCAAATCTGCAGATAACACTAGCGTTTCAACCTTTGGCCCCTGGGTTGGTCCCGCAGGGCCACCTTGTCCAGGGCTCTGTGGAGAGCATCAGCACAGAGAAATGTCTGGTGACCAACCCAGGGGACCGCAGCAGCAGACACTGAGCCAGTCTGAGGGTTTGTCACACGGCATCGTTTTCAGCAGGCAGCCGTGGAGTCAGCCGTCCCTTCACCGAAAAGAGTAGTGGTGCAGCCAGGGGTGTTCATGTTCCAGGGAATCAGGAAACGGGGCTCAGAGTCCAAGAAATGGAAAATCGAAGGTGGAGGGACTTCGTGACAGAGCAGGGACTCTGGTCAGAAATGGTTGTTTAAAAAAAATGGTTTTAAATGTTTATCTCCTACTTACACGAAGAACATATCTTGTATATCGTGATTACCAGAATTCTGAAGAGAGAGGAAAAAAAATCCCAATGAGGAATTCTGTGTGGTCATCACAAGCGTATATTCACTACATATGATGTGTGTTAGGAGGAAGTGATAGGAATTTATGTTACAAATTTATCTTTTAATTTTTAGTTTTTATTTGGCCCTGCAGGCATATGGGATTTCAGTTCCCCAACCAGGAATCAAACCTGTGTTGCATTGGAATCAAACCTCTGCATTGGAAGCACAGAGTCTTAACCACTGGACCACCACCGAAGTCCCTAGTTTTTAAAAGGGCTAATGTAGCTGAGTTAAAAACTCAGTTAACTAGAAACAGAAGAATATTGACTTGATATGATAAAGAATAATTATTTCAGATTATTATCCTACGTCATGTGCTGTGCGTGTGTGCTAAGTCGCTTCAGTCGTGTTCAACTCTTTGCGACCCTTGGACTGTACTCCGCCAGGTTCCTCTGTCCATGGGGATTCTCCAGGTGAGAATATTGAGTGCGTTGCCATGCCCTTCTCCAGGTGATCTTCCTGATTTAAGGACTGAACCCAAGTTCCTTACATCTCCTGCATTGGCAGGCAGGTTCTTCGCCACTAGCTCTACCTGGGAAACCCCATCCTACATCATACATAATGATTTTTTAAAAATTAGAGCTGTTCCTAGAGAGATCACGGATGAGGTCTTAGTGAACATTATTCTAGTCAAAGGAATGAGAGAAGAGCAATGAATAGAGTGTATTTTTTAAAGACAAATTTTCATTATTTGCATAGAAAGTGAAAGTGAAGTCACTCAGTTGTGTCCGACTCTTTGCGACCCCATGGGCTGTACTCCGCCAGGCTCCTCCGTCCATGGGGTTCTCCAGGCAAGAATACTGGAGTGGGTTGCCATTTCCTTCTCCAGGGGATCTTCCCGACCCAGGGATCGAACCCATGTCTCCTGCATTGCAGGCAGACGCTTTAACCTCTGAGCCACCAGGGAAGCATAAGATATGATCAATTACCTAGAATGTCTCAGAGAGTCACCTTAAAGTCAACTAAAAGGTATAAGTTAATAATTTGCCCCAGTGCAAAATAAGTTTATGTCAGTGGATTTACTGTATACCAACAATGAAAAACAGGATTTCCCTGCGGTCCTGTGGTTAAGACTCCGTGTTTCCATTGCAGGGGACTCAGGTTCAATCCCTGCTCTGGGAACTAAAATCCCAATGTGGCATGGCGCCATCAGAAAGACAAAAAAAAGGCTTTAAAAATGTCAGTTACTCTGGTAACAAAAATATAAAATAGCCAGTGATACATTAATGAGAAATATTCAGGACTGACAAGTTTTAGGATGTTCTTCCTATGGAGGAGTCAAAAATATACTTGAGGACTTCCCTGGTGGCACAGTGGATTGGAATCCATCCGTCTACCAATGCAGGGGACATGGGTTCGATCCCTGGTCCAGGAAGATCCCACATACCTTGGAGAAACTAAGTCTGTGCTCCACAACTACTGCTCTGGAGCCTGAACTCTGCAAAAGAGCAGCCACTGCAAGGAGAAGCCCACATATGAAACTACACAGTGTACCCCCTGCTCTCGGCAACTAGAGAAAGTCCATGCAGCAAAGACGACCCAGCGCAACCAAAAATAAATATGTAAATAAATGTTATTTTAAAAATAAAAATATACTTGAAAACAATGGAGAGCTATATCATGTTGATGGGAAAGTAAACCCTTGTAGAGAGGTATATTTCCCCAAATTAATTTATAGTTTTGTTGTTGTTCAGTCTGACCCTTCTCGATCCCATGGACTGCAGCACGCCAGGCTTCCCTGTCCTTCACTATCTCCTGGAGTTTGCTCAAACTCATGTCCACTGCGTTAGTGATGCCATGCAACCATCTCATCCTCTATCACCCCCTTCTCCTCCTTCACCCTCAATCTTTCCCAGCCTCAAATCAATGGTTTTAATACAATTCTAATCAAAACCTCGTTTTGGATTATTTTGGAACTTGAGAAAATAATTCTAACATTCATCTGTAGCACTAAACGGTAAAAATAGCAAAGAAGCTATAATACAGAAGCTTTCTGTATTTTGCAAAATTTCTGTAAAATGTGTATTATTTTTATAGTAAAGAAAGTCCTTCCATTTTAGCAACAACAAAAGACAACTTAATCCCAGTACACACTTAAAAATAGTATAATATGTAATCACCGAGATGCAAACATTTCTCTATTCTCTGAATCTATTCATTCCTTACTAGATTATTGTTAGAAGTTCAAGTTAATGGCCTGACAAAGGAACGGAAAAATAGTTCTTTGAGAAGGTGTGATATGATTTGATTCAGTTTTGCTTCGAGGAAAAAACAAAGAAACAAATCAGTTACAGTCTTGCAGAACCTGAATGGTTTTTCCAAGAATTATGTTGATCAGCTGTCAGTATAACAGAGCAAATGAGCAACAACTCACTCATTTGAATAGTAGTGTACATGGGTCGCACAGAGTCGGACACGACTGAAGTGACTTAGCAGCAGCAGCAGCAGCAGTACTTGGGAAATGAAGAAAGGCTGCTTTGTGGGCTTGAGATTTTCACCATAAATCCTATTGTCATCTGTGTTCCATGCGGTCATCTGTTTATTTCCAGCCAAATGGATCGAAATGTCCAGGTACATCTGACGGATTTGAAACACTGAACCTCACCCAGTGTTCCCGATTATAAGCCGTCACGAGGGCATCACAGGGAACCCTAAGTAAGACCCCAGAGGGAAATACCGCACTCTGCCTCTCCTTTAAATTTCTGATTTAAGTTTTGCTGCAGCACTTACAGTTTCACAGACCATTTACATACACACACACATGCACACACCCACACACATACAGATACTCCTTTCCTCAAGATTTTTGTCTTCTGTGGATTTCATGTGTTTGGGAGATGTCTGACTGTCGTAAAAGCTGGTTTAGAATTTCCATTGCATGTTTCCAGAACGGCAATCTGGAAGAAGCTCTAGGGAAAACCTTTCCATGCCTCAAAAATTACTCAAGGAGGTCTTCTCTGCCTCCGCTCAGAGCCTAAGCCATCCTCTACTGCTCCTGGGCACCGCCTTCTCCCAGCCCCCACATCCCACCTCCGATGACCACGGTCTTCCCCACCCCTACTTTGATGTCATCATGGGGACTCCCTCCTTTGCATGCTCCGTCTTTGTCCCTGTCCCAGGGGGCTTCGTGGAGGTCAAGTTCCAACAGGTCTCCGTGTTTAAGGGGGCCAAGTCTAAGCTGAAGGTACCAGAGGGTGAAGAGGACAGAAAAACCAACTTCAGCTTCAAGGTCCCCTTCTTCCTGGGAACCAAGAGGAAGTCTTTCAAAACTAGATGGGAAAGGCATTCCCCTCAGCAGTTCAACTTTGGGGACATTCTATTAAATGGCAGGTACCCTTCCACCCAAAAACAACAATGAAGTATTCGGTGTGCTAACAACATAGCTTAAAAAAAAGTAAACCAAAATTCTGCATTTTTATAAAACTTGATTAAAAAAAAATAGTATCTCAAACTGGACAGTCACCAGAAGGACCCAGTTATCAGAAATGCACACACGTCAGTGGGCACGTGCAGCACCTCCAGGGCTCTGTGCCTGGCCCGTCTCAGCATCTCCCTTTTCTGCAGGGTTAGCCCCACACTTGCCAGCATCAGACTGCCCCTCCTTTTCCCTTTGGGTACGTTCTCCCCCTTCTTTGCAGGGGGCCTTTTGAGGCTTGGGCTCTGGCACCGGAGGGACCCTTGCAGATCTTCGCTACAGTTGGTCCTTCACCTCGAATTTGTCTCCTTTAACATCCCCTTCAGCCTTTCTCTCCGGCATGGTGGTGATGGAGGCAGGACATGGGATGCCGTGGCCCAAGGGCTTTGGTTGACTCGTGGGTTACTCTTGCCTCTTCTTCATACTGCTTCTCTCCTTCACTCTTTTTTTTGGAAATGTGTGTGTGTGTTTAGTATATTAAAGTTTTTATTGAATTTGTCACCATACTGCTTCTGTTTTCTGGGAGTTTTGGGATTTTTTTTTTTTTTGGCCACACAGCATGTGAAATTTTAGTTCCCCAACCAGAGGTCAAAGCCACATCCCCTGCACTGGAAGACAAACTCTTAACCACTTGGAATGCCAGATAAGTCCCTCTCCTTCACTCTTGAAACGTGTTTTCCTTAGGCGTAAGACTCAAGATTGATGGTTATTTTCTCTTTGCACTCTGAGGACATCTTTCCACGGTCTCTCTTCCTTCCACTGATGCTACTGCCACGTCAGCGAGATGTTACTGCCCATCTTACTGCTCCTCTTCGAAAGGCCATGAGCCTTTTCTTCTTGCAGCTTTTAGGAATGTTCTCACTGTTTTCGACTGTATGCTGTATCTCAGAGTGAATTTCTTTTTCTTGTTCTGCAGTTCCTTGGCCTGCCTCCTCTAATTCACCACGGCGCAGCAGGACTAGTATATTGCGGGGAAGAGCTCCATTCAGAGAAGAAACAATGAACGCTAGATACCCAGGAGCTGGTGGTCCATCATAGTGATGCAATCCTGCCAGGCAGGCCATGTGAGGTCCTTCTGCCCTTGGCCAGATCCTGATTTTGCTCTAAAGGAGGAGCCCCTTGTACAGGATCTCTTACACAGAGACAATGAGCAAACCATATATGCAAATAAATTTCTGACCCACCATCTGCATGAGCTGTCCAGAAAACCAATGCCTTTATCCATGATAAACGCCCTGGAAGCCAGCCTGCTGTCAGGCTCAGAAGAAACCACATTCCTATCTCTAGCAACAGTGCAGGAAGCGAAACAATCACTTTTGTAACCATCAGCCCAATATGGCCAGGACCTGATGATGAACTGCCAGCTTCCCAAATTTTTGTCCCTCTTTCCAATTTAGGACCAATGAGAGAAAGTCAAATATGCCCCCCTAACTGATCACATGGGCTACCCCACTTTTAGTGAGCCCCCTTCCAGCTCCCCAGGTCAACAGTCTCCAGCCAGGGCATACCTGACGGGTCTCCCCCACACCCATGAAGCTTCCCCACTCCTCTGAGTGTCTGCCAGATGGAAATGATGCTGACTGACCCCTTTGCTACACCCAGCTGTGAATCAGTAGCCTCTGCTTGCTCTCCTTTGGGAGCTCCTTGTTTATTTCCTCACATTCCATTCACCTCTGACCACAACAGAAGCAACCCTCCTTGGGAGTGGCAGAATCTTCCCACACCCTTGCTCGCACCTGAACAAAGACAGCCTTGCCTGCACACCTGTGTGGAGGCCTAGCTTGCTGAATGCCTTCCTGCACTCTAGAACAAAGAAGCCTTCATCTTCCACTACCTGTGGGTTTTCTTCTGGCCAAGAGACACATCTGCAGGCTATGTTTTCTGGAAGTCAGACTCTGAGATGCTGGATTCGTGTGCAGGTGGTTGACTGAGGAGCGTTCCTGGGATCAACACGTATGGGGAAGTGGAGGGGGCACAGCTGGACGAAGGAAGAAGCTGAAATGAGATGCAGTCACAGCAAGGCCGCAGTTGATTTTACAGGGAACTGGGTGACCTGTTGTTGACCTTGGCTGCCCCAGGAAGGGGTCACGACCCTGAAGAGGCAGCTTTCATTGTCCAGGAGAGGAAGTCCCCGGAGAGTGACCAGCCGCCCACACTCTAAGCAGGGCTGGGGGTCGGGGGTGCTTACGTCCCCGAGGAGGGGTGTGGGGATCTGACCAGCCTGGCAGTGACCACCACAGAATCCCAGAGCCCAGTCAATCCAGAAGCCAAAGGAGATCAGCAGAGAAAACAGCCTCCATGGAGTGAGAGGAGGTCCCTGCCAAGTCATAACTCAAGAGGCTTTGAAAGAGAATAAGGGGAACCCAAAGGAGGTACAGAGAGACAAAGACAGCCTCCTGAAACGAACAAGACATAGCTTCCAAAATTGAAAGTTCAGGGACTTCCCTGGTGGCCCAGGGGTTAAGAATCTGCCTTCCGTCGCAGGGGACGAGAATTCAATCCCTGGACTGGGAACTAAGATCCCACCTGGGGCTACAGGGCGACTAGAGAACTAGAGTTGCTTTCACAACTACAGAAGCCTGTGTGCCCCAACAAAGACCCAGTGCAGCCAAGAAAACAAAGAAACCGAAAAGTTCAAAAGAGGAAGTGAAAAAAAAAAAGAGGGAGTCTCTTCTGAGAACCTTCTGGAAGATCAAGTGATAAAACTGACGATGTAGCACAAGATGACTGTGCACATGGAAATCCAGACGAGAGACAGGAGAGCTGGAAGATGGGTCCAGAGGACTGAGCCCTGACAACCGGACCTCCAGAGAAGAGAGGGAGGAGGGTGCATGCCCAGTTGCTTCAGACGTGTCCGACTCTTTGACCCCATGGACTGTGGCCCGCCAGGCTCCGCTGTCCATGGGATTCTCCAGGCAAGAATACTGGAGTGGGTAGCCATTCCCTTCTCCAGGGCATCTTCCCAACCCAGGGATGTATGGACTGTAGCCCGTCAGGCTCTCTTGTCCATGGAATTCTCCAGGCAAGAATACTGGAGTGGGTAGCCATTCCCTTGGAAGTCCTCTTTTCCCTTATAGGTTATTACAAAACATTGAGTATGGTTCCCTGTGCTGTACAGTACGTGCTTGTTGGTTATCTATTTTATATATAGTAGTGTGTATATCCGGAGAAGGCAATGACACCCCACTCCAGTACTTTTGCCTAGAAAATCCCGTGGACGGAGGAGCCTGGTGTGCCGCGATCCATGGGGTCGATAAGAGTCGTACACGACTGAGCGACTTCACTTTCACTTCTCACTTTCATGCATTGGAGAAGGAAATGGCAACCCACTCCAGTGTTCTTGCCTGGAGAATCCCACGGACGGGGGAGCCTGGCGGGCTGCCGTCTATGGGGTCGCACAGGGTCGGACACGACTGAAGCGACTTAGCAGCAGCAGCAGCAGCAGCAGCAGTGTGTATATGTTCATCTCAGTCTCCTAATTTACCACTTCTCCCCTTTGCCTTTGGTAACTATAAGTTTATTTTCCATGACACTGAGCATGGGTTGTTTTTTTTTGGGGGGGGTAGTATATAGCTTCTTTACAATGTGGTGCTAGTTTCTGCTGTGAACAAAGTAAATCAGCTGTATATGTATATGTATATGTGTACATATAACAGGGCTTGCCTCTTCTGTGACTTCCAAGGGTCTGCTTTGAAAGTCAGAAGCCAAGAATTAACTCTTTCCTTTTATTTGGCATCCAGCCACCTGTGCTGGAGTTAGTATGGACACTTCACAGCCCTGTAGTCTACTCACCATTCCCTCGACCGGCCCAGGGGCATCTGGAGAGCCCTGTGGGAAAGAGCTCTTCCCTAAGTAGCTGGGGGGAAGGGAGCAGCTGGACAGAGCATCTGGCTTACTTGTTCTTCCTAGAATTCAGGAAACAGTTTTGTAACTGTTTCAATGAGATGGGAAAATGGCCTTGTGATTTAATGCTCTTAAAAAAAAAAAAATCAGGCACATTCTCAACCCAAGAATGTTGCATTGACTGTATCCACTGTCTGGAATTTTCTTTCCCCAGATGACCTCTTGACCTCATCCTCCCTTGCTTCTTTGTCTCTGTTCTCAAGGAGATCTTTCCTGACTACTCTGTGTTCCCCTGACCCCCCAACTCTGCGCTACATTTCATTTTTTGTAGTAGTTCCAACATACTATGGGCTTCCCTGGTAGCTCAGCTGGTAAAGAATCTGCCTGCAATGCAGGAGACCCCAGTTCGATTCCTGGGTTGGGAAGATCCCCTGGAGAAAGGATAGGCTACCCACTCCAGTATTTTTGGGCTTCCCTCGTGGCTCAGACAGTAAAGAATCCACCTGTAATGTGGGAGACCTGGGTTCCATCCCTGGGTTGAGAAGACCCCCTGGAGGAGAGCATGGCAACCCACTCCAGTATTCCTGCCTAGAGAATCCCATGGACAGAGGAGCCTGGCGGGCTACAGTCCATGGGGTCACAAAGAGTCGGACACGACTGAGCGACTAAGCAGAAGCAGCAAGAACATATTACACAAGAACATTTCTTACTTATTTTTTAACATTTATTCTTAAATAATCTTAAAAGATTTTTTAATGTGGACCACTTTTACAGTTTTTATTGAATTTGTTACAATATTGCTTCTGTTCTGTGTATTTATTTTTTGGCCTCTGATTAGTGACCCAATCAGAGGTCGAATCCAAGCCCCCTGCATTGTAAGCGCTGAGTCTTAAGCACTGGACTGCCAGGGAACTCTTGGCATTTCTAACTTCTTATCTGCTTCCCTTCCCTCTAAAGTATAAGCCCCAGGATGGCAGGGGCCTTTGTTGGGTTTCCAAAGCACTACCAGGCACATGGTAGGTGTGAGAGTCAGAAAGAAAGAAAGTGCTTTAAGAAAAAAGTACCCACAGTGATGGATGTATGTCAAAGGGTCACCGGAGCAACAGAAGTGGCCCCAAAGACAGAAGGTGGAGCAACTGAAGTAACAAAGTAAATAATGATAGTACCTGGTTATAACCCAGAGAATGAAGCCAAAGTCCATGAGTCCGTACCGGAGTGAACAACTGAAGGAAGCGAGTAAGCCAGGGAGAATGCTGTTAGCCGGTTTCTTCTTTTTTCTGTCCTTCTTTATTTTGGGCCGCACTGCATGGCACGCAGGTGGGAGCATGGCGTCAACTGCTGGAGCCCAGGGAAGTCCCCGTTATCTAGGCTTTTGGCCTGCATTGTCTCCTCCACCCGCAGATGCGATGTTTCCATTATTTTGTTCAGTAGTTTGTTTCCATTTAATCTGGCGGCTTCCATTTTCTTTGTTCATGGTTTCCTCTCGTGACCCAGACCTCGTTTCCCACTGAAGAACTTTGTCAAGCCGCTTCTCCACCCGAGGGCTTACTGGTCACCTCTCTTGGTTCTGTCTGCAAAATATCTTCCTTTGGCCCTTGTTCTTGAAGATCGCTCTCCTGGCTTGGCTGGATTCCTGGCTTCCCCTCCAAGGCTGCTCTCCGGGGTGCCCGGTCTTCTGGCATTCCGTCATTTTCTCCGGCTGGTTTTGAGAGTTTCCTTTTTGTTCTGCTGCTTTCCTGATCTGACAGTTATTAATTTGCTGCCTGCCAGCCCCAACCGCCCCCCACCCATTGCCTGCTCTGCAGTAAAGGGGCCGGGGCTGCTGCAGGACAGTGGGAGGGGGCTGCCCCCCCGGGGGCTGGGGCTGGCACACCTCAGTGGCCTTTTCCCAGGGACCCCCTTTGAGGGGCCTCTGTCTCCGCCCTGGGGTTGTAGCTGTTCCTTATATGTACTACTCCAGCATTTCTTTTTTAAAAAATATTTATTTACTGATTTACTTATTTGGCCGCACCAGGTCTAAGCCGAGGCATGCGAACGCTTCGCTGTGCACATGGGATCTAGTTTCCAAACTGGGGATCGAATCCAGGCCCCCTGCATGGGGAGCGCAGAGTCTTAGCCCCAGAGCACCAGGGAAGCCCCACCTTTCCTGCCTTCTTTAAAGCTGTCTTTATCTCTTTTACCAACACCCGCTCCCCAAGACCCCAATCCCCTGCTATGGTTAGCAACTCTTCAGAATAAACTTTCCCTATCCACTAACTATGTGATCTCTGTCTCTGGATTGGACCCTGAACCAGACCCCCTCTGACATATCTATATGTGGATTTCTTTCCTTTTTTTCTTTTTAAAATCCTGCTTGGGATTCATTGGGCTTTTTGAGTCCAAAGATTTGATCAGTTCAGTTCAGTTCAGCTGCTCAGTCGTGTCCAACTCTTTGCGACCACATGGACTGCAGCACGCCAGGCCTCCCTGTCCATCACCATCTCCAGGAGTTCACTCAGACTCATGTCCATCGAGTCAGTGATGCTGTCCAACCATCTCATCCTCTGTCGTCCCCTTCTCCTCCTGCCCTCAATCTTTCCCAGCATCAGGGTCTTTTCAAATGAGTTAGCTCTTCGCATCATGTGGCCAAAGTATTGGAGTTTCAGCTTCAACATTAGTCCTTCCAATGAACACCTAGGACTGATTTCCTTTAGGATGGACTGGTTGGATCTCCTTGCAGTCCAAGGGACTCTCAAGAGTCTTCTCCAACACCACAGTTCAAAAGTACCAGTTCTTTGGCACGAAACTTTCTTTATAGTCCAACTCTTACATCCATACATGACCACTGGAAAAACCATAGCCTTGACTAGATGGACCTTTGTTGACAAAGTAATGTCTCTGCTTTTTAATATGTTGTCTAGGTTGGTCATAGCTTTCCTTCCAAGGAGTAAACATCTTTTAATTCATGGCTGCAGTCACCATCTGCAGTGATTTTGGAGCCCAGAAAAATAAAGTCTGACAGTCTTTCCGCTGTTTCCCCATCTATTTCCCATGAAGTGATGGGACCAGATGCCATGATCTTAGTTTTCTGAATGTTGAGCTTTAAGCCAACTTTTTCACTCTCCTCTTGCTTTATAACCTCTGTAAAACTTTCAACGATGATGACATTGAATATCACCTCTCCCCCCTCTGATTTTTGCTTCTATAACATCAATTTTGTCTGTTAGATCTTCTCTGTCTGTATCTATGTGTCAACATCAAAAAGAAAAAAAACCTTTATTGCACTATACTTCACATGCTATACAATTCACACATCTAGTGTAAAACAGTGGGGTTTTTTTTTGTATATTCACCAAGTTGTGCACTCGTCACCACGCTGTTGAACATTTTCATCACCCTCTTCCACTAGAAAGCTCCACGCTCATCAGCAGTCACGTCCATCCTCCCAACCCCCCTTCCTGGTGAGCACACCCCCACCGTCTGTCTCTATGGATCTGCCCCTTCCGGACATTTCCAGTAAACGGACTCATGCAACTCGTGGCTTTTGGTGCCTGACTTCTTTCACTTTTCCCAATGCTTTCAGTGTTTTCATCATGTATTGGTACTTCTTTTCTCTTTGGGGATAAATACTATTCCATTGTATAGACATACCACATTTTGTTCATCCGTTGATGGACGTTCGAATTGTTCCCACCATTTAGCTCTTAGGAATAATGATGCTATGACTATTCAGTGCAAGTTTTTGTGTGGATTTATGCCTTTGTTTCTCCTGAGTGAATGCCTAGAAGTGCAATTGCTGGGTCACGTGGGAATGCCACGTTTAACCTTCTGAGAACCTTCCAGACTCTTTCTAAAGTGGCCACATGGGTTCGCATTCCCCAGGGACACGACTCTCCTCCTTTCTGATTTCTCCATCTCTCTGAGCCCCTCTGCAGAGTTCTGTGCATCCCTCTCCAGCACACTCTTGTGTCTCCTCTGGTGTTTGACCTGCTCATTGAGTTTCTGATTTCAATTGTAATTTTTATTTCTGGAATTGCTTTTCAGTCATTTTCTGCAACTCTGATGTTTTCTTGCTTCTTTGTCATACTTTGAATGTCCTCTTTTATCTCTTCAAATGTTTGAGGAAGACTTCACACTGACAGTTGGAGAGTGTCGATTTTATGACCCCTGGGCTGCACAGTCTGCTTTTTCGCTTGCGGTGGCTCATTCCCTGCCCCTAGAGAAGCTTATGGCTTTGTTACTGGGGATTCTGAGGGCTGGGTCTGCAGTGCACTTTCTCTAGAGTTGCCTCCGCTTTGCCAGGCTCTGGAGGCTCCACCACCAACTGGACCCACTTTATTTATTTTTAATTCAATTTTTATTTATTTATAACACCCAAAACACTTTGTATTGGAGTATTCTTTTTTTTTTTTTTTTTTGTATTGGAGTATTCTAACAATACTGTGATAGTTTCAGTGAACACTGAAGAAACTCAGCCTAACATACACATGCATCGGTTCTCCCCCCAAATCCCCTCCCATCCAGGCTGGCACATAACACTGAGCAGAGTTCCATGTGCTATACAGTATATCCTTGTTGGTTATCCGTTGTAAATATAGTAGTGTGTACATGCCCTTCCCAAAGCCCTTAATTATCTCCCTGCCCCCAGCAACCATGAGTTCATTTTCGAAGTCCGAGTCCCTTTCTGTTCTGTAAGTAAGCTCACGTGCATCATCTCCTTTCAGCTGTCACATGTAAGGGTGTCACATGGTCTTTCTCCTTCTCTGACTTACTCCACCCGGAGGACGCTCTCTAGGTCCGTCCATGTTGCTGCAAATGGCAACTGGGGCGACTTTAGATCACATCCTCAGGGTGAGTCTTGATGTGCAATCTGGCCTGAGACACTCACGGGGGACTTTTCTCTTCCTTTTAACTGTTTCTGTTCTACTCAGAGCCAAGGCCAACATGAGGACATCTCCTCCCCTCCCACCTGCAGACACTCAGTGGGTGGATTTTTACTGTTGTTTACCCACTGGGAAGGTCCTTTTTTGGAGGGTTCTCAGATTTTTGGGAGTTTCTGATCTGACTGACCTTCCTCTTTACTCAGGGAGGTTCCTGGAAGTGAAGACAACCCCAGCAAAAGGCCACCTGCAGACCGCCCTGATATACATTATGTTTTAATATATATATTAAAAATAAATTTTAATGGAGAATTTCACAAAGAATAGTATAGTGATCCCAACAAACTCATCATGTGTCATTAACCTCTGGCCAGTCTCAAAGCTCATTCACCTTCTGTGTGGTTCTGAAGCAAATTCTAGAAATCATACTATTTCACCTGAAAGTTCTTCAGTATACATTTCCAAATGATAAGAACTCTTTTCAAAATAAAGCCACAATATATGTATTCACACCTAAAATTTTAAACAATAATTTCTTAATATCATCAGTGTTCAATTTTCTGCTATAATCAGTGTTCAAATAGTCAGTTGCCACATAGCTATGAGATGGCTTTCTTGTTGTTGCTGCTTTCTTATTTCTGGCCTTAATGAAACCCCCTCCTTTCCCACCAACTTTGCTATAGATTAAAAAATGTTTAATTAGTATTGTTTCCGGTATTTGTATGTGTTTGTCACAAATGGAGTTCTCTGGATATCTAGTCGGTTGTTGATAGCTGTTCGGTTGCTCAGTTGTGTCCGATTCTGCAACCCCATGGACTGCAGCACGGGCTGCCCTGTCCTTCACCGTTTCCTGGAGCTGCTCAAACTCATGTCCATTGAGTCAGTGATGCCATCCAACCATCTCATCCTCTGTCGTCCCCTTCTCCTGCCTTCAATCTTCTCCATCATCAGGGCCTTTTCTAATGAGATGGCTCTTCCCATCAGGTGGCCAAAGTATTGGAGTTTCAGCTTCAGCATTAGTCTTTCCAATGAATATTCAGAATTGATTTTCTTTAGGATGGACTGGTTGGATCTCCTTGCAGTCCAAGAGACTCTCAAGAGTCTTCTCCAACACCACAGTTCAAAAGCATCAATTCTTTGGTGTTCAGCCTTTTTTATGTTTCAACTCTCAGATCCATACATGACTACTGAAAAAACCAAAGCCTTGACTAGATGGACTTTTGTTGGCAAATTAATGTCTCTGCTTTTTAATATGCTGTCTAGGTTGGTCATAACATTTCTTCCAAGGAGCAAGTGTCTTTTAATTTCAGGGCTGCAGTCACCATCTGCAGTGATTTTAGAGCCCGCCAAAATAAAGTCTGACACTGTTTCCATTGTTTCCCCATCTATTTGCCATGAAGTGATGGGACCAGATGCCATGATCCTAGCTTTTTTTTTATTTTATTTTATTTTATTTTTAAACTTTACAATATTGTATTAGTTTTGCCAAATATCGAAATGAATCCGCCACAGGTATACCCGCATTCCCCATTGTGAACCCTCCTCCCTCCTCCCTCCCCTACCCTCCCTCTGGGTCGTCCCAGTGCACCAGCCCCAAGCATCCAGTACCGTGCATCGAACCTGGACTGGCGACTCGTTTCATACATGATATTATACATGTTTCAATGCTATTCTCCCAAATCTCCCCATCCTCTCCCTCTCCCACAGAGTCCATAAGACTGATCTATACATCGGTGTTTCTTTTGCTATCTCGTACACAGGGTTATTGTTACCATCTTTCTAAATTCCATATATATGCGTTAGTATACTGTATTGGTGTTTTTCTTTCTGGCTTACTTCACTCTGTATAATAGGTTCCAGTTTCATCCATCTCATTAGAACTGATTCAAACGTATTCTTTTTAATGGCTGAGTAATACTCCATTGTGTATATGTACCACAGCTTTCTTATCCATTCATCTGCTGATGGGCATCTAGGTTATATAAACAGTGCTGCGATGAACATTGGGGTACACGTGTCTCTTTCCCTTCTGGTTTCCTCAGTGTGTATGCCCAGCAGTGGGATTGCTGTGATCCTAGCTTTTTGAATGTTGAGTTTTAAGCCAGCTTTTTTACTCTCCTTTTTCACCTTCATTAAAAAGCTCTTTAGTTCCTCTTTGCTTTCTACCATAAGGGTGGTGTCATCTGCACATCTGAGGTTATTGATATTTCTCCCAGCAATTTTGATTCCAGCTTCTGCTTCATACAGCCTGGCATTTTGCATGATGTACTTTGCATATAAGCTAAATAATCAGGGTGACACTGTACAGCCTTGACGTACTCCTTTCCCAGTTTGGAACCAGTCTGTTGTTCCATGTCTGGATCTGACTGTTGCTTCTTGACCTGTATATAGATTTTTCAGGAAGCAGGTAAGATGGGCTGGTATTTTCATCTCTTTAAGAATTTTCCACAATTTGTTGTGATCCATACAGTCAAAGGCTTTGGCATCGTCAATAAAGCAGAAATATATGTTTTTTTGGAATTCTCTTGCTTTTTCTATGATCTCTGGTTCCTCTGCCTTTTCTAAATCCAGTTTGTACATCTGGAAGTTCTCGGTTTATGTACTGTTGAAACCTAGCTTGGAGAATTTTGAGCATTACTTTGCTAGTGTGTGAAATGAGTGCAATTGTGCAATACTTTGAACATTCTTTGGCATTGCCTTTCTTTGGGATTGGAACAAAAACTGACCTTTTCCACTCCTGTGGCCACTGCTAAGTTTTCCAAGTTTGCTGGCATATTGAATATAGCACTTTAACAGCATCATTTTTAGGATTTGAAATAGCTCAGCTGGAATTCTATCATCTCCACTCTCTTTGTTCATAGTGATGCTTCCTAAGGCCCAGTTGACTTGGCATTCCAGGATGTCTGGCTCTAGGTGGGTGATCACACCATCTGGGTCATTACGATCTCTTTTGTATAGTTCTTCTGTGTATTCTTGCCACCTCTTGTTAATATCTTCTGCTTCTCTTAGGTCCATACCATTTCTGTTCTTTATTGTGCCCATCTTTGCATGAAATGTTCCCTTGGTATCTCTAATTTTCCTGAAGAGGTCTCTAGTCTTTCCTATTATATTGTTTTCCTGTATTTCTTTGTATTAATCACTTAGGAAGGCTTTCTTATCTCTCCTTGTTATTCTTCGGAACTCTGCATTCAGATGGGTATAACTTTCCTTTTCTCCTTTGCCTTTTGCCTCTCTTCTTTTCTCAGCTATTTGTAAACCCCTCTCAGACAACCATTTTTCCCTTTTGCATTTATTTTTTCTTGGGGATGATCACAGCCTCCTGTACAATGTTGCAAACCTCCATCCACAGTTCTTCAAGCACTCTGTCTATCAGATCTAATCCCTTGAATCTATTTGTCACTTCTACTGTATAATCTGGCGTGCTGTGATTCATGGGGTCGCAAAGAGTCGGATACGACCGAGCCACTGAACTGAACTGAACTGTATAATCATAAGGGATTTGACTTAGGTCATACCTGAATGGTCTAGTGGTTTTCCCTGCTTTCTTCAATTTAAGTCTGAATTTTTCAATAAGGAGTTCACGATCTGAGCCACAGTCAGCTTCTGGTCTTGTTTTTGCTGACTATATAGAGCTTCTCCATCTTCGGCTGCAAAGAATATAATCAATCTGATTTCGGTATTGACCATCTGGTGATGTCCATGTGTAGAGTCTTCTCTTGTGTTGTTGGAAGAGGGTGTTTGCTATGACCAGTGTGTTCTCTTGGCAAAACTCTGTTAGCCATTGCCCTGCTTCATTTTGTACTCCACGGTCAAACCTGTCTACTGCCTGACTTCCTACTTTTGCATTCCAGTTCCCTATTATGAAAAATACATCTTTTTTTGGTGTTAGTTCTAGAATATGAACTAGAACCTGTGCCTTGAGAGCAAGCTTTTCTGTCTGCTGCCTGGTTTTCTTAATTCCCAGCTCCACCAAGTGGGTCAGCTCCTGTTATCCCCACTGGCACAGATGAGGAAACTGAGGTCTCCACGGGTTCCACAACTTGCCCAAGGTCATGAGTGGGGTCGAACTTGTTCCCTGATCCACGGGCTGGCAGGTCGTCGCCCAGGCACCTCGGTGTTGACAAGCGCTTTCCTTTGAATCCCTGAGCACCTGGAGAGCCTGGCATAGCAGGATGCTGCTGCCCTCTCGTGGCCATTAGGATCACTGCAGGCCTGAGCTAGGAGCCCCTGGAGCCGGGTTGGGCCTGAACCCCTGACTCTGGAGGCCCTCAGTCTTTTCCTTGCTCCCCTCACTCCCCCAACCCCCCAGGGCCTGGGAGAGATGCTGCAGTGAAAAAGTGAAAAAGGAAAATGAGTTTTTCTTTTCTTTCCTAAGAACAAAGAAGAAGGAACAGTGAGCAGGCCTGATCACTGCTAGCTTTTACTTGGGTGTGCGCCCAATGGCTCAGTTGTGTCCGACTCTTTGTGACCCCGTGGACTGTAGCCCGCCAGGCTCCTCTGTCCATGGGACTCTCCAGGCAAGTATACTGGAGTGGGTTCCACGCCTCCTCCAACTATCCTTTGACTCCATGCTAATTACAACTTTACAGAACTCTCTTTGCAGACCCTCCCTTGTAGTTTTTCTCTTTTTGCCTTATAGAAAGAAGGCCTCAGCACAAAAGACAATAATGCACCCAACTACCCAACTGCCAGACCCCATTACTGGGCTACCTGACACCAGCCTGTGACCGCTTTTGAAAGAGCGGTAGAGGAAGGATGCAACATCCTGACACCTCTGTTCCTCATCACCAACCCCTGACTGTGAGCCTGCATCTATATAATCCCCCAGATTCCTCGTGGAAAAGGGGCACCGTTCTTAAGGCACAAACCTCCTGTGCTCTCCCTTCTGCCACCTGAGGATCACAGCCACCTTTCTATTTCTTCCAAACTGTCTCCATGGTTTTTTTTCCTTACTTGGTTTTTGTGGGCACAAAGAAAGCCAAGGTTTTGGTAGCATCAGAGAGGAGAAATAACAAAAGCCTGCAGCTCCATCCTTTATTCCCTGAGGGATCTCAGTCAAGTCACCTAACCAGCCAGGCCTCAGTTTTCGCATCTATAGAATGGGCATAATCCCTCTTCAGGTAGGAGGATTACTTGAGCAGGCAGGTGCTCCTGGAGAACCAGACCCTGGACTGGGGAAGACTCACCGGTAGCCCCCTCGTCACCCCCCTCACCCCACCCCCACCCCAGAGAAAGCAGCGGGCAGCCCGCGGAGGGTACACCACGTCCTTGCCGGGAGTAAACACTCTCCGTGCAAAGTCTGCAGCGTTTGTTGACTGGGCGGTGGGGGCTGCTCATCAAAGGCGGCCCAGCGCCCTGCGGGCCATTGCGGGGCGGTGAGCTTTGGTCGGAGGCTCGTTGATAAGCAGGGAGGACGTGTGATCCCGGCCCGGGAGGGGCTCGGGCAGGAGGCGCCTCCCCCGCGTTCCGCTCCCGGAGCACCGGCTGCCCCGGTGCTGCCCAGGGACAAGGCCGACAGGCCGGCTCTGCCTCGCCGCCGCCTGAGGGAGGGTCTGTGTCCTCGCTGAGCCCAGCGCCCCCGCACGGGTCTCTCCAGGCTCTGCACCAGCCCCGGGTATCCAGGGGATCTGCGCGGGGCGGGGGTGGGGGTGTAGGTAGGTGCGGGGGCGGGGCGGGGAGGGAGATAACCCTCGGCCACTCCCCCCAGAGCCTGGGGGCTGGTGCTGCTTCTAAGACCCCAGGGGCAGAAGGCGGGGCCTTCAGGGAACCCAGGATTCAAGAACCCTTCCAGGCACGCTCCTCCACCGCGGAGGCGGAAGGTGGCTTCCTTCTAGAATCTGCGATCACAGCTTCTGGGGACCGCCAGATCCCCGCCCCGCAAGTCTGAGCGGCAGGTACGCTCCTGCACAAAGTCCCCCCTCCCCGCCCCCCGCCCCTGGCCGTGAGGAGCTCGCAAGATACCCCGCCTGGGTTCTCCACCGGGCAGTCCACCTGCCTACAGGCCACCTCCCCCTTCCACCCTTCCACACCCCACAAGACAGCCGCTCTTGGCCCCCGGCCGGGGTCACTGTTCCCTGCACACACCAGCCTCCCATGGGAGCGCCAGCCCCTGTGGGTACCTGTCCCAGCCCATTCTGTTGAAGGCTCAGCCCACCTTGCCACTCGGCTCTGACGGCCCCTGTCTCCCCCAGAGAAAGGGGACCCTCAGGCCTACAGACACCCATTGGGAGACCCGAAGACCGCAGGGCCAGGAGGACTGCGACCGGCCGGGAGGAGCTGTGCCCGACCTGGGGGAGGGCAGAGAGGCGGCAGGGAGAACCATCAGGGGCACTGGGGAGCCGGAGAGGGTTTGTGTGAAGGGAGAGCCCTGCCAGGTGGGCATTTAAGGGCCATCATGCTGGCCACACTGACGGGCAGGCCACAGTGGGGAGAGCAGCGAAGAGAAGAAAGAGAGGTCGCTCAGTTGTGGCCGACTCTGTGACCCCACGGACAGTAGCCCGCCTGGCTCCTCAGTCCATGGGATTCTCCAGGCAAGAATACTGGAGTGGGTTGCCGTTTCCTCCTCCAGGGGATCTCCCCAACTCAGGGATGGAACCAGCAGACAGACTCTTTAATGTCTGAGCCACCAGGGGCTCCTGCAGCAAAGAGGGCTGTACGTAATGCAGGGCAGCGTGTGAGCAGGACAGCATGTGACAGTCTGGGAGGGGGAAGGGGCTCGAGGGAGGGAGGCTGGGAGGGGGCGTTGGAGACCTGCAGAACCCTCACCAAGACGGACGCAGCAGCAATGGCCTGTGCAGCTGGCGACTGAAGGTCATCGCAGGGGCAGGACTGAATGAGCAGGTGGTGAGGCCAGGGGCAGCGAGTGTGGACCGTTGGCTGGAAGGGCTTGGCAGCTGAGCGGACAGACAGGAAGGCATGGTGGGGGATGGTGAGGTTTCGCTGCCCTTTCTTAAGAAGGGAGAATCTTGCTGGTGTTTGCAAACTGAGCGGCATGAGCTGGCCTGTGGCCAGACCTGAGGGGTCCCTGCAGGGGGCCAGGACCTGGGTAAGGGGAGGTGGTCGCTGCAAGGAGGGGGTTAGCCTGGCAGGGGCAGAGCCTGGAGGCTGGGTCCCCATCCCGGCCTGGCCACCGTCCAGCTGCCTGACCTCCCGCAAGTACTGACCTCTCTCTCCAGTCCCCAGGGGGGCAGTTAAGATGGGACTTCCTGCCTCCATTCTGACGCTGGTGCGTGCTCAGTCATTCAGTCGTATCTGATTCTTTGTGACCCCGTGGACTGTAGTCCACCAGGCTCCTCTGTCGTGGGATTTTCTTGGCAAGAATACTGGAGTGGGTTGCCATGCCTCCAGGGGATCTTCCCAACTCAGGGATCGAACCCGTGTCTCCTGCATTGCAGGCAGATTCTTTACCAGAAGCCCATTCTGTCTGATACTGAAGGTCTAAAACAGAACAGTAAGTACCCTCTCCGCCGGGGCGCCAAGCTCCGGAGGGGCCCACTCTGCCCCTCCAGCTTGCCCATTCCCCACAGGAGATCGGTGGGGACCCCTGGGAACCCCTGGTGACCCCCACCCCCCACCTCGCTCCAGCACAGGGCCCAATCCAGGCAGTATGGGCACCTCTCCCAGACCTCACCTCCTGCCGCAGACCTCGCCCTGGGGTGAAAGTCCAGAGAGGTCCTGGGCTGGGTCTCCGGACGCCTGGCTCCAACACAGAAGGGCCCCAAAGGTTCCACCTGGCACTCTTACCTGCTGTCTCAACTGCGTATTTGTCCAGCCAACAAATAAAGAGGGAACTCACACTCTTTATTCCACATCTGTGGGCTGATTTATAACATTATTTTTTTATGGTTACCACCCATAATTTTATTATCTCGGTTCAAAACTCGCTAAGGTTTTGCCACATTTGCCAAAAACAAAAATATCAAAAGTATGTCACAGACAGTATGATGTGTCTCCATTAAACAGTTTGGAAGAGGTCTAAGAACATTCTCTCACATAAACAGAAGAGTTTTGTTTCCTCTTAAAAAAACACTCATAATTCTTAATATCATCAGAGTTATTTTTACAAGCATGAAATGATCCATCAGGATCTCTCTGTTGTCTCTTTTTATCCAAAATATCCCTTCACTTAAAAAAAAAAAATGGCACAGATGTGTTGACAGTGACTTATAATTTTAAGCGGCAGGCATGGAACTGGGCCTACCTTGGACCTGTGTCCTGGCACCCCACGTGCCTGGGGTGAGAGTCCCACAGAGGGAAACCTGATTCCACCAACCCAAGGGCGACCGACTGGCTCCTGTTGGCCTTGACTCGCCCAGTTTTAGCTCTGAAAGCTCTGCATCCTGAGGACCTCTCAGTTCCAGGCAAACCGAGCTGGTTGATCACCCCAGTTAGTTCCCGGCCCACCTTGAGAGTAGGAGAGAGTGCCTTTCATCCTGAGACCAGCAAGAGGGGCTTCAAGGACCCAGGCGAACAGGTGTCTCCTGCTGCTGGCTCCACGCTGGATGCATTAAAGGCCAAGGTCATCCCTGTTGCTGCCCAGCCGGCACTGGACCGGTGGCCGTGTTTTCCGGATGACTGGGCAAAGGTGTGCGCCCTGGTGGGTCAGGAACCATCCAAGAAGTACCTAAGGCCCAGCAGAGAGCCTGAAAGAGAGAGATATGCACTCGGAATCCCCCAATCCTGGAGGGTCCCAGTCCCCTCCCGCCCTCCCTCCCGGAGGAGGACGGCAGAGGCCCAGCTGGCCTCCCCCCCTGTGGTTCCACTGCTGCTCGAAGCCTAGTGGAGCTGGAGGAGGGGAGAAGCCGTGACTGGGAATGAACCTTCGTTTTGATCATTAAACCAGAACTGGAGTTGTAATTCCTAAGCGGACACGGCCCTGGGACTAGAAGGGACCTGAGGATTTACTGCCCATGAGAGCGACCGGAGAGGTGTGGCAGCTGCCCAGGGGTCCATCCAGCTGCTGGGGAAGGTCTCCGCCTCACCCCGAACTCCTGTGTGTTTAGCTAAGGGCCCGTGGTGGATGTGGCTCTCAACAGAGGCCAGGTGTGTGCGAGCTACTTTGTGATTCCAAACAGCTCCTCAAGGTCAAAGATGAATGGCCGCCCCGGGCCCCATGGACACGTGTCTGCGCCCGTCCCAGTTTCTGGCGGCGGCCACACGGCGCCCTTCCCCTCCACTCGGCGTCCTCCCTGGCTCCAGGGAGCTGCCGTCTCCCGGTGCTCCTCACCTCTGAGCTTGGAGGGCCCCAAACGTTCAGCCCCTGAACCTCCTTCTTCATAACTGCTCCTCCAGGATCACAGGCTCAGATACTGAAGATTCCCATGTTTCTAAGCCCAGCCAGCCCTCCTCCCTAAGGCCTGGGTCCTGGCCACTCTGCTCCTCCACTGGGAAGTCTACTAGATCTAGGCTAGAAGAGTTCAAGGCGGGGCTCCACACTCTGATGTCACTAACACTGATGTCATAGTGAACGACAGGCCCTCAGCTGGCCTCCTGGGCCCCTCTCCCGCCGCACACAGGAGCAGAGAGAGTCCGCAACATGGAAATCAAATCTCAGGCTCCCTCTGTTCCTGGCCCTCTGATGGTCCCCCAGCTCACTTGGAGGAAGTATTTCCCAGGACCCTGCAGAGATGGCCTGCTCTTTTTTTAAAAAAAAATTATTTACTTGGTTGCACTGAGTCTTAGTTGCAATATGCGAATTCTTAGTTGCATTATCTGGGATCCAGTTCTCTGACCAGGGATCGAACCCAGGCCCACTGCATTTGGAACACGGAGTCTTAGCTATTGAACCACCAGGTAGGTCCCCCTGCTCCCCTCTGACCTTGGCTGTCTCTCTGCTTCAGCCGCTCAGGCCCCTCATCGTGCCTCAGGGCCTTTGCACAGGACTTCCAGGTCCCTGCACAAATGTTCACTGTCCTAGTGAAGCCTTCCTTACCTCTTGTCCCTCTTGCCCTGCTTTATTTTTTCTAGAACAGTTATTGCCATAGGAGCACCTAGAGCAGGGGTGGGCAAACACATCTGTAACTGGCTGGATGATAAACAGTTCAGGCTTCACAGGCCACACAGCCTCTGCTGTGACCACTGACCTCTGCTATTATTGTACAGAATAAATCGGAGGTGATCCCTGGATAAGCCCTTACTTCTCTGACCTCAGTTTCCTTCCCTGTAAAATGGGTTTATGAAGATTAGGGACCGTGATGGATTCCTGTGTCTGCCATGACAAATCACACCAACTGGATGCTTGAAACAGCAGAAATGTCTTCTCTCAACATCTGGAGGCCAAAAGTCTGAAATCAAGGCATGGGCAGCGTTGGGCTCCCTCCAAAGGCTCTGGGGAAGGACTCTTCCTCACCTCTTCCAGCTTCTGCAGGCTCCAGGTGTCCCTTGGTTTGTGGCCTCATCCCTCAGCCCTGTGCTTCCATCCTTGCACAGCCCTCTCCTCTTCTGCTCTAAGACGATGTCACTGGATTCAGGGTCCCGTGGGATAATCCAGATGACCTCCTGCTCTTAAGATTCTTCACTATACTTGCAAAGACCCTTTCCCCAAATCAGTTAACATTCATATGTTCCAGGATTAGGGTGTGGATGTATTTTTTGTTCTTGATTGCTCAGTCATGTCCAACTCTTTGTGACTCCATGGGCTGTAGCCCACAAGGCTCCTCCGTCCATGGGGATTCTCCAGGCAAGAATACTGGAGTGGGTTGCTGTGTCCAACTCCATGGGATCTTCCCAACCCAGGGATCGAAGCCAGGTCTCCCACATTGCAGGCAGATTCTTTACTGTCTGAGCCACCAGGGAAGCCCAAGAATACTGGAATGGGTAGCCTCTTCTCCAGGGGATCTTCCCGACCCAGGAATCAAACGGGGGTCTCCTGCATTGCAGATTCTTTACCGCTATTCAACTTCTAAAAGCTAAGGTATGGCATCATTTAAAATTTAACATACTATTTAACATTTAACATAAAAAAATTTAACATTTAACACACTAATATTAATAAAACTAAGATCATGGCATCCGGTACCATCACTTCACGGCAAATAGATGGGGAAACAATGGAAACAGTGACAGACTTTATTTTCTTGGGCTCCAAAATCACTGTAGATGGTGACTGCAGCCGTGAAATTAAAAGATGCTTGCTCCTTAGAAGAAAAGCAATGACCAACCTAGACAGCATTTTAAAAAGCAGAGACATTACTTTGCTGACAAAGGTCCGTCGAGTCAAAGCTGTGGTTTTTCCAGTGGTCATGTACAGATGTGAGAGTTGGACCATAAAGAAGACTAAACACTGAAGAATTGATGCTTTTGAACTGTAATGTTGGAGAAGACTCTTGGGCGGTCGAGCGGTCCCTTGGACTGTAAGGAGATCAAACAAGTCAATCCTAAAGGAAATCAGTCCTTCATATTCATTGGAAGGACTGATGCTGAAGCTGAAGCTACAATATTTTGGCCACCTGATGGGAAGAGCCAACTCATTAGAAACGGCCCTGATGCTGGAAAAGATTGAAGGCAGGAGGAGAAGGGGACAACAGAGGATGAGATGGTTGGATGGCATCACCGACTCGACGGACATGAGTTTGAGCAAGCTCCGGGAGTTGGTGATGGACAGGGAGCCTTGTGTGCTGTAGTCCATGGGGTCGCAAAGACTTGGACACAACCGAGCAACTGAACACCACCACCTATTCAGCTTACTACGGGCTCCCCAGGTGGCTCAGTGGTAAAAAATCTGCCCACCAAAGCAGAAGGATGCAAGTCCAATCCCTGGGTTGGGAAGATCCCCTGGAGGAGAAAATAGCAACCCACTCCAGTGCTGGGTTGGGCAGATCCCCTGGAGAAGGGATAGGCTACCCACTCCAGTATTCTGGCCTGGAGAATTCCATGGACTACAGTCCATAGGGTAGCAAAGAGTTGGATACGACTGAGCGACTTTCACTTTCATGTCACTTTCCAGTGGCAGACTGCAGTCCATGGGGTTGCAAAGACTTAGCGACGGAGCACATTCAACCTACTGCAGGCGTCTTTAAAATGCTTTAAAAGGAGGATGAAATTTGAATGTCGACTCTTTCAGCTGCAGTGAAAATAAAACTGCCAAGTGGACCAGATGCTCCTGGGGCTGCCCAGGGCGTCCTTGCCAGGATGTGAGTTACAGGCAAGCCAAACCCCAGGGAGGGCTGAGGCCCAGGGCCGCAGAATCTGGGGGTGGGGGATGAAAACTACCGGAGGGAGAAGAGCAAGCAGGTGGTGCCTACACGAGAGGGGTGCCTGGCAATCCATCCCCATGCCCTGTCATGGACCCATGTCAATCATGAGTCACGTTAATGCAGGGCTTCAAAGTACAGAGAACACTGGTAACAAGTCTTCTCTTCTCTTCTTTGAGGGCAGGCAGTGGTGTCATGGCGGGGAGAGGCCCTCGGGGATGGGAAGGATGGCCTGTCAGATGACCACGTTCCCACTGCACGCCTCGGGAGAATGCTCGGGGCTCCAAGCCCGGAAATGCTGGAGCCCAGGGCACACCTCTGACCACAGCAGCCAGGCCTGCCAGGCGGGAGGGCTCGCGTGCCCAGAATAACTCTCCAGAGTCAGCATGTTCCAGCTCAGGAGGGAAACCAAAGAGGCACTTTTTCCCCAAGTGTCAACGGGCTGAAATGTCATCCTCTGATGGGCCCTAAATGGACCCCAAATGAGCCCCTGTCCCCAGAAACGATTAGATCTGACAGGTGCTGAGCCCCCCTTACTTCACTGTGATGGAACTCGCATCTGAGCAAGGAATTGGGAGTGAACGCTTGCAAACGCAAGGCCTAAGAAAAGCTGGGTGGCGTGATGAGCTGTGACATGCAGCCTTCTGGGGAAGTGGAAGCTTAGCACGTTCTCCGGTTGCTTCTTACATTAGTGAAGAGTCTAAAAATGACTGCCCTTGTGAGGCTGGAATCCTGCAGAATCAAACAGTGATTCAATCTCATTGTTCTTTGCAAACAGCTTTCCTCGAAGCTCTGATCAGAGTCAGGCAATCTGGGCTCTCACTCTGATGCTTTGAGACTGAGGGGCACAGTCCTGTCCCCTACAGGTGGTCTCTGGTGACCCCTCCACCGTGGTCATTGTGAGAGTCCCTTGGACTGCAAGGAGATCAAATCAGTCAAGCCTAAACGAAATGAACCCTGAATATTCCCTGGAAGGACTGATGCTGAAGCTGAAGCTCCAATACTTTGGCCGCCTGATGCGAAGAACTGACTCATTAGAAAAGCCCCTGATGCTGGGAAAGGTTGAAGGCAGGAGCAGAAGGGGTGACAGAGGATGAGATGGTTGGATGGCATCACCGACTCAATGGACATGAGTTTGAGCAAAGTGCAGGAGATAGTGGAGGACAAGGAAGCCTGGTACGCTGCAGTCCATGTGTTGAAAGAGTGGGACATGACTGAGTTACTCAACAAGCAGAGCCCATAGGGTGGGCCACCCTAGGGCCCCTTCTCCTCCTTCCCACAACCGGTGCCTTTGAGGAGTCCCATTAGCTCTTCCTAAAGCACCCAGAATCCAGCCCCTTGTGAGCCCCCCACCCTCACCCATCCAAGCCGCCATCTCTCCTGGGTGCTACTGTGGTACCCACTGCTGGCCAGTCCCCAGCATCTTCTCTTTCATCCTAACAGTCCTGTCCCTACTCAGCAGCCAGAGTGATCCTTCTATAAATATAAATCAGGTCTTATCAGTTCACTCAGTCATTCAACAAACATTTATTGAGCACCTACTGTGTCAGGCCCTGGTGTAGGCTCTGGGGATACACGTGGAATAAAACAAGTGAAAGTCTATTCTTGTGGAGGGAAGAAAGATAAGTAAACAGTAGTCTGTCAGATGTTGGTCAGTGCAAAGGAGAAAAATTAAGCAGAGAAATGGAGCAGGAAGTGCTGGCAAGGGTGGGCGGTGCAGGGGGTGTGGTGTGCAATCTCCAAGCAGGGTCAGGGAGAGTCTGGCTGAGAAGCTGAAGATCTGAAGATGTGAGGGAGTAAGCCATGTGGGTAACAGGGGTAAAAACAGTTCCAGCGCAGGGGCTTCCCTGCGTGTCCCGTGGTTAAAAGTCTGCACTCCAATGCAGGAGGCTTGGGTTCAACCCCTGGTCAGGGAACTCCACCCACATACCGCAACTAAGAGTTCACAAGGAGCACCTAAAGATCCCACATGTCACAGAGCAATTAAGTCCCTTGTGAACTAAGTCACTTCAGCCATCTCCAACTCTGTGCGACCCCATGGACTATAGCCCGCTAGGCTCCTCTGTCCACAGGATTCTCCAGGCAAGAATACTCGAGTGGATTGCCATGCCCTCCTCCAGGGATCTTCCCAACCCTGAGACTGAACCCGCGTCTCCTGCCTTGGCAGGCAGATTCTCCTACTGCTCCCCGGTGGTAGCTCAGACAGCCCTACTTCCCCAGGCATTGCAGCCCAACACCCTCATTCTTCACTGCATTCCTGAGTCTGTTAGTGGTGTTTTGGTTTGTTTGCATTGGTTTTAAATGTATCTATCTTCTTGTTTTTGTTTGTCTTCTTCCCTAGAATATAAACCCTAGGGGACAGAGACATTCTGCCTGAGCACCAGCTTTGTAAAGTTGTCACAAATACATGAAGAATGCCTGTATCCATGGGCGGGGCTGTTCTGGTGAGTTGTCCATCCTTGTCTCAGCACCTGCAAGGTAAGTGTTGTTCTCACTGTTTTGTAAGGGGAGGAATTCCCCCCAGAGAGGTTATATTTGAACCTGCCCAAGGGCACACCCCTGGGCTTCCCTGATGGCTCAGAGAGGGTAAAGAATCTGTCTGCGATGCAGGAGACTCAGGTTTGATCCATGGGTCAGAAGATCCTCTGGAGAAGGAAATGGCAACCCACTCCAGTAATTCTGCCTGGGAGATCCCAAGGACAGAGGAGCTTGGTGGGCTACAATCCAGGGAATCATAAAGAGTAGGCCACAACTGAAGCACACACTTGCAACAAGGCACACCCTGTAGGAAGCAGCAGAACCACAGTCTGAATTTGGGCCTATGGTATGGGTTCCAGAGTTTGTGCTGCCCCTCCCAGGGCTTCCTGTGCCCCGGAGGGTTCAGTAGCCGAACTTGATGCTCAGGTGGGCAGGGGGCGGGGGTGGGGGCTGGGGAGGGGTGGTTCAGAGCCTGCTTGTTGAATGATCAAAGGTGAGGTCTGCATCCTAGGCCGCCTACAAGCATATTTGGAAGAACAACGTGTCTACCGCTCAGTCTTCGCGTATCCTAATGTCGAGGGTATACGTTCAGTTTAAAAGTCAACCTCAAACCTACCCCGATTCCCCTGCAGCTCCCACCCCTCGCCATCACCCGCTTCTGTCCCTGCCCCGGCCCCGCCTGGCGGTCGCCTTCCCGGGCCCCCTCCCCGGTGAGCATAGGTGTCGTGGGACCGCCCCGAGGAGGACCCTGCTGGGGTGGCTGCGGTCGCCGGAAAGCGCGCGCACCTGGCTAGGGGCCCCTGGCTTCCAGCCCCGAAAATGCCTGACCGCGCGTGCCCTGGGGCAAGCCCTTTCGCACACCCAGGCCCCGTGCCTCAGTTTCCCCACCGGGCGAGCTCGGTCCTGGCCGCTCTTAACAGGTGACACACCTGCTTCCGGGGCTCGATCCGGCCCCAGGCCCTGCGGGGTGCAAACCGGGCTCCCGCCCCCGCGGAGCCCCGGCGCCCGGCCCCCGGGGGCAGGGGGCGCGGGCAGAGGCGCTGGGACCCCGCGCGCGGCGGTCGCCTCGCAGCGGGCCGGCTCCGGGGGGCGCCCGCAGGAGGGCGCGGCCGGCGCTGGGGCGCGGAGGGCGGCGGCGGCGGCGGCGGCGGGGGGCGGAGACGCGGCTCGGCTTCCGCTCCCGCGCCTCCTCCCTCCTCCCCCGTCGTCCTGGCCCGCGGCGCCCGAGGGGGGAGGCGGCAGGCGCCCGGAGCCGCGCGAGGAGCCCGGCAGCCGCGCCATGGAGCCCGAGTGAGCGCGGCGCGGGCCCGTCCGGCTCCGGACAACATGGAGGCGGCGCCGCCCCGGTCTCCCGCTCCTCCTCCGCCGCCGCTGCTGCTGCTGCTCGCGCTCTGCTGCAGCCTGGCCCCCGCCGCGGGTAGGTGGGCGCGGGCCGGGGGGACAATGGCCCGGGCGTCCGGGCGACTCGGTTGGCCCCGCGGCCAAGTGCGCCGCGCCGCCGCCGAAGCGACTTTGCAAGTTGGGGGCGAGTTGGGGCGCGCGCCGCGGGGCCCCGCCGCCCCCCGCCGCGCCCGCCGCCCGGGGGCCGCGCGCGGGCCCTTTGTCTCGCCCGCCCGGGCCCCTCCCGGGGACGCCGGGCCCCGTCCCGCGCGTCCCGGGCCGGCGAGCAGGGCGCGCGGGCGCCGCCAACCCCGCCAGGTGCGGCGCGGGCGGGTTCTCACCTGCCCGGGCCCCGGGGCGCGCTCGGAAGTGCGCTCGCCCGGAGCCGGCCGGGCGAGGCCGTGCGGGCACCGTGGGGACCCCGGCCCCGCGGGCAGGCACGGAGCGGGGACGTTCGGCCTGGAGGCAGGCCTGGCCGCCCTGCGTCGGGATCTCTTTTCCCGAGCTTGTTTCCGATGGCCGCGCGGCCGGCCTGCGAGCTCCAGGAACTGATTTAAGTCGCAGAGAAAGTTCTGAACCCCGCGCGGGGCGGCCTGGCCTGCGGCGCTTCCCCTTTCATCTGCGTCGCTGTCGGTTTCCCAGCGGGCTCACACCTGCCAGGTGTGCCCGGTCGACTCGGAGCCCCCGTCTGGGCCGCTGGGGCCCCCAAATCGTGACACCCAGCGGGTGTCCACCCCCGCGGGGCCCGGCTGCGTGGGGCTGCCACGCGGGGTGACGGGGTCCCAGCCTGCGGCGTGGGGGCCTCGGCTGTATACACACACCCCCTTTGGGAGATCAGAGCCTGGGGACCTTTCTCTCCAACTGTTGGTGTGTCCCAAGGGGTGGAGTTGAGGTCAGGAGGACTCAGGAAACGAAGCGCCTTGTGAAAAGCTACACATGTTCTTTTAATTTGGAGATTGCCATGTGGTTTTTGAAGCAAGCCTCTCTCGCTACCTAAACCATTCTCTTCCGACGTGAGTGTTTTGTTTTTCTGGAGTGTGGCTGGCCCAGTGGACCCCGGATCGGGAGTCCTCTGCGCCCTGGGCTGGTCTTCTGCTGGTGGCAGTTGGGGGTGGGGGGCCTCGGGTCCCTTTGTCTGGGCCTCTTTAAGGCAAACAGCTGTCTCCCTGAATATTTCCAGCGAGGACACTGCAGGGAGGTGTCCTGGCCTGGCTCTGTGGTCACATTCCCGGGGCTGCGGCCCCTCCGCTGAGGTTTGGGGGGGCGAGAAGGGGTAATTCCTCAAGTCCTCTTGCCTCCCAGCCCCGATCCCCGGAGACCCCTGGCAGTTTCAGGCTGAATTTGCCTCTCTCAGGAGTCTGTTTACATTCTTGGCCCCGTCTGATACCAGCGAAAAAACAATGACAGTATCTGGGTAGTTCAGGCCGACACTGCTGCTTCTCTTTCCGGAAATGCCTGGATCACGGAGGCAAAAGGGGTTTTTTTTGGTGGGGGGGGGGAAGATGTTTGTTTTAAAGGTGGGGTTTCTCTGCCGGCAGAGTAGCTTTTCACTGCGTTGCAGTTTCGGATTTCCTGGACCTTGGGGTGGTGATGTTGCTGGACTGGAGTGCCTGTCCTGCGGTTCGAGCCCCCAAGGAGAAGGATCACATTTGTGGAGCTTGGTCGCGTAGGAGGCAAAAAATAGAGTTGATTATTTTAACATTAAGGAAGCATGTCAACACGAGGTTTTTAGAGCCCCGGCTAATGTGGTAATCTCGTCCTAAAATGGAAGGAGAGGGAGGGAACTTTCTGCAGAAACTATTTTGACTGCTCTTGACATGTCATGTCCCTGATTTCTGTGTTAGATTTATGCCACAGCCCAGAGTGGAGCTGATAAGTTGGTAGCTAATTATTTTTCCTGATTGCTTCCTGTTGCAATTTGAAGGGGTGAGCCCAAGGAAATGCCTTTGTTGGAGTGATCCTGGAGCTGGGAGTGGTGGGCCCCAGCTTCACGGCCGGGGTCTCTCCCTTTCGGCCCCACTGCACTGGCCCCGGGACCACCCCCGGGAGTGGGATGGTCCTGCAGATGCTCACTGCCCGGCCCGCAGGTGAGCATCGAGTTAACTAAGTGCAGTGGGGAGTCCATGGAGAGTCTGCTGGCAGGACCCTCTGCTTCCCAAAGCGGGGGCCCACGTGCCTGTAACCCTCCCGTGCAGTTCCAAGAATTTACCCAGTCCACCCGCGCGTCCCAGCATTTGCTGTGGCCATCCCGTCGTATTTGGAACCCGTTTAATTTCAGCTGCGCTGTGTCACTGCTCAGGCATTTAGCAGAATTTGCTCACAGGGTGGTGGTGGGGGCTGTAGTTAGGTGAGGACTTCCTGTCCTGCCGCGTGGGCTTGCCAAGGCTAAGGTCGGGGGCCCTGGGGGTCAGACCCCTTGGGTCTAGAGCAAGGGTCCCCAACCTCTGGGATCTAATACCTGTTAATCTGAGGTGGAGTTGATGCAATAATAATGATAGAAATAACGTGCCCAGTAAATGTAAAGCATTTGAATCATCCCCAAACCATACCTTTCCCCCATCCTCCCGGTCTGTGGAAAGATTGTCTTCCATGCTATCTGTTTCTGGTACCAAAGAGGTTGTGGACCACTGGTCTAGAAGCTCAGTGGCTATTTGACTTTGGACAACTTACTTAGCTTCTGTGTATCCTGTGTCCTCACCTGGTTCCTCCCCCTGCTCGGGAGTGTAAAATACTGCCTGTGAAACCCTCTGCATGTCCCTGGCTGGGGGAGGAGCTGTTGGTGGCAGAGCTGTGGTGCCTGTTGGGTAATAAGGTCCTTGATCTTTCTGGCCTGGAAGGTCTAGCAGCTCTTATCACACAGTCTGGATTTCCCTCCCGTGTGGGACCTTGAACATCCCGTCCGCTGTCTGACTTGTTTTTCGCGGCAGCACTGGGTGAAGGGTATTGTGGTGGTGACCTGGGCTGAGCCTTGATGGTGGGGGGCGCTCGGGCAGCCGACTCCACCTTTGTGTGTCTCAGTTTTCTCTTCTGTAAAATGGGCGTAACGGTACTTCCTCCCGGTAGGTCACTGCGTTGACACACGCTTGACGCTTGTACCATCTCTCTTATTGACGCTGTCACTGTTGGTACCTGCTGGAGTGCTGGGGATAGGATGGGGTAGAATGGTGGAGGAGGCCCGGGCCCTTGCTGTCAGGGTGTCTGGCTGACAGGAAGGCAAACAGAAGCTGACTGTGCAGCTCTGGGGGAGGTAGGCTCCGTCCCAGGACCCTGTCCTCAGAGACCCGGTGGTCTCTGCTGAAAGAGGCCAGGTCAAGCTGCAGAGTCTGGATGTGGTCCAGAAGGCACTGGAAGCTTCCGGAGACTTTAGCTGGGGGAGGGAGATAGGAAATGCAGGGGAAAGGTGTTGAATTGATCTTTTTTTTTTCTCTTTTGTTAAATTGAGGTGAAAATCATGTCACATAAAGCTAATCATTTTAAAGGAGACAATTCCGTGGTTTGTTCGCAGTGCTGTACAAGCACCCCTTCTGTCAAGATACAAAACATTTCCCTGGGCCCAGAATAAAACCCTGCACCCTTTAAACTTCCCACCCCCTACCCCAGGTCTCTATGGCATTGCCTGCTCTGGATACTTCATCCGCAGGGACTCTGGCTTCATGCTCAGCGGAATGCTTTCGTGGCGTGTGCACATTGCAGCGTGGGACAGCGCTCTGCTCCTTGCACGGCTGGACAGGGCACATCTGCTCATCTGTCCACCCGCTGATGGGCTGACCTTGCGTGGGTGCTTCTCCCATCAGGCACGGGCTCGGAGCCCATTGTCCCCATGGGGTTTGTACAGCAGAGCCTGTTTAAAGCTGGCCTGGGGACATGACCACATTAGCTTCAGAGATGGGAGAGCCCATGGTGAAGGGAGCTTGGCTGGGGGACAAACTGAGGGCCAGTGCTGGCCTCTGGTGGGGTGAGGGCCTCTGGGAGGTGGACCTAGTGGACTTAATACTTCGATATCACAGAAGCCCTGGAAGGAGCTGGACATTTGCGGCTTACAAGGCCCCTGGGATGGTCACACGCTCTCAGAATGGGGAGGCTCTGATGGGAGTGGGGGCTGCGTCCAGCCCCTTCCTTTGCTGGGCCCGGGACATATTTGTGCAGGAAGCAGCGGGCTGTCCACCCTGCGGGCGCCCCGGGGACACTGCGGATCAGAGCGCTGCTGATGTGGAGGCCAGTGGGGACAGCAGGGACCCAGAGAGCTGGCCCCGGGGCCCCTCTGTTGCTGTGGGCTGCTGTCCGCTTTCTCTCAAGCTTGGGAAGTGGTTTGTTAGCTCTGGGACTCAGTTTGCTCATCTGCAAAATGGGGAGGATGGCGTGTGTTCTTTGAGGGTGCTGGTTGGGGTTCTACGAGGAGGAAGCTGCCTTCTAGACTGTCCGTCATGGGAAGGACACGGTGCGGGGGGAATCCCATTCCTTTTTGTTAAGCTGTTTTTGTTTTTGTTTTTCATAGTGAAAACTTTTATATTTGGAATTAGCCAGCTGGACTCAGTTTAGATGATCCCAATTTTGTCAGCAACGTCCGAAGCATCATGGCCAGGAGCCAGTGGGACGTAGGGCTTCTTCTCCCTCTCAGGCCTGACCAGATTATTGACCTCAGCCACGTCAGTGTCACAGAGCTTCGTAGCCTGTTTAATTTGGTGCTTGTTGGCATTGCCGTCCACAGTGAGTTCTGTTTTCTTCATGGCTGACTTGGTGGTAAGGGGGAATCTGATGATGGCACAGGGGTCGAGTTTGTTTCTCCTAGGGCCGCTCTTCCAAGGATAGCTGGGCTGCCTCCTGAGCCGCAGTGTTTCGGGCAGCCGGAAGGTGGGTGACATCCGGATGATCTTTTTTTGTGGCTGTGGACACCTTTCAACACCGCTTTCTTCGTCTTCAAAGCCTTTACTTTGGCTTCAGCTTTAGGAGGGGCAGGGGCTTCCTTCTTCACCTTCGGCGACATCTTCATTTAAAAAAAAAAAGCAGTTAAAACCGAAATGTATTTATTTATTTGTGCTGCACTGGGTCATCTTTGCTGCACGGGCTTTTCTCTAGTTCTGGCGAGTAGGGGCCACTCTCTAGCTGCGGGGCAGACTTCTCATTGAGGGGCCTCTCCTGCTGCGGAGCATAGGCTCTAGGGTGCTTGGGCTTCAGCAGTTGTGGCTCCCAGGCTCTAGAGCACAGGCTCAGTACTTGTGACACGTGGGCTTAGTTTCTCCCAGGCCTGTGGGATCTTCCCTGATCAGGGATTGAACCTGTGTCTCCTGCACTGGCGGGCAGATTCCTTACCACTGAGCCACCAGGGAAGTCCCAGCCATTTCCTTCTAAAAGAGCCCAAGGGTCTGTCCCAAACACCCTCTTCCAGTGGAAGGCTGGAGAAGCGGAGAGGTGACCAGCTGACCGCAGGCTCCACGTGGGGCTGGAGCCTCAGGATCTGATTGCATTGGTGCCCAGAGTTACGTGTCCACTGTCCTCTGTCCCCTCCTCTTGGGATCTCTCTTGCCCAGCAACCCCTGGGAGTTTGTCATGGTGATGTCACCTCTGAACCATTTTGCAGGGGTGGGAGATACTGTACTTTCTGGGTATTTTCTTATTTGCTTTCTTGGTTGGTATCAGAGTCACTGGGGCTTCCCTGGTGGCTCAGCAGTAAAGAGTTTGCCTGCAATGCAGAGGACGTAGGTTTGATCCCTGGCATGGGAAGATCCCCTGGAAAAGGAAATGGCAACCCACTCCAGTATTCTTGCCTGAAAAAAAATCTCATGGACAGAACAGCCTGGTGGGCTGTATATAGTCCATGGGGTCGCAAAGAGTTGGACATGACCTAGCGACTAAACAACAAAAACAATATTTAATTCATTGTAGAATTTTTTAGTACTTTCAGTTTGCCTGGTGTAGTTTTTCTAGTGGTTAAACTGAGGCAACAGTTAGAACTGGACATGGAACAACAGACTGGTTCCAAATTGGGAAAGGAGTACGTCAAGGCTGTATATTGTTCCCCTGCTTATTTAACTTACATGCAGAGTACATCATGAGAAATGCAGGGCTGGATGAAGCACAAGCTGGAATCAAGATTGCCAGGAGAAATATCAATAACCTCAGATATGCAGATGATACCACTTTCATGGCAGAAAGTGAAGAACTAAAGAGCCTCTTGATGAAAGTGAAAGAGGAGAGTGAAAAATGAAAAAACTGGCTTAAAACTCAGCATTCAAAAAATGAAATTATGGCATCCGGTCCCATCACTTCATGGCAAATAGATGGGAAACAATGTAAACAGTGACAGACTTTATTTTGGGGGGCTCCAAAATCGCTCTAGATGGTGACCGCAGCCGTGAAATTAAAAGACACTTGCTCCTTGGAAGGAAGGCTCTTACAAACTTAGTGTATTAAAGGGCAGAGACATTACTTTGCTGACAAAGGTCCAGATAGTCAAAGCTATGGTTTTTCTAGTAGTCATGTATAGATATGAGAGTTGAACCATAAAAAAGGCTGAACGCCGAAGAATTGATGCTTTTGAACTGTGATGTTGGAGAAGACTTTTGGAATCCCTTGGACTGCAAGGAGATCAAACCAGTCAATCCTAAAGGAAATCAACCCTGAATATTCATTGGAAGGACAGGTGCTGAAGTTCCAATATTTGGCCACTTGATGCAAAGAACTGACTCATTGGAAAAGACCCTGATGCTGGGAAAGATTGAAGGCAGGAGGAGAAGGGCATGACAGAGGATGAGATGGTTGGATGGCATCACCGACTCAATGGACATGAGTTTGAGCAAGCTCTGGGAAGCCTGGCGCGCTGCAGTCCATAGGGTTACAAAGAGCTGGACACGACTGAGCGACTGAAGAGAACTGAACCTCTCTTCGGCTCTGCTGTGTCTGTGACCTTGCCTTTCTGGTATCTCTTTTTTTGTGGAATCATATAGTATTTGCCCTTTATGTCTGGCTTATTTTAATGCTTTGCTTCTCTGCTCACCTGTTGCTGGACACGTGGGGCTGTCTCCAGCTTTGGCTGCTGTGGAGACTGCTGCTGCAAACATGGGTGTGCACGGATCTGTGTGAGGCCCTGCTTTCCCTTTGGGGGGATTTACCCAGAAAAGTGAAATTGCTGGATCATGTGGTCATTCTGTATTTAATTTTTGAGGAACCCTGAAGCCCTCTTCCATAGCAGCTGCACCATTTTACATCCTCCCCCAGCAGCGTACAAGGGTTCCAGCCTCTCCCCATCCTGGCCAGCGCTGGTTAGGGCTGACACTGTCTGGGCCCCACCAGCCTGGCAGGTGTGAAGTGGTTCCCCGCTATGGTTTTGACTTGCGTTTTCCTGGTGGTTAATGATGTTGAACATCTTCATACATGCTTGTTGGCCACTTTCTATTACAAACGTGTTTATATTAAAATGCATGTATAATATATAAGTTATATTAAAATTCATGTATAATATATTATATATATATAATGTGTATATTATACATGAATACGTATAACTTAAACGCTTAACTGTGCGGTCCCTCTTTCTGTGAAAACCAGTGTCCTTGATGGCCTGTTTTCTCCCCTCGGAGGTGACCATACCCCCAACACCTTGTTTAATGTGTTGTTTCGTTTCGAACATGTACTCATTTTTTACATAAATCCTCTCATCCTATAATCTTCTCTTTTTCATTTGCTGTTGTGTCACTAACATTTTCTGTGTCTTTACTTTGAGATTTTCAGTCTTTTTTAAAAGCTAAGTGATATTTCCTAGTGTAGTACTTAGTCGCTCAGTCGTGTCCGACTCTTTGAGACCGCATGGACTGCAGCCCACCAGGCTCCTCTGTCCGTAGGGATTCTCCAGGCAGGAATACTGGAGTGGTTTGCCATGCTTTCCTCCAGGGGATCTTCCCAACCCAGGGATCGAACCCAGGTCTCCCGCGTTGCAGGAGGATTCTTTTCCATCTGAGCCACCAGAGAAGCCCATTTCCTAGTATGTGGACAGCATATTTCATGGCTTTTACCCAGTGGAGGAACATTTATGTTTTTCTAGGCTTTATTACTATTACAGGTCACGACACAGCGAATAACATTGCATATGTACCTGTGCGCCTGTATAAGCTCTTTTGTATGATAACCTTCCTCATCAAAGAGTAGATCCATTTATACAATTTTAAAGATACTGACAAATTCCTCCAAAAGGGCTACACCAGTTTCTACCCTATCAAGCATCTCTGAGGGTACACACTTTTCCCTCTCCTCTCTGTTGCTAGAAATTACCAGCTTCTATTTTTTTAAATCAATTTGGTTAAAAATTATAACACACTTTGATTTGTTATATCTCCTGGAGTTTGGTCAAAGTCATGTCCACTGAGTTGGTGATATCAACCAACCACCTCATTCTGTGTCACCCACTTCTCTTGCCGTCAGTCTTTCCCAGCATCAGAGTCTTTTCCAATGAGTTGGCTCTTCACATCAGGTGGCCAAAGTATTGGAACTTCAGCTTCAGCATCAGTCCTTCCAATGATTCAATGTTCAATGTTCAGGACTGATTTCCTTTAGAATTGACTGATTTGATCTCCTGGCAGTCCAAGGGACAGTCAAGAGTCTTCTCCAGCATCAGAATTTGAAAGCATCAGTTTTTCGGTGCTCAGTCTTCTTTATGGTCCAACTCTCACATCTGTACATGACTACTGGAAAAACCATAGCTTTGACTATAGGGACCTTTGTCAGCAAAGTGACGTCTCTGCTTTTTAATACGCTGTCTAGGTTTGTCATAGCTTTCCTTCAAAGGGCAGGCGTCTTTTAATCTCATGGCTGCATTCACCATCCAAAGTGATTTTGGAGCCAAAGAAAAGAAAACCTGTCACTGCTTCCACTTTTTTCCCCATCTCTTTCCCATGAAGTGATGCCATGATCTTAGTTTTTTGAGTGTTGAATTTTAAGCCAGCTTTCTCACTCTTCTCTTTCACCCTCATCAAGAGGCTCTTTAGTTCCTCTTGATTTGTAGGAACTCTACTGATTTGTGGGCTTCCCTTGTGGCTCAGCTAGTAAAGAATCTGCCTGCAATGCGGGAGACCAGGGTTCGATCCCTGGATTGGGAAGATCTCCTGGAGAAGGGAAAGGCTACCCACTCCAGTATTCTGGCCTGCAGAATTCCATGGGCGGTATAGTCCATGGGGTCACAGAGTTGGACACGACTGAGCGACTTTCACTTTCACTGCTGATTTGTAGGAGCTCTTTTTATTTGGTATGGACATGAATTCTTTAATGTATTTGCTCCAGATTTTTCTTCTGGTCTGTAGCTAGTCCTTCTTGTTTTTAGTGGTTTATTATTCCAGAAACATCAGAAAGTTCCATGTAGTGAAACGCAGTCTGTTCTCTGATGGATTCTGGGTCCCATGCCTTGTTTCTCTATCCCTAGATGGTAAATGCGTCTTCCTTTATTTTCTTCCAGGACTGTTATCATTTTGTTGTTTTATATTCAGACGTTGTTCTTGTTTCTTTGTGTGTGTGGTTGTGGTTTGGGGATATATGGTATGAGGTAGGGGTCTGACTTGTCCACTCCTGCCCCCCAGTAAGGGGACAGGGAGTGGGTGGTGTGGCTTATCTAACCCTAAGCCTCGTTCATGTAAAATGCCACTCTCTCACCTACGGTGTTCTCAGGTGCTTGCCTCCTCATTCTGGAACCTTCCCTCCTCTCTTGACCCGCCGGTGTCTTTCTGTACCAGCCTGCTGCTGTTTTTAATCTCTGCAGCATCGTTGTATATTTTGAGATCGATTGAGAAATTACCCTTCCAGTTCCTTTTGAGAAATTGTGTTGACTCTCCTTGTGCGTATACTCTTTGGGAATAAACTTCACAGTCAGCCTATGAGGTTCTGTCGTTTGCTCTCTTGATCTGGGGACAGCAACTGGTGACATGCGATGGGTGTCGGAGGGCTGGGCTTTAGATGTGGTCTCCGGCAAGCAGTCTGGTCTCAGGCTGTGGCGAGAGATACGTGTGCGGCCACGATGGAGCTGGTCTTCGCATTTTGGGTTGCCGTTAGCACGCGGAGCGCTTCAGAGGCGTTGTGTCTGCCGGACGGCCTCGCCCACTCCTGCTGCCCGCCTCCCGCCCGCGTCCGCTGGGGACGCAGGCTCTGGTGCAACTAACTCCAGCGCTAGCCTGGAGGCAAATATAATTACCTTTTAAATGATTGCTCTCCTGCCCTCGCTCATTCCAGAACAAAATGTGAGCAACTTTAATTTCTTCCCTGGGCTGCACCCCTCTATTAACCCAGATGGGGAGGCGGTACCCGCCTAGCAGAACTCTCAGGAAATTGCTCAATGGGCATTAAAGGCCGCCTGAGTGTGTGGCCCCGGCCCAGACACGTGAGCGCGGGGGCCTGGGGCCTTCCAGACCCGCCTCTTGTGGGCAGCTGCCACCCTGGACTCCGCCCTGGAATGAGCAGGCATCGTCCTCAATGGGAGCGAGGGGATGGTTTCCCCACAAGCTGGTTGATGAGCAAGGTGTGTTCTTGAGCTAGCATTCACTGGGGAAGGCCATGGCTCTGAATTTTCCCCAGAGTGAGCTTGGTTCCCCAAAGAAGACTGGATGTGGGACTGGGGTGTGGTGGCGCCATCTCAGCCGCCTGCCCTGATTCCTCTCTACTCAGATTGGAAGTGGGGGGCACTTTGGTGCCCGTTCTTCCTCTCCTCTCTGGATGTGGTCTGTCTCCCTTCCTTCCCAAACCCAGACTCCCGGCTCTGAGGCCTCCCCACGGGCCCTCACAGGGCCCCACAGAAGATGAGATTCCGGGTAGAGGATTACATCAGCTTCTGGTTGTTGCTCAGTCCCTAGGTCGTATCTGACTCTTTGTGACTGCTTGGACTGGAGCCCGCCAGGCTTCTCTGTCCATGGGATTGTCCAGGCAAGAATACTGCAGTGGGTTGCAGTATTTCCTCCTCCAGGGGATCTTCCTGACCCAAAGATCAGATCTGCATCCCTTGGCTTGGCAGGCGGATTCTCATGTCACCTGGGAAGCCTCGCTTCTAGTTGGTCTCAGCTTTCCAGAACCTTCCCCTTGCCCATTTATCTTTCATTCTGGCCAGATTCATTTTTCTGAAGCTAGTTTCATTACGTCCTCCCCCTTTTAAGAAAATGTACACTGGTTTCTGGGTGTCCAGAGTTGAAACGTTTTGGTCTGGCGTTCCACGCTGCCTCTGCGCTGGCATTATTCTCTGCGCTCCAAGGTGAGCACTTCTCCAGGCAGATCCCTCTCCTCCGAGTCCAGGGTCTCCTTTGAGACCTCCCATGCGCCACCCAGTCTGAGGGCCTGGGGGGCTGATGTCTCCATCCCCTCCTGCTGCCTCTGCCTGGTGTCTGGTGGGCAGAGGCCCTGAGGATGCCTGAGGCCTCGTCTGCCTGGGGAGTGGCTCTTCCCCATCCTTACTCCCTCTGGCTCCTAAATCTGCTGTGTCGTGAACCCCTGCCTGCATCCCAGACTCCACCCTGATGTGTTTCCTGGGTTGTAGAGCACCTGTCCTGCTGCATGACAGAAGGCTTCTGGGGCCAAGTGTGGGACCCCCCTCCCCTACTTAGAACCCGTATTTCTTTTTTAAAGATTTTCTTGACCATTTTTAAAGTCTCCTGAATCTGTTACAATATTGCTTCTGTTTTATGTTTTGGTTTTTGGCCATGAGGTCTGGGGGACCCTAACCCTGACCAGGGATTGAACCCATACCCCCTTAATGGAAGGTGAAGTCTTAACCACTGGGCTGCTAGGGAAGTCCTAGAACCCGTATTTCTGAGGTCTGTGTTCTAAGATGAAAAGTGAAAGTGTTAGTCATTCAGTCATGTCCAACTCTGGAACCCCATGGACTGTAGCCTGCCAAGCTCCTCCAGGCAAGAGTACTGGAGTGGGTAGTCATTCCTTCTCCAGGGAATCTTCCTGACCTATGGATCAAACCCAGGTCTCCTATACTGAAAGCAGATTTTTTTTTTACCGTTAGAGCTGCCTGGGATTCTAAGATGGCCTGCTATAAATAAAGCTGGCCTTTGTTTTACTTCAAGAAACCCAGCGAATCTCAGACATACTTGCCTGTGACGTCTTGGGTCCAGATAACACCTCCCCACCTCTTGGAAATCAACCTTGAACATTCATTAGAAGGATTGATGCTGAAACTGAAGCTCCAATACTTTAGCCACCTGGTGTGAAGAGCTGGCTCATTGAAAGAGACCCTCACGCTGGGAAAGATTGAAGGCAGGAGGAGAAGGGCATGACAGAGGATGAGATGGTTGGATGGCATCACCAACTCAATGGACAGGAGTTTGAGCAAGCTCCCAAAGTTGGTGATGGACGGGAAAGCCTGGCGTACTGTGGTCCATGGGATCGCAAAGAGGCAGACACAACTGAGCGACTGAACAACACCTTCCACAGCCCAGACCGAGACATCACGGGGGGCCTGACACCTGCATTTTTCATTCGTAGTTTGTATCGTCTTTCAAAATAGTGTAGAACATTTTCAATCATGCAAAAATAGTGGGGAGTGGTGGGAGAACGATTTTTATGCTGAAAAAGAAAGCTTGTGTGCTTTCGAGTGACAGCTGCAGAATAGGAAGCTGAGTGACAGATACTGTTAATGAGTTTTTAGGAGTTGAAGCATTAAGAGAGCATTGTCCCTTTAAGGTTGCTCCCTTGAGAGATATTTTAGTTCTTTTCACAGTTGTATCACTTGTTAAAATTGAATCTTGTAGCGCTTGTTAAAACTGAAAAATTTCTTAACTAAAAATAGGACTTTTAGGGACATCCCTGGTGGTCCAGTGGTCAAGACTTCGCCTTTAGATGCCGGGGGTGTGGATTTGATCCCTGGTCGGAGAGCTAAGATCCCACGTGCCTCACGACCAAAATGCAAAACATAAAACAGAAGTGATATTATAACAAATTCAATAAGGACTTTAAAAATGGTCAACATCCAAAAAATAAAAAGAATCAGACTGTTTGTCTTTTCTATATTTAAGCAAGTTTGCAGTGTTAGAGACTTTCTGATTAGGTATATTTATCTCTATATCGTCTTATTTAGTGTCCATTCAAAGCATTGGAATAAGTTAAATGAATTTTTAATGAAGAGTTGCCCCCTTGGACGTCTGAAGCTTGTTCTGGTCGCATTGGCACTGCCCGGCGTCCGCGTGAGTTTGCTCGGTACCATTTGATTCCTGGGCTTGTGCTGTGTCGTGGGCAAGCGGGTGGTGCCTGGCTCCCGAGCCTGGCCGCGGTGGGCTTGCCACTTCTGCCTTCTTCTTTAAGAGACTCACCACTCTGCCCGTGGCCACCGCAGCCCTGATCCTCGCCTGGCTCTCCGCTGAGGCTCTGAGGCTGCCCAGAGCCCACGAGCTGCTGACTGCCTGCTCAGGGTGCCCCAGAGGAGGATTGGCCTGTGCTGGCTTTTACCATGTTGCCTGTGTTGGCAGCGCTTTCTCCAGCTGGAGTGTTGGCTCACAGGGCTGAGGTGCTGGCTCTCTGCTGAGGGGTGCCCAGTTCAGGGGACCCGGGCATGCCCCCCCTGCCTGGAGAGCACAGTCCTGGTTCCCTTGGTGCAGGCAGTGGTCTGCCCTCGGGGAGGCCCATCCCCACCTCCTTCGAGCAGTGAGTGGTTCTCCATGTATGGAGAACACTCAGCACCAAATAGCATTTCCATCCTTTTGGTTACTAGGTCTAGTTTTTTTTAAAAAATCTTCCCTCTTTTGAAAGATTTTATCCTTCCAGGGAGAGTACATTTGTTAAGTAGTAATCTTTTCTGCTTATTGATCCCAGACGTACACAGTGGCCAAGCCGGGCTTGCAGGGTTTCCATCAATCCCTCACCAGGGAGTTTCCATTTGGCTTCTCAGCCATGAAAGTGCCTCTTGGGGCCAGCACACCATGTGGCCCCTTGGGCTGTGGAGCCAGGCTGGGAATGAACTGATTTGGAGGAGGACGTGGGGTCGGTTCCAGGATCCAAGCAGATCTGGCCTCAAGGTGGGCGCTGGGCTTCAGGCAGCCCCCTTGCTCTGCTCTGTCTGTGAGGTTCCAGGAAGACCAGTTCAGAGCACCCACCAGGTGCCTTTCTCCTGCTGGGCTCCAGTGACCCTCCCTGCAGGGCCCGGGTCTTAACATCATGATTGTCTAGGTATCCAGTGCCCCGCCCTGCCAGGGTGGAAGATGGCTGAAGGGGGGTACCCTACCCCACACTCTGCCCTCCAGCCTTGGATGCCTAAAGGATTGTGTTAGGGACTTTGGACCTGTGAGGGGGCAGTTTTCCAGACTCTCTGGGCATTTAGTCCCCAGTCTGATCTTCCATCATGAGGGTTAAGGTCTCTGGATGGCAGGGATCTCAAGGGATGTTGTGTTTTCAGTGGGGAACTGGTAGGGTTTAGGGTTTTTCCGGGTTTCCCTAGCTGGTGTCAGCAGCGCAGGGTGGCGACAGGGTGGGGGTGTCCAGTTAGGAACGCGTTCTGATCTGTGACGTGTGAGGTCCTGTGGTATCAGGGACACATTCGGTACTAGGGTCCCTTGCCTCCCCTTTGTAGGGGTGAAGAGGACAGCTGGACCTCTCTTTCTGCTTGCCTGCCCACAGGACCTAAGGCCAGCTTGGTCCCCAGTGGACACTTCGGGTGGTCACCCTGGCGTGGTGTGTGGTCCCCTCCAGCAGCCGTGTCCAGTGCTCGCCTCTGAGCAGACCTGCTATCTGGGACACCCTGAGTGCCCGGCCTCCTTCCCTGTCACCACCCGCCCTGGTTTGCTGGGAACAGCTGAGGGGGTGGCTGGCGGAATCCCAGCTGCGATCCTGGGGGCCCTGGCCTGGGGGCTGCCCACCCAGCCTCCCCGGCCTGGAATCCCAGGGCACATTGGGCCCTGCCCACCTGTTCCGGCTCACATTTCTGGCTCCACTCCCAGCTCTGCAGCCTCCAACAAGCGAGCTAACTCCTCTGGCCTCAGTTTCCCCACTGTCTGAGGTGGGTGTGTGTGATTGTAGGGTGCCCACATAGACACGCCCGAGGATGCACAGAGGTGAGGCTGTAAAGTGCTTAGCGCGGGCCAGCTCCTGTGAGCCCTCGGTAATTATTAGTTATTAGGGTTATTATGGCAGTCATAATTGTGGTTCTCCAGGGAGAGGACCCTCAGGGGCTTCTGGGATCGGGTTCAACTCCAGCTGAAAAGGTGGCGTGGTGGGAACCACCTCGGTCCATCTCTGATGAGAAGGCGAGTGTCAGAGTTGAGTTAGATTGCCCCGAGCGGCCTGATTACTATAGTTGTGGACTTTCGTCCTCGGTGAGGTCAAGACGGCACTTATACTGTAGCTGGAAGCCCGCTGCGGTGGGCTGCGGGAACCCTGGGGCTGGGGGCAAAGGTGCAGGTGTCTGAGGGCGGGGTCCCTTCTGGGGCCTCTGTGAGAGGTGTGGCCGGGAAGGCGTGGCCTGGAGGGCGTGGCCAGGGGTGCTCTGCCCTGTCTTATTTGCTCAACCCCAGCCCCTCCCTCCTCAGAGGCCATAGTCCTGCCGGCCTAGCAGACTCGCAGGGCCTCCTCTCTGGTTGGCTGACTACGCCCCGCTCCAGTCACCTCCACCCCCACCCCAGCCCCTCCAGCCCCCATCATCGCTGGCGTGCCCGCCTCCCCCCGACCCCCTCGCTCCTACCCCCGCGCTGAAGGCCGACCAGGGAGCCCAGGTGCCCGCTCTTCGCCCTCCGACCGCAGTCCCTGCTCCACGTGGCTTCCCGCTCAGCGCCTGGAGGGTGGAGCCCCCCGCCTCTCCTCTGCAGCCCTGAGTGCCTGGGCCCCCCTCCATACCTGCTAAGGTGGGACGGGCCTCGGCCGCAGGCTGGAGGCTCCAGGGCTCTCCTGACCCTGCTGTCGCCTCCTCTAGCCTCTGGCAGGGGCCCAGAACCACGCCCCCCCGGAACCGCTTGAACACCGGCAGACAAGGGCACCGAGCTGAGGGCTGTGAAGGGCCTTCCCTCCCGTGCCTGCTGCCCCGGGGGTGCCACCTGGACCCCGTCTTCCACGGTCACTGATGCGGCTCAGAGTGGGGACTTGAGTTTATGGGGTGTCCCAGTGAGGGGACACGCCCCTCCCTCCGACCCCAGACTCAAGGCTCCATCATGCAGGTTACATGTAACTCCACGCTTAGAACACCTGAGCACCACCCCCCCCCCCGACTAGAGCCCACACGGTCCTTGTGAGGAGAGCCCCTGCCGGGGGCATGGGTTTGTGGACTCTTAGGTGGTTGAGTGGCTGAAGCTCATGGTTTCTCCCGTCCTGCAGATGGTACACAGGGACAGTTACCATCCCTGTCCACACTGGCAGGTGGGGGCCCAGGGTGGGAGCCCCAGGGATGAGCAGGAGGGTCTGCTTACCTAGCAGCCTGGCCAGTGAACCCTTCACTCCCACCCGGAGCAGTGTCCTGCTTCCTGGGCTCTTTCTGCCTGAGAAGGAACAGCAGGGAGCATCAGGCTGATGTGTGCATCTTTGCTACCTGAGGACAGAGGGGTTGTCCTGAAATGCTCGAGGGAACCTGGTCAGAGGCCAAGGGTCATGGCAGTGCCTTGGGGGTGGCAGCTGCCTCTGTGTCCAGCCCTTTTGCAGAGAGATCCCTGGTCATTCTATTGCCCTGTTATGTAAAATGAATGGATTTCAGGTGTGGCAAGAAACTCAGCTCTTTGATCTCTCATCATTGGCCGAGTGGGACTTTGGTCCCCTTGTGCCTCAGTCTCCTTGACCATAAAATGGGGTTTCAGCAGCTCCACTTCCTATGAGGACCAAGGGACATCAGGTACTTGGAGTACTGGGTACTCACATGTGCTGCAACTCGGGAAAAGTGGTCAGACGTGGGGAAGCGGGAGGCCTCCAGGCATGTGAGTGAGGGAGGGGGCTGGGGAGGGAAGGAGTGGGGGGTTTCCTCCAAGTTTTCTCTCTGGTGAAACCTGCTCCAAGTCTCTGTACCTGTCTGCAGGCTCCCCCAGCATGCTAGGGCCCTGCAAAGCCCTAACTGTGGGCGTCTCCACGTTTATATGAACCGGCAGCCCCAACGCTCAGCTTAATTCACAAGAGAATCATTGCTGATCCTCAGCACTGCACCCCAAACTAACATAAACATTTGGAATTGAGAGCTGCCAGCTCCTCAAAGAATGTCAGCGTCCTGAAAGGCTTCAGCCGGGAGCAGGGGGCAAGAGTTTTCTTTTATTCAAGTTTTCTTTTATCTGATGGTTTTCGTCCGTCCCCCTCTCTCCGCAGGACAGAGATGTCTTGAACCCGAGGTCTTTGTTTTGACTCTTGGGGCAGCCTCTGGGCCTTGGCACCCAGGTGGCTATTTTTTTTTTCCAGAGCATTGGAAAACAGAACCTCCATATTTTGCCCCATAAAAAGGAGATTTTGTAGAGTGATGGTCAATTTGGCACATCATTATTATTTTTTTTTTTTCTGCAACACTTAAAGAGAAGAAAAGCTGGTACAAAGGTATGTTTGTTTCTGAAGTGAGTTTCCTTTCCCAGATGTTCTTCTCTGCCAATTCCAAAATGCATTCTGAGCTCAGCTCTCCGGTTTCCTCTCTGCGGGGCAGAACAATGAGGTCTCTGTAACCACACGGGGAACAGGCCGCCTTCCTTGCCAGTGGGCATGGGGGGAGGTGGGACCGTCCCACCTTCCCCCACCTCGGTGGAAACGACCAGTCCGTGCCAACCTGGTGAGAGGCCCTGGCTGCCTGTCAAGGGCCTGGCGGTCTGCTTGCCCGTGGGGGTGATCTGAGGGCTGTGACTTAGGGGCACTGCAGGCTGCACCTTCGTCCCCAGTCCTTGAGTTTGCTGCGTGGCCTTGTGCTAAATTCTTGGGTCTGCATGGCATTTGTGGACCTGGGGCTTGGCACTGTCTCCGTTACCAGGAGTTGATCTGGCCCCTTTCCTCTTATTTTTTGTCTTTATTGCGTCAAATACCGGCCCCATGCCGAGGGCAGATCTCCAGACAGTGCAGATGCAGAGTTTGCTGGAGAGCCAGGTAGAACGAGGTGGGCATAACCAGAGCCCAGTCACTTCGTTACTTGACACACGGGGTGTATGGGAGCTGTGATGCGTGCACACACACATACGCACACACACGCAGTACCCTTAGAAGTGCTTCCTTGATTGATTTCCAAGGACAGCTAAGAGACCCTGAAAACTTGCACTTAGGGCTGTTCAGATACTGGTCTCCATTAAGAGCAATCTCTATGGGATCACTTTATTTGGAGTGTGCATTTAATGAAAATCTTTATTTTTTGACCACTGCATCCTGCCTTAAAACACCGAAGATAGAGATCTCTAGACTTAATAGATAAAAATAGCTCACATTTATGCACATTTACAGTGTACCAGGCAGGTTCTAAGAGATGTTCACTGATTGACTCATTGAATCCTTCGGCCTCTCAGGTGGCTGGGTACCATCCGGCCCCATCCTACTGGCGAGGAAGCTGAGGAGAGAGAGAGCTGAGGAGCTCTCAGGGTCAGGCAGGCACTACACTCGGCTGACAGATGGTGCCCCAGTGCCTGCCTCTTAATTGCTATTTGAACTGCAAAAGTATTTTCTTTCCATCTAAAAGGAATCGGCTGAAAAGCCCCCAGTGCATTTAAGTAAGTGTGGTGCTGAGTCCTCTGCCCAGACCTCCCTGTCCTCATTTACCAGGCAAGGAAACTGAGGCGTGCAGTGGGCACTGCCCTGGGAATCCCTCTCTTGGGGGAGCCCCACTTTCTGTACAAACCAGGGGGCCTCCTGATGCCTGTTCAGGTTGGGGCCTTGGGACTTTGGGCGAAAGCCACGGGCTTGCCTTCCCCCAGAATGGACAGAGTCCGTCCCCATCCAAGGACCTGTGTCTCCCATCTTTGCCGTGACCTTGGGCCACTTCCGGGAGCCTGGCAGGCCCGGAGCCGAGGAACCGAAATGGTATGTAATCAGAATGCTATATTTTGTCGAAAATAAGAATGTTAGTAATGGGCTGGTTTCTGGCAAGTCAAACTGGGACTCTGAAATACATATTTTTCCTGTTCTGCCCTAAACCTTCTAATTAGTGAAACGCACATTGGCAGACATAAATCAAATGTCATATCCCCTAAAAACTTGTCCTTGGTATCACTGAGTGGGTAACCTTCTACAGCTGCTAAATTAGGGCTTCCAGAGGGGAGTGCGTGTGTGGGTGAGTGTGCGGGTTTGTGTGTGGGGGTGTGGGGCTGTGTGTGTATGTGTATGGAGGGGGTGTGTGTATGTGGGGGGTGTGTGTGGGGTGGCTGTGGGGATGTGTTTGTGTGTGTGGGGGGGTGTGTATGGGGGTTGTGTATGTGTGGTGTGTGTGTGGGGGTGTGGGTATGGGGGGGGTGGCTGGGGGGGATGTGTTTGTGTGTGGGGGGGGTGTGTGCGTGGGGGGATGTGTTTGGGTGTATGTGGGGGGTGTGTATGGGGGGTTGTGTATGTGTGGTGTGGGTGTGGGTGTGTGGGTATGGGGGGGTGGCTGGGGGGGATGTGTTTGTGTGTGGGGGGTGTGTGGGATGTGTGTGTGTGTGGGGATGTGTTTGGGTATGTGTATGTGGGGTGTGTGTGGGGGCTGTGTGTATGTGTGTGTGTGGGGTGTGGGGGTGTGTGTGTGGTGTGTATGTAGGGTGTGGGGGTGTGTGTGGTGTGTATGTGGGGTGTGGGGGTGTGTGTGGTGTGGGTATGTGTATGGTGTGTGTCTGTGTGTGTGTATGTGTGGTGTGTGTGTGTCTGTGTGTGGTGTCTGTGTGTCTGTATGTGTGTGTCTCTGTGTGTGTGTGTGTCTCTGTATGTGTGTCTGTGTGTGGTGTGTGTGTGGTGTGTATCTGTGTGTCTGTGTGTGTATGTGTGTTGTGTGTGTCTGTGTGTGTGTCTCTGTGTCTGTGTGTGGTGTGTGTCTGTGTGTGTCTCTGTGTGTGTATGGTGTGTGTCTGTGTGTGTGTCTCTGTGTGTGTATGGTGTGTGTGTGTGTGTCTCTGTATGGTGTGTCTGTGTGTGTGTCTGTGTGTGGGTGTGTCTCTGTGTCTGTGTGTGGTGTGTATCTGTGTGTCTGTGTGTGTGTGATGTGTGTCTGTGTGTGTGTCTCTGTGTGTGTATGGTGTGTGTCTGTGTGTGTCTCTGTGTGTGTGTGTGTGTCTGTGTGTGGGTGTATCTGTGTGTCTGTGTGTGTGTGGTGTGTGTCTGTGTGTGTGTGTGTGTGTGTATGGTGTGTGTGTGTGTGTGTGTGTGTGTGTGTGTGTGTGTCTGTGTGTGGGTGTATCTGTGTGTGTGGTGTGTGTCTGTGTGTGTGTGTCTCTGTGTGTGTCTCTGTGTCTGTGTGTGGGTGTGTCTCTGTGTCTGTGTGTGGTGTGTATCTGTGTGTGGTATGTGTCTGTGTGTGTGTCTCTGTGTCTGTGTGTCTCTGTGTGTGTGTGTGGTGTGTGTGTGTGGTGTGTGTGTGTATGTGTTGTGTGTGTCTGTGTGTATGTCTCTGTGTCTGTGTGTGGTGTGTCTGTGTGTGTGTCTCTGTGTGTGTATGGTGTGTGTCTGTGTGTGTGTCTCTGTATGGTGTGTGTCTGTGTGTGGGTGTGTCTCTGTGTCTGTGTGTGGTGTGTATCTGTGTGTCTGTGTGTGTGTGGTGTGTGTCTGTGTGTGTGTGTGGTGTGTGTCTGTGTGTGTGTCTCTGTGTCTGTGTGTGGTGTGTATCTGCGTGTCTGTGTCTGTGTGTCTCTGTGTGGTGTGTGTCTGTGTGTGTGTGGTGTGTGTCTGTGTGTGTCTCTGTGTGTCTGTGTGGTGTGGGGTGTGTGTGTGTGTGTGTGTGTGTGTGTGTGTCTGTGTGTGTGGTGTGTGTCTGTGTGTGTGTCTCTGTGTCTCTGTGTCTGTGTGTGTGTGTGTGTGTGTGGTGTGTGTCTGTGTGTGTGGTGTGTGTCTGTGTGTGTGTCTCTGTGTCTATGTGTCTGTGTGTGGTGTGTGTATGTGTGGTGTGTATCTGTGTGTCTATGTGTGTGGTGTGTGTCTGTGTGTGTGTCTGTGTGTGTGTGTGTGTGTGTGTGTGTGTGTGTGTGTGTGTGTGTGTCTGTGTGTGTCTGTGTGTGTGTGGTGTGTATCTGTGTGTCTGTGTGTGTGTGGTGTGTGTGTGTGGTGTGTGTGTGTGTGTGTGGTGTGTGTCTGTGTGTGTCTGTGTGTCTGTGTGGTGTGGGGTGTGTGTGTGGTGTGTGTCTGTGTGTGTCTCTGTGTGTCTGTGTGGTGTGGGGGTGTGTGTGTGGGCGCAGGAGGCAGGGAGGGGCAGAGGTGCCCGTGGTGAGCCCCATCTGCATGTTTCCTTCCCCCGGCTCTGCTTCCAGCACCCCCGCCCCCTCCACCAGCCTGTCAGCACCTGCCCAGCCTCTGCAGTGGAATATATTTGCCCAATTAAAACGTAATTATGGGGGGACTTCCCCGGTGGTCCAGTGGCTAAGGCTCTGTGCTCCCAGTGCAGGGGCCCCAGGTTCGAGCCCTGGTCAGGGAACTAGATCCCACAGGCCGCAACCAAAGATCGCTGGTGCCGCAGCAAAGATTGAAGACCCTGTGTGTGGCAGCTAAGACCTGGCAGAGCCAAATAAATAATCAAATAAAAGGAAATCTATTTTTTAAAGTGGTAGATAAGATCGCTCCTGTCTCACAGGGGGCCCTGAGGGTGAATGGGGCAAAGGTAGGTGGTGGGGAGCCCACAGCAGGTGCCTCTTCCTCTGCCCAGCCTGCTGGGGTCTGCGGCACCCCCTGTCCCCCACTCCCGTGGTGTGGCACCCCCCGCCTCCTGCCCCGTGGGTGCTGGGCTGGGGCCTGGGCACTGGTGGTCATCACCACAAGGTGCGGGACTTGACGACAAGCTGATGTCATCCCTGGGAGTGATCCTGGGCTGGGGGTGACCCTTTTGCTGGGTGAGAATTGGGGCCACACGATCATTCCTGGAAGGGTTCCAAGTCACCTGGCTCAGGGTCCGGACCCTCAAAGGGGCCCTTGGGGGTGATGGGCTGCCCTGACTGACATCCAGGGGTCCCTCTGCAGGCAGCAGGCTTGGGTCACGGCCTGGCCCTTTGTTTGTCCCCCAGGCCTTCCAGAACCTTCCGAGCCCAGGCTCTTTGCGAAACAGAGGTTCAGTCCTGTCCTTGGCACGGCCTGCGTGCCCTCCCGCTGTCCCAGGGCTGTAGTGGTCCCCTGTCCGGGCGATGGCCCCCCATGTGGGGGACAGCAGGGACACCCCCCCCAGCCCATCTCCCTGTTTCTTGAAGACTGGGAGCCCACATCCTTGGTTTCTTTGTCCTCCAAGGTGTCTGACACCAACCACCTCATTTCCTTTTTATCTTTTGCAACTGATTTCTTCTTTCCTGCTCCGCCCCCCAAACCTGCCCCTGACCGTTTCCTGTTCGCCTGCTTCCCTGACCTTTGAAATGTGGTCCCTGCTCTGGAAGCTTGCCGGGACCCAGGGTTAATTACCACCTTCCCACAGGGCCCAGTGTGTGTGGGCAAATTAGACTGGGATGGGGGCTGGGAACAGCAGAAATGGGGGTGACTGAGCTGGCGGGGAGAGGTGTTGAGAGCCCGGTCCTGGCTGTGGGTCTGGGTGGGGAGCACACGGTGAGGGGGGCAGGCAGGGGGGCACTGGGAAGCAGGCCGTGGGGGTGAAGGTGGGAGTGACTGCGGGGAGCAGGGTGTGGCCACATGCCAGCAAGGACAGGGAAGAGGTCGGAAGAGGGGGGCCTTGGTCCCGCAGCGGTGATATGCACAGACTCGGGAGCACAGCTTGATGAGTGAATGTCCACAGCTCACCCGTTTGCCCGGATCAATCGTAGAACCTCCAGTGTTCCGGAAGATTCCTTGAACTGCCTCCCAGCCTTCACCCAAACACCGGACGCTAGGAGCCAAACTCTTGTGTGCTCTGCTCTGAACACCCTTGATAACCCAAGCAGCCTGGACTCGGGAAGAGGCAGGCTGTCCTTCAGAGTGGCTTCCAGTCTTCTGCCTGCCTTGGCTTCTTCGTCTGCTCCGGATTCGAAGCAAACTCTGGGTCTCAAAGAGTCACGACTGAGCATGCACGCCCGTGTGCATTTCTTCATTATTTGTACGCAAATGTCAGCAAGCGTGGTCAATTGATCTTTATCCTGACAGCGCCTGAAATGGGAAGGGTGGACAGCAGCCCCATTGGCAGCCGGCCTTGCTCTGCATGGGGCCCTGTGGGTGGCACCCCATCCCTGCCCCCGGGGAGTGGGGTGTGGGCCCCTCCTGATGAGGTAGACAACACGCTCAGGGGAGCAGGGCCAACTGGGCTGGCTCAGGGAGGACACGCGTTCACCTGGGCCAGGTGTGGCAGCCAGGGAGGGTTTGATGGGGGTGGGAACCTCGAAAGGCATGGGGGTGGAGAGGGTAGGGGTGGAGTCTGTGCAAGGGAGCCTGGGGGCCTGAGGCCAGGGTGGAGAATGAAGAGAGAAATTCTGGGCTGTTCTTGGCTCAGTGGGTCAAGAGATGGGTGGGTGGGAGGGTGGATGGATGGGGGGTGTGGACTTTTCTTATGAAGGGAGGGTCTATGATAATTAGCTGAGGTGGAAAGAGGGGAGGAGACTCATTCCCCAGCTTTCAGAGATGTTATCAAAGATTCCACTTTCAGGCCTGCAAGTTTCAGTTTGCCGAGCTTTCCATAAAAGGCACAGAACATCTGTTCAGTTAAAGGAAACCTAAGATTTTATTATTGTCGTAAATGTCAGGTCTCTCCTTTAGAATATTTAGACAACTGCAGGATAGTGTCCCCAAGTCGAGCCTGTCTCAGTTGGATCGAAGACCGGGATAAAACGTAGGAATCTGTGGCTGGGATTGTGGTCCCTGAGGCTCCATGAGGGTCCCTGGCTTCTGTCCCCACCCCCCCCCAAGAGAAAGCCACACAGGTGGTGAGGGCCCCCTGGGAACCAAGGTTCGGGTCAGAGACCTGGGGCAGGGGGGCTCTGGGCTTCGAGAGACTGCCCGCAGAGAAGTGAGCTTGGATTTTTATGAATAGTATTTCTTCTCCCTTAATTAGGAAAGTTCCAGGAGAAGCCGAGGTGTTTGTGATTTTGCGGAGATGCTGCTAATGGTTCAGGAATGACTATTTCCAGCTCATTTTAAGGTCTCTGAGCCTCATTCTGTGGTTCTTGTATCACACATGGAGACAAGGGACGGAGTTTTCCTGTGCTCAGAGCCAGGGAGGCTTGTTCACTGGCAGTTTGGGGGACCCGACAGGTTTCTCCTTGGTCCCATCATTGTAGCTGGATCAGCACTTTTCACCCAGTTCCTCTTAGAGGGGTAAATAGAACTTTTCTGTCTGGGGGCTGGGGGAGGCTTTGTCCACACCCCAACCAAAGCATCTTTGAAGTTTCATGTTTTATCGTAAGATTCATGGGAATTTGGCAATCTCTCTCTGTTACAGTCATGCTAATTTCTTTTTTTTTTTTTAATGCTTTGAATTTTATTTGAAGCACCTGGAACTGTATCTAAGAAATAATGTGCAAAATTGTATGCACAAGAAATAATAAAATTTTACAGAGACACCAAAAGAAGACCTAAATAAATGTTTATGGCTAGGAAGACAATATCGTAGAAACACCGTTTCCCCCCACAGTGAGCTATAGACTCAGCAGGATTCCCTGCCTGTCCCTTCCCCGAGCAGAAATATTGGTGCCTGGCACCTGAGGACAGGTGGTGGTGGTGGGGGTGCCAAGTAGAGGCCGGAGGTGACATGACCTGGGGGCAGAGGAGTGGAGGGGAAGGCCAGCAAGGGCTATGGGGATGGTTGGAGGTGGTGATACCGAGCTGATAAGTGTATATGTTGACAATCACAAAAGCCATGTTTCCACTTTGGAGAGGGTACTAACTAACGTCGAAGAAGGAGGGAAGGTTAGGAAGTATCTTGACGAGGGACCTCCCCTGGCGGTCCAGTGGTTAAGACTCGGCACTTCCATTGCAGGGGGCAGGGTTTGATCCCTGGTCAGGGAACTAAGATCCTGCATGCTGTGTGGCACGGCCAAAGATAAATTTATAAAAAAAAAAAATCAATGAATGTTCGTACCTTATTTTAAAGAAAACAATAAAAATAAAAAAAGAAGGTACCCTGAGGAAATGTTTAATAACATTGCAAGAAGAGCTGTGAACTCGTGGGTTTTTACCACGTAAACACACACACGTAGAAATGGAGGCTATGATGTGTGTGCGAGTGTACATGTGTATACACAGGGGAAGATCCTCTGGAGGAGAGCACGGCAACCCACACCGTATTCTTGCCTGGAGAATCCCATGGACAGAGGAGCCTGGTGGGCTGTAAGTTCATGGGGTTGCAAAGAGTCAGACATGACTGAACGACTAAATGAAAACAACACACATACACACAGATTTTCGTTGTTCACAGTCGTTCTGTTTTATAAAGCCGCTGCAGACACCGAATGATGCAAATTCTGAACTCTTGGTCCTGGAGGAGACACAGGCTTGGGTTTCCCAGAGCCTCGGGTCTCATGTTCCTCTGCTGATCGGTACACAACTTTGTGAGCCATTGAACACCTGACTTAATGTGAATTATTGTTTCATGCCCAGGTGGCGCTGGTGGTAAAGAACCCACCTGCCAATGCAGGAGACAAAAGAGATGCAGGTTCAATCCCTGGGTTGGCAAGATCCCCTGGAGAAGGGCATGGCAACCCACTCCAATATTCTTGCCTGGAGAATCCCATGGACAGAGGAGCCTCTCAGGCTACAGTCTATAGGATCACAAAGAGTTGGACACGACTGAAGCGACTTAGCATGCATGCATGTGGTTTGATTCACACTGACCATGACCAGTAGCACTGTAAGCTTACCTAACCCCCTGTTTTCTCTGTACCAACACCACACCGCCAGCCACCCTGCCTTCTGACAGCCCTACAGCCCTGTGCCTGGGGCCATTGTCAACACTGAGTGTTAGTCACTCAATCACATCCAACTCTTTTTGATCCCATGGACTGTAGCCCACCAGGCCCCTCTGTCCATGGGATTATCCAGGCAAGAACACTGGAATGGGTTGCCATTGTCTTCTCCAGGGGAATCTTCCCGACCCAGGAATCGAACCTGGGTCTCCTGCATTGCAGGCAGATTCTTTACTGTCTGAACCACTAGGGGAGCCCAACAGTGAAATTCAACAGTGAAATCACGCACAAAAAGCACAGAAATGCCAACGGCGTGGCATCGAGTGGAGAGGATGCTCATTTACAGTGTGAGTTGAGGCAGGAACCTGGGGCTAGCCTGTGCCACGTCGTCTAGGGGCCCGCGGAGGGGTGACTCCATTTTTTCACCGTTCTGTGCATGTTCAGGAATGACCACAAAGCTCCGAAGCATTGATGGGATTATATGTAAATCTGGTCCAGCGGGTGACTCTCCAGGTGCCATCTGTGAACAAGGAAGGTGGTTGGACTGTGTGAATGTTTCCCAGCACTGCCTGATGAGAAGACCCAGGAGCAGTGAGCGTCCCCAGTGCCCAGCTCTTGGCTCCTAGGGATCACTTTCCACTTAGAGAAGCCAGAGCTCATTGAGAAAGGGCCGATTCTTAGGCTAGAGCAGGGAGAAATTCACTTGAGCCTGGAGCATATTATTGTTCTAGAAAGAAAGTAAAGAAACCCTAAAGGGATGATGTGGGGACATGCCAAGAAGATACATGGGACAGTGTGAGGGGACTCGCTGTCCAAACCTGGGAAACACTTGAACGTCAGAGTGAGTGGGGATATTTCATCTTAACCCGTTTGATGAAATAGGAATAGATGAGTCTACCCTGGCTTCAATCAATTAACTAATAAATATTGGGTTGGCCAAAAAGAAAGGTGGTATGGAAACCTGAATGAACTCTTTGGCCAACCCAATATTGTATGTAATGGACATGCCTTAATGATGTCCAGCCAGCATTTGAAATAAAAAACCCTGGATGAAGTCTGTAGCTGTAGTTCTGAATCATTCTTATTCTTTTTAAAAAAAATACTAGTAATAATAATTTTATTTACTTTTGGCCGTGCTGGGTCTCTGTCACTGCGCGGGCTTTTCTTGGGCTGTGGTGTGCAGACTTCTCGTTGCGGGGGCTCAAGGATCCAGACTGCTTTCGAGTAGTTCTGAAGCGGCTCCCAGGCTTCAGAGCTCAAGCTCAGGAGTTGTGACACACAGCCTTAGTTGCTCTGTGTCACGTGGGATCTTCCCAGATCAGGGATCGAACCTGTGTCTCCTGCATGGGCAGCCAATTCTTTACCACTGAGCCACCAGAGAAGCCCCTGAGTCATTTTTTTTTTTTTTTTGTAGCTTATACTATTCGATAGTATCACTAGACCATCAGGTTTTATTTATATTTGTGTCACTATTTTGAATTCTGTTAAAATACATATGCCTTAAAATTTACCACGTTGGACCATTTTGACGTGTCTGGTTCGGTAGCGTGATGTCCATTCACATTGTTGTCCAACCGTCACCTCTGTCCATCCCCCACCGTAATTCAATAAACGAGTAAAACCAGGTTTTCACATTGTAAACACTTTTTAAAAACGATACCATGAGGAACCCCGGAGGGATCTTATGGGACTTGGGGAGCTGGTGGTGGGCCTGGGGCAGCCGGGACATCCCGAGGGACGTGCGTTGGGAGGGACCATCTCCGTGGCAGCCGGGGGTGGTGGGGTTGAAGGAAGAGGGGCCAGTACCCAGTCTGAGAAGCCCAAGCTGGAAGGCACCCGGAGCCATGAGGTGTCAGGAAAGCTGTTGTGGGTAGGATTCATTCCTTTGAGCGCCTTGCTGCATCTTAGGGTTGGGTGTCAGCATACTGAATAAGGTTCCAGTCTCCCTCCTCCAGGAAGCCCACCGGGGCCCCCACAGCCAGCTCTTTTCTCCTCCAGGAAGCCTGCCAGGTTCACGTGGCAGCTTGTTCACCTCCAGGCTCCAGGCAGCGCCTGTCCATGTTACTCATCTGCCTTTTCTTCCTGCTTGGTGGCTGTTTATCCGCACGTGTGCACGTGTGTGTGTGTGTGTAAAATGTGTGTCCTGCCCCACTGCTCCGTGAGTGCCCTGAACGCGGCCCCACGTTGTCTTCCATTTCTTGGCCTTCTTCGTGGGGCTGGTGTGGGACAAAGGACCGTTCCTGACTGAGAAATCTGTAGCTTGCGTCCAGGTTGCAGGCTGCTCCAGCGAGCAATGTAATGCTTGGTGAATATCAATAAGGCATGTACTGAGACGTTGCTTATTTTGGTGTCGTAGCGGAGGATTCGGTTACCGTGAGTCGGGCTGTGTTTAGTGTAACCATGTGAACAGTGTAAAACAGAGGCTATCGGAATGAAAGCCCAGACATCTGCTATGAATTCTATATATAAATACTGGCTCTGCTTACTTTACGTGGGTTAAAATGGGATTGTTGGCGCTGGCTTCTCAGACTCCCGATTCCTCTGTGGTGGGGACTGCACGTTAGCCATGGGTCCCAGTACCCAGGCTGGGAGGGGAGAGAGTGGCCTTTTTCTGACACTAACGGGCCAAGGGTGCTGAGAACAGCCCGAGACCCACCCTAGAAATAGGTGGGAGTGATCTGCTCTCCGTCCCCAGGCAGGGAGCTGGGGAGAACCCCTGAGGCTTTGTGGGTGTCCCGAGGGCCGTGCCAAGGAGGGGCTGTGTGAATTCAGGGTCACAGAGGGGCTTGTCCTTGCCTGAAAAAGCCAATTGCGAAGCCAGGCCCAAAGACGGCTGTCACGGGGGGAATTCAGTGGACTTGGCGTGCAGCAGTGCCTCTAAAAATTATATATTAAAAAAAAAAACTACCCTGGTGGTCCAGTGGTTAAGACTCTGCTTCCTTGCAGGAGCATGGGTTCGATCCTGCTCTGAGAACTAAGATCCCACATGCTGCATGGTGTGCAAAAAAAAAAAAAAAATATATATATATATATATATATATTAAGGTGAAATTTGTGCAATGTAAAATTAACCATTTTTTAAAAAGCGTATTTATTATTATTAAAAATGTATTATTCCATTATTAGGCTTCATAGAATCTTACTTGTGGCACACGGGATCTTTCTTGTGGCGTGGGGGCCTTAGTTTCTCTGCAGCGTGTGGGATCCTCCCCAGCCAGGGATCAAACCCGCATGCCCTGAATTGGAAAGTAGATTCTTAACCACTGGACCAACAGGGAAGTCCCTAAAATTAACCATTTTAAAGTGAATAATTCAGTGGCATTTATTGCATTCATGGGCTTCCCCGCTGGCTCAGCGGTAAAGAATCTACCTGCCATGCAGGAGAGGCAGGAAATGCAGGCTTGATCCCTGGGTTGGGGAAGATCCCCTGGAGGTTGGCAAGGCAACCCACCCCAGTGTTCTCGCCTGGAGAGTTCCATGGACAGAGGAGCCTGGAGGGCCATAGTCCATGGGGTCGCAAAGAGTCGGACACGACTGAGCGACTTAGCATGCACAGAGTGCATTTGCAATGTTGCAGCTGCCACTGTCTAGTTCTAGAACATTCCATCACTCTCATAGGAAACCTTGGAGCCATTAAGTGATTTCGCCTCATTGCCCCCGTCCCCCAGCCCCTGGCCACCACTAATCTACTCTCTTGTCTGTCTGTATGGATTTGCCTATTTGGGACCTTTCGCGTGACCAGACCCCTATGCTGTGTGGCCTTTCGTGTCTGTCTGCTTCTCAGAGCATGATGTTTTCAGGGCTCCTCTGTGCTGTGCCCTGGGTCCGTCCTCCATGCCTTTATGGCCAAATGATATTTCATTGTGTGGACAGAGCACACTTGGTTTATCCATTTGTCTGTGGATGGACATTTGGGCAATTATGAGTCTTGCTTCTATGAACATGCGTGTACAAGTATCTTTTTAAATAATTTTATTTATTCATTTACTTTTGGCTTTGTTGCAGCACGGGCTTTTCTCTAGTTACAGGGAGCAGGGGTGACTCTCCAGTTGTGCGTGGGCTTCTCATTGTGGTGGATTCTCTTGTTGCGGAGCACACAGGCCGTAGGGCGCACAGAGCTGGCCTGGACTCTAGAGAGCGGGCTCGGTAGCTGTAGTACACAGGCTTAGTCCCTCTGTGGCACGTGGGATCTTCCCAGACCAGGGATCGAACCCGTGTCTCCTGAATGAGTAACTGGATTCTTTACCACTGACCCACCAAGCCTGAGTGCACAGGTGTTTGTCATCACCCTCTAACTTCAGTCTTTCGGGCACAGAGCTAGGAGTGGAATTGCCTGGTCACGTGGCTCGGGGAGGGGGTAGCCTCTGAGGACTCGCTGGGAGGCTCTGCATCACAGCAACAGGGGCCAGTGGGGCCTTTTTAAAGTAGTTACTGTTTCCTGCTAGATGGATGAGGAAACAGGCTCAGAGCAGAGATGAAACATCTGGCCCCAAGTCTCCCAGCTGGAGGTCAGGCTGAGGTTTGAACCAGGCTCCCTGAGTCTAAGTACTTTCCTTTGTAGCAGGGCTGGATGAATGAAACATTTAACTACAGTTGCTAGCACTGCCCTGACTGGTGTATATATATGTATTTTTTAAAAGCGTCCTTGGTTACTATGCCACATTGCCAGGTGGAATTTTAGTTCCCTGACCGGGGATTGAACCTGCGCCCCTTGCACTGGAAGTACAGAGTCTCCACCACTGGGTCACCAGGGAAGTCCCTGGACGGTGTTTACTGAGAGCCTAAAACGTGCTGTTGCTGGGCTGAGGGTTTGTGTGAATCGTTCTGTTGAAGCCTCACAGTCTCCGACGTGGGGGTACACTGATGACCCACATTTCACAGAACGTTGAGCTCAGAGAGGCCCAGGTCTCAGCCGTTCCCCTGAGCTGGCTCCAGGTCTCTCACTCGGAGAGCTGCCCTGGGCTATGTATCCTTGTGATATATGGTCCTAAAAAATATATATATATATGCTTGCACAGAGAATGCCATAGCAACATACGTGGAACCTGGGGTTAAAACATTTAAAGACATAAGGACTCCTGGTGGTCCAGTGGCTAAGACTCTGTGCTCCCCAGGCAGGGGGCCCAGGTTCCATCCCTGGTCGGGGAACTAGATCTCACATGCTGCAACCAAGACCCAGCGCAGCCAAATAAATGGCTACGTTAAAAAAATAATAATAATAAACCAACCATTTAAACACAATTATCCGGTAACTCAACAGAATCACCTTTCACTGTGCTCAGTGGCTAAGTCATGTCCATTGTCCAGTCTCCAGTTCAGCCTTGGTTCCCACCTAGCGCCTTCTCATACCTGCAGTTCAAGTACAAACCAGGGCTTATAGTTGTGTGTGTGTGTGTTACTTGACATTTCTTACACATTTTCTGGTGTCACTGCAGTCATTGTCTTACTGCTTTAATGGATACAACTTTCTACTGAGAGAACAGTCTAGGTACCCGACGTTGGAGCTTTTGTATTTGTTTATTTTTTTCTTATGAGGAAGACTGCAGCAAATATTGTGTCTAGGACGTTTTCCTTCCTTCAGGTGTTCCCTGGGATAAGGTCCTGCGAGGCTGATCCCTGGGGAGAGCATTGAAACGGTTGTGGTCCTAAATACCAGCAGACGAGGCATTTCCTGAAAGGGCTGTTCCTGCCTCTGTGGCCGCCAGGTGGCTGCGTCTGTTTCTCCACCGACCCCGAGGGGGTCCTGGTGGCCCAAGCATGGCCGGGCCGGAGGCTTGGCTCTCAGCCTGTCTGCCCTCCCCTCCTCTCCCTCCTCACGCTCCTTGTTTCCCCTCACGGCTCCAGAAGCTTGGGCCACTTGGTAAGAGAGCATCCCGGAGCGGCCTGGGGCAGGTCAGGGCACCCTTCTAAGAGCCGCAGTCCTCACCTGGGGCATGTGCACCTGGGACTCGGACCTACTAGGTCCTGGGCCTGTGGGCACATCACCTGAGCAGGAGCTCGTAGTGATGTGCCGTCTCCCCCAGGCCTCACCCCAGGGCCTTTGCACCAGCCATTCCCTCTGCCGGGATGCCTTCCCTCTGCCTCTCTCCCGCTTCAAGTCTTTGTCCAGGGGTCACTTGCTCAATGAGGCCACGCTGACCATCTTACATGAAACGGCAGCACCCACTCCAGACCCTTCACTCAGCCCTGTTTCTCCAAACCACAACTGACTTCACCTCACCTTCCATGCTGGTTGTCTTTTCCCCCCACGTAAGACCAGGCACGAGGGTGGGTTCTTGGTTCTGTTGTGTGTCTCAGACAGGCTGGCATGGGCTTTATGACACTCTGCCGCCAGCCTGCTGGCCGGCTTGGTTCCGGTCTCAGCCCAGCACATCCCTTCCTAGGACTGCCTGTTTGGACCCCAGCCCCTCGCCTGGGTGCTCTGATCCTGCCCAGGCCTCAGCCTTTCCCTCCCTTGGGGCAGGAGGGTCCCTACCCTGGAAGCCACATCTCCGTGATGAGCCGGAGCCCCTGCTAAGCTTGGGGCCGCATTATCCAGGGCTTCCCAGGCCCTAGGAGGAGCCCTGGGCGGGTAGGTGCTGCTGGTGGGCGGGCAGGCGGCCCCCTCACAGAGACCCCATCGCTGTGAGTTCCCCAGCTGACCCGGAGAGTGAGTGAGTTAGTGAGTGAGTGAAAGTTGTTCAGTCATGTCCGATTCTTTGCGACCCCATGGACTGACTACAGAGTCCATGGGGTTCTCAGGCCAGAATACTGAAGTGGGTAGCCTTTCCCTTCTCCAGGGCATCTTTCCAACCCAGGGATCGAACCCAGGTCTCCCGCACTGCAGGTGGATTCTTTACCAGCTGAGCCACAAGGGAAGCAGACTTAGGAAGTGAGTGTGTGGTGGTCTCCAACCATCTTCGAGGCAGGAGCTGGTCCTCCTGGAAAGAGCCTGCTGGCCCCTGGCCCTCTGAAGTGGCTCCCCGCCCCAGTCTCTGTTTGGGAAGGCACGGAAAATTGAACGCCCCCCCCCGTCACCCCCTGACATCATCTGCGGCCTTTCAAAGGTGCACCTGAGCAGCCCAGCGTGTAAATGGTGGTGAAAATGTGGTCTTTCCAGTTTGGGGAGAAACAGCAGAGCAACTAGGATTCTCTGTTCCTTGGGGCGGCTTCCTTCCCATCTCTCCCCAGCTCCGGCTCCCAGTCCCCCTCTGGGAATTTTGCCTCGGGTAACGCTTTACTTACTGGGTTTCTGGCCGACAGTTGGGGCTGGTGACATGCCTCCTGGGTCTTTCCCTCCAAAGAGCTTCCCCTCGGGGCTGGAAAATCTCCTGTCTGAGACTCCCCGTGTGTGGGCCGTCCACCCCTTGATGCGGATGTCAGGTGAGTTTCGTCCCTTATCTGTGGTCACCAATGTCCACTTGAATACCTGTGGCATCGGGGAGCTTACCTTCTTCTGAGATAGTCCCTCGCATTGTCGCCCGGAGAGGCTAATTTGTCTATTTTTAGTGTTCAGAGCTTCCCAGGTGGCTCTAGTGGTAAAGAACCCACCTGCCAATGCAGGAGACATGAGACACGGGTTTGATTCCTAGGTCGGGAAGATCCCCTGGAGGAGGGCATGGCAACCCACTCCAGTATTCTTGCCTGGAGAATCCCATGGACAGAGGAGCCTGGAGGGCTACAGTCCATGGAGTCACAAAGAGTCAGACGTGACTGAAGTGACTTAACATGCGTGCGTGTATGCATTTTTAGTGTTCGTTTGTTGGGCTGTGCTGCGTCTTAGTTGAGGCATGCAGAATCTTTAGTTGTGGCACGTAGGATCTAGTTCCCTGACCAGGGATCGAACCCTGGCCCTCTGCACTGGGAGTGTGGAGTCTTAGCCACCAGACCACCAGAGAAGTCCTCAGACTTGCTAATTTAGAGAAGGAAGTGAAGACTGCATCCTCGGGCTGGGGCTGGGTTCACCCTGTTGGGGGGAGGCCATGAGGCCTTGGTGTGCGTACCTGTGTGTGTGTGTCTGTCCCTGGGGAGAGGATCAGCTTATCGGGGAGCTTTGTGACCCCCAGGAGGTTAGGAACCACCCGGCAGGTCCTATCTTGGCCGGATGAGAGGGGATGAGCGGGACACCTTGCCGCAAGGAATCTCGGGAACCTGGGCACATCCAGCAATGCCGGCAGGGTGGGATTACCAGTCACCTGCGCTCCAGTGGCCGGGACGACCCTGGTGACGATGAATGGGCAGGTGCCCTGGGGGTCCTGTTGCCCTGAGTGTGCTGTGGGGGGTTGGTTGGCATTGGCTTTGCTGCCTCCCCACATAGGCCTCCAGATCTAACCTCGAAGGCCCACTTCTGCTTCTGGCCTTCACGATTCTTCCTCCTCTGAAGGTCTGGACCTTCCCGGATCTGGGCTGTCACCCCCTCACTCACTGTCCTCCAACTGGCCGGTGTCTGACCCTTGGAGGGCACCTGACTGCCGGCCGGGCCTCCAGTGGTGGGTGTCACTGCCTCTCTGCTCCCCGGGCCTCCGGCTGACAGTGGGGTTCCGGACCCTTCTGGGCTGCCCATCCTTTTCCTTCTTCCCTCTCAGCGCAGAAGCGACCGACCATCTTCAAGCTGGGATGCTAGGGGGTAGGGGGAGGGAGGGTGAAACGCATTTATAGAGCAGCTGCCTGTGCTGGCCCTGGGCAGGGCAGGGGTGTTCTTCAGACGGGCAGGTGAGCCCTCCTGGAGTGCAGGGTCCACCGGGCCCCTTGGCATGCTGTAGCAGCTGGGAAAATGGTAATTTCCATTTTTAATTAAAAAGACGTTTTTATTGAGGTACCTAACATTTTTGTAAACTAAATATACGCACTCAAGCAGCATACTTGAGTATGAGTGTTCCAGAGTGTGGCACCTCTGGTGTGCTGTTGAACTTCGTTCCTCTCGAAGCCTTAACTTCCCCTTCTGTAAAATGGGCCAGCTATCACCCACAGCCCAGGCCTCTGTACCGAGGGCTCAGGGCACTCAGAGAGGAGCCCACTCAGCCCCACGTGCTGTGTGTGGCCGGCAGAGAGCTGTCGGTCCGTGACGACCCACGTTCTTTATTATCTGTTCGGACCTGTTCGGAGCAGGGAGGGATGAGATTCGGGACAGATGTTCTCCGTGGACCATCTCCTCCTTGCAGGGTGTCAGGATGCCTAGCTTGGATACAGCGGTAACATCGCATTGTTTGATTGTTGCCATGTGGCATAACGTGGCGACGGCAATGGTGGGAGTGGAAGAGGCTCGTGGGCGGTCCTGACCTGGAGCCCTCTGCGTGGCCTCTGTCCTGCAGGGGCGGAGGGGCACGATGTGAGCCGGTGTGCACCCTGGCAGTGTGGCCTTGTGGTGGCATCAGTGGGCAAGGTGATAGGCGTGGCAGGAAGGGCTGCTGGGGCCTGGCGGGCATAGGGGGCACACACGGCAGTCCTTGGTGATTTCAGTAACTACAGCTGCCTTGAAAGAGCCTCTGAACGAGTGCTGGGCCCACCCAGGTGGCTTCCCGGCAGTGGCCGGGGATGGAAGGCAGGAGCTGCGAGCCTTGGGCACAGGCCGGGTAGGGGCCCTGGGGTGGTCCGGGCACAGAGCCCTCCGTCCCGGGCTGTGCAGCCTGCAGCTCAGCCAGGATCCTCACGGTTTGCTTCTGTCCCACAGCCTCGCCGCTCCTCCTGTTTGCCAACCGCCGGGACGTGCGGCTGGTGGATGCCGGCGGAGTCAAGGTAGAGTCCACCATCGTGGTCAGCGGCCTGGAGGACGCGGCCGCCGTGGATTTCCAGTTTTCCAAGGGAGCCGTGTACTGGACAGACGTGAGCGAGGAGGCCATCAAGCAGACCTACCTGAACCAGACGGGCGCCGCCGTGCAGAACGTGGTCATCTCCGGCCTGGTGTCGCCCGACGGCCTGGCCTGCGACTGGGTCGGCAAGAAGCTGTACTGGACGGACTCGGAGACCAACCGCATTGAGGTGGCTAACCTCAATGGGACGTCCCGGAAGGTCCTCTTCTGGCAAGATCTTGACCAGCCGCGGGCCATCGCCTTGGACCCCGCACACGGGTAAATCCAGCACCTCACCTCCCTGGGCGGGGGCGGGGCAATGGTGGTGGTTGTCCAGTCGCTCAGTCATGTCTGGCTCTTTGTGACCCCGTGGACGGCAGCACGCCAGGCCTCCCTGACCATCACCATCTCCCAGAGCTTGCTCAGGCTCATGTCCATCGAGTCGGTGATGCCATCCAACCATCTCATCCTCTGCTGCCCCCTTCTCCTCCTGCCCTCAGTCTTTCCCAGCATCAGTTTCTTTTCCTGATGGTGGGGTGGGTGGGGCCATGATTTCCCTCTTGAATTTACTTGAGACCAAGTACCTTTTTCAGAGGAAACCCGCAGTCTTAAAATGAGTCCACCCTGCAGAATTTGTTGAAACACCCTGGAATGTGTTTCTTTTCTAAACTCGCTGCAACTGATGTGATTGGCCGTGGATCTGAGTTGTTAAACATCTCGGTGTGTGTGTGAGTGGGTGCGCGTGTGAGTGGGTGTGTGGGTGTGTGTGTGTGAGCGGGTGCACGTGTGAGTGTTGGAAGAGGGTCTGGGCGCTCTGCCAGGCAGAGCCCACACCTTTCACCCTCTCTGTGACTGCATCAGCTGAACACGGTGGAAAAAGTGAAACTCCCCGTCCGGATGTGGAACTTGCGGAATTGTTGCTCTGGTGTCTTCTGGAAGCCCTCTGCTCCCGCCAGCTTCGTGGTCTGGCTGAGCTCACGTGATCCCCAGAGGCTCAGGGCCCAGCCCCAGTTCCAGGTGGGGTGTTGTGAGTGGCGGGAAAACTAAGGACGTACGCAGAGTTGAAGGCTGGGATGGAGGGGAGATGGCAAGCTGCCCTCCAGGCCATGCTCGTGGCCGGCTTTCCTAGCGGGAGCTCTTGGCTCAGTCACCCGCGGCCCTCTTCCCTGTCTTCCCACCGCCTGGGAAGGACACACCCTTAGCTGGGCGGCATCAAGCCTGGTGCCCGCTCACTGGCCACGCCCAGCGCACGGCTGTGTCCGCCTGCTCCTCTGCTGTCCGCTCATCAGAAACGGCTGTCGGGCATCTTTTGAACAGAAACGCAGTAGGACCCTGGTTTCTGGTCCTGATGCCCTCCGCTGCCCTGGGGGTGGTGCTCGCTGCCCTGCCTGCAGCCAGGGTGGGAGGGACCTCTCAGCCCACCTGGGACGGGTGGAATGAGGGCTGAGGGCGGGTGCCTGGGTAGCTCGGGGAGCACGCTGGGTGAGGGGGGGCACTTGAGTGGCCGAGTAAAGTTCCTTCCATGGGCTTCTCCGCATGTTGACTGAGAAGGCACACTCGGCTGTCTCTTGATACCAGGAACGCGTGGTGCCTCTGGAGCTGCTGGGTTGTGTAAAAGCTGAGTGTGTGTGTGTGTGTGTGTGTGTGTGCATGCACTGCTGGAAAGTGTGGGCTGGAGGGTGTGAGCATGTGTGTGTTTGTGCCTATTTGGGTGCACCTCTGAGTGCACCTGTGAGCACACGTGTGTCTGTGTCAGTGTGTACACACATTGGGGGTGGCTGCGTCAGATTTATTGTCCTGGTAGCTGACTGGCCGAGGTCAGGGGGACAAGCCCGGTGTCCCTGCTCCCGAGGCTGCCCCAGCATCCTGGGTGGGGGGCATGCCAGGCGGTGACTTATCTTTAGGCCCCTCACCCTCCGAGGAGGGCTGAGCCGCTCCAGCCACCAGGGGGCCAGGCTCATCTTCCAGGAGGGTCTCTGCGTTGCCTGGGAAACAGCCCTTGCCTCAGGCCTCTCCCATCCTGCAGTGTGGCCGCAGGGGTCACAGAGGGTCATTGACTGTCTTCTGGGTCATCGTGGCTGGGGTGGCTGAGTCCCGCTGGCTAAGAGGGGGCTCCGTCAGCAGCGGGAGAGGCTGAGGGGAGCAGCCCCGAGGCCCTCACAGTGCCCTGGGGGGATGCCAAGAGGGTGGTGTGCCACTGGGGAGGGGGCGGCAAGGCGCAGGCACAGGGAGGGGAGGCGGGGCCTTCCCGCTGTCGGTCAGGAGCCGGGGCGTCTCTTGGTAGCAATTGAACAGAGACATGAAGAGATGAGGCCAGGAGACACCTGGGGGAAGGCTTTCTGGGCAGAGGGAGCAGCTGGTGTGAGGGTCCTGGGCCTGTGGCAAGGGTGGGTGTGGGGGTGGGCAGGACGGGCTTTGAGGGGAAGGGTCACTGGTTTGACTCATGCTTAAGGGGCTCTCTCTGGCTCTTGGAGCGAGGGGAAACTTTAGGGTGGGAGCTGGGAACTACATTAGCAGCTGTTACTGTGCTCCTGGCAAGAGAAGGCAGATAGGACTGGGCCAGTGGGTGGGGGGGTGAATGGATTAGAGGTAGTGGGCTTGAGTAGTAGGGGGTCTGTTTTGAAGCTGGAACCATCTGGATTTAGACAAGAAGGGAGGACGGTGCAGGGCTGCCCTGTGCCTTGGCATCCCCATCTGTACAGGGTTGTGACCCTGCCCCACGTCATGGACACCAAGAATGGTTGTGGCGTCAACAAATGGTCACTGTTGTTATGTTAAAAATGCCCCTCACACCCTCCTGAAATGTAGTCTTCACATCTGTGCACAGACTTCTCTTTTTTCTCTTCCTTGCAGCCTTTTGCCATCTTGGTTGGGAGGTGTTTGGTGCTTGTTTGGAAGGTGCTCAGTTGGGAGGTGTCTGGTGTGGTTGGAATGTGCTCAATTGGGAGGTGCTTAGTGCTTAGTTGGGAGGTGCTGGTGCTTATTTGGGAAGTGCTCAGTTGGGAGGTGCTTGGTGCTTGGTTGAGAAGTGCTTGTTGCTCAGTTGGGAGGTATCTGGTGTGGTTGGAAGGTTCTCAATTGGGAGGTGCTAGTGCTTGGTTGGGAAGTACTCAGGAGGTACTTGGTGCTTGGTTGGGTGATGCTTGGTGCTGTTGGAGGTGCTTGGTGGTTAGTTGGGAGGTACTGGGTGCTTGTTTTGGATATGCTTGGTACTCAGTTGAGAGGTATTGGTGCTTGGTTAGGAGGTGCTTGGTATTTGAGAAGTGCTTTGTGCTTCATGCTCACACCCATGCTGGCATTTCCTGTAGCATCCACAGGAGTTGGTCCATCTCTGGCTCTGGCTTGTCTTAATTGAAACCTTTTCTGATCTTGCCTTTGAATTCTCTCCTCAGGTCCTGCTGGGATCACACCCCTGCCCCTGGGGGCAGAGTTGACTTTGGTGTTGACACCTTGGGCAGGATTTCTGAGGCCCCAGTCTCTCCCCCTAAGCTCCTCCTTCCCTGGTAATGTGTCTGATGCGTGATGCAGCGAAAATGATGCTGCAAAGTGTCACCCTCAGCAGGGTGAGAACCCTGCACTGTGATCCTAGGCTGGCTGTCTAGGGTGTGGTTAAGGTCATGAGTGCCTTCTTTGTCTTCTTAAGCACCGCTGCCCAGCAGGGGAGGACTCTAGGCTGGTGCGGAGGGACCACGGGCAGCACCCCAGCCTCGCTAAACACTGGCCTGGTGGTGGCCCTTGGTGTGAGCTTGAGCTGAGTCCTGGGACAGTGGGTTTCGTTCTCCGCCCCGGCCACAGACGTGAGGCTGCAGGGGGGCATCACCACCAACCGCCCCAGCCCCGTGGGAGGCTCTCCCGTCTCCCTGTGTCTTCTTGTGATGTCCTCTTCCTGCCTCACAGCTGGGCTCCCTCCTCTGCTGAAGGGATACTGCCCCAGATGTCATTAGGAGGGTCCTCAGTCCTAACGTGCACCCAGGGTGCGTGTGACCAAGAGCCCCACAGGCAGAAGGGCCCGCAGACCCCGGGGATTGGACTTGGGCCATTTCAGCATGGCAAGAACAGGCCCAGGCCAGGCGCCTCTGCTGCCAGCATCAGGTGCCCCTGTGGGGGGCAGAGCGGCCCCTCTGGCCCCGAGGCTCTGGGGCTGGGAGGACATCAACCCCGCACGGGGACGGGCGATGGGGCGCATGCCTGTACCAGCCCACGAGGGGCTGCGGTGGCTCCTGGGTCTCCAGCTGCAGCCAGGCTGAAACCCAACCCCCTCTTTAAAATGCAAAATAGCCCTTCCCTAAAATAAGACCCAACCACAACCGCACCAGCCGCTGCCCTCTGCGCAGTGCTCTGCCTCGGAAGTCGCTGCTCCTCCGTGGAGCTTGGCGGGGCCTCTGGCAGTGTCCAGGCCCTGCACGAGCACGTCCGCACCGGCCGGGCTCTGGGAGCGGGGTGGCCCGCGAGTTCCCCATTTAAGGAAACCAGCCGGCCTCTGTTATGAAACCCGGGGGAAGGAATTTGAATTATGCTCCTCGCGGAGGTCCTGAGCCTGCACTTTTTCCGGCCTTTCCCGCTGGCCTCCGAGGAGCCTTTGGGGAGGGCACGAGTACAGGGCTCCAAGATTTATTCTCCTGATACCTTCTGGGCAGCTGGGGGGCCGGAGGCTGGGCTTGTTCCAGGCTGCTGGGGGTGGGAAACACGCAGGGAGGGAAACATGCCTGCACCAGGCCTGCGGGAGCCTTTGCAGCTGGCCGAGGGCACCTGTGAGCCTCAGGGGCCGCGAGAGGTTGACCACCGCCCAAGGCTGGCAGAGGGGCATGTGTCCCAAAGTGGACAGGCCTTGGCCCCAACGAGAAAACCACACTGTGCTCCTGGAGCCGGTGAGCGGCGCAACACACCTTTTCAGAGCCTCAGTTTTCTCATTTGTCCCGCTGGAATAGTAATTCCCGCTCTCCCTGCATTTTGAATTGTGGCCGAGAAGACTCTTGAGAGTCCCTTTGGACTACGAGGAGATCAAACCAGTCCATCCTAAAGGAAATCAACCCTGAATATTCATTGGAAGGATTGATGCTGAAGCTGAAGCTCTGATACTTTGACCACCTGATGTGAAGAGGCGACTCTTTTGGAAACGACCCTGCCCTGTTGCTGAGAAAGACTGAGGGCAGGAGGCAGAGGGGCGACAGAAGATGAGATGATTGGATGGCATCACTGACTCGGTGGACAGGAGTTTGACAAACTCAGGGAGATGGTGAAGGACCGGGAAGCCCGGTGTGCTGCAGTCATGGGGTCGCAAAGAGTCAGACACGACTGAGCGACTGAACAACAACTGCACTGCTTCTCACTAAATGCAAAGGAGCGTGCATAAGAGGCTTTTTGGAGAGGCGCTCTGAGTTCTCTGTCCCCACGGGGCTGGAGAACTGGGGAGCTTGCGACAGCAGCGGGGTATGGCAGGCCCCTCGCTGCACGTGAAGCCCCCGCAAGCTCGTTCTCATTATCTGTCACAGCCCGGCAGCACCAGCTCTGACATGGCGCCCCACCCAAGGTCGCTTGACCTCACAGATGGGGGTGGTCCTCGGAGCTCCGTCTCGGGGGGAATGGCAGCCACGTGCATGTCGTTTTCTCTCTCCCACTGGACAGAGACCCCCAAAGGGCGAATCTGGACCTGTTCTCCCCCACGCCCCTGCCGGCTTGGCTGGTCCCTGGTGGACGGCAGCACGGGGTTTGTGGTGAGGTTTTACCCCTGAAGATGTGGAGGTGAGGGCTGGGGGGTGGGGGAGGAGCTTGACTGGTAATAGAAGCAGCTGAAAGGGAAGCCCATGGTCCACGGAACTAGGATGCCCGTGAAGTCACCTGTTTTCACTCCTGGTGTCCCACAGCCCCTCCAGTCCCCGTCTGGGCTTGAGCTCCCTCCCTGGCTGGCCACTCCCCCCACAACAGGACAGGTGGCTCCTAGGAGACCCCTTCCAGGCTGATGCCCGTTTGCCCAGCGTAAACCAATCATTTGTCTCTAAAGCAGCCACTAAGGCTGAGGGTGATGGGGTTTGCTGATTGCTTAAGACTTTTCTGTGTTGCCCCAGAAGTGGGTGTGGGAGCAACCACACCAGCTGGAGAGTCTCATGGGCCTCAAGTGGGAGGGGGCCTTTTGAGGGGAATCCAGGCCCTGTCCCCTCACTGTGGAGAGACGCTGATGGACAGAGAAGAACGGGCCTGCCCCTTTGTGGCCTGTGACTCCCCCAGAGCCGAAGGGGCCAGGAACCCAGGAGATGCGTGCCCTCCAGGCCGGCGTGGGTCCCCTGTGCTCTCCACTGAAGGGCCGCATGGAGCGGGCGCCCTGCTAGGACAGCTGGGCCCTGTGGGGTTTGAACCCGTCACCCTAGATGCATGCATATCTTCTCCACTCTCATGGTGGGACATCAAATAAGGAAGCCTCTGCAGAGGCGGTGGGTTCTGGCTGGAGACCCTGTGATCGTGGTTAAGCAGAGCAGAATCACCCATAGCCCACCTTGGAATAACTGAGATGTTTATAATTTATTTATTTTGGCCACACCAAAATAAATAGGGCACATGCGATCTTAGCCCCCTGCGATGGAAGTGCACAGTCTTAACCACTGGACCGCCTGGGAAGTCCCAACAGACTTTATTTTTTTTAAAGCAGTTTTAGGTTCACAGAAAAAATGGGGGGAGGAGTGTACAGAGAGTTCCCACGTATCCATGACCATTTAATGCCTTTTGACAGAGATTTAATGTCACATATCCACCATTGTATTATCCTGTGGTGGTGAGTGGTTTAGTCCATCGCTAATTTCCTGTCCAGCTCTTGGGACTCCATATACTGTAGCCTGTAGCCCGCCAGGCAGGAACACTGGAGTGGGTTGCCATTTCCTTCTCCAGGGGAGCTTCCCAACCCAGGGATGGAACTCAGGTCTCCTGCATTACAGGTAGATTCTTTACTGACTGAGCCACCAGGGAAAGTCCCGTATTATCCTGTAGAATCATTTTACTATCCTCTGCGTTCTACTCATTCATCCTTCTCAAGCCCCCAGCAGCCCCTGATCTTTTTACTGTCTCCACCAGAGTATGCAGCCATTTCACACTGGCCTCTTTCACACTAATATGCATTTCGTGTTGTTCCGTGCCTTTTCACGGCTTAATAGCTCATTTCTCTTTAGCACACAGTAGTATTCCATTATACATGTTTTAGCTGCCTTTTAGAAGTTCCTTTACAGCATTTTTATAGGAGGAAAAAATCAGAAGCAACTGCAAATGTTCAGTGTGGAATCACTTAAATAACTTATGGAGCCTGGCGGGTTATAGTCCAGTCAGTTCGGTTCAGTCACTCAGTTGTGTCCGGCTCTTTGCGACCCCATGGACTGTAGCATGCCAGGCCTCCCTGTCCATCATCAGCTCCTGGAGTTTACTCAAACTCATGTCCATTGAGTCGGCGATGCCATCCAACCATCTCATCATCTGTCGTTCCCTTCTCCCTTGCCTTCTGTCTTTCCTAGCATCAGGGTCTTTTCAAATGAGTCAGTTCTTCCCATCAGGTGGCCAAAGTATTGGAGCTTCAGCTTCAGCATCAGTCCTTCCAATGAATATTCAGGACTGATTTCCTTTAGGATGGACTGGTTGAATCTCCTTGCAATCTAAGGGACCCTCAAGAGTCCTCAGCACCACAGTTTAAAAGCATCAATTCTTCTGCGCTCAGCTTTCTTTGTAGTCCAACTCTCACATCCATACATGACTACTGGAAAAACCAAAGCTGTGACTAGACTGACCTTTGTTGGCAAAGTAATGTCTCTGCTTTTTAATATACTGTCTAGGTTGGTCATAGCTTTCCTTCCAAGGAGTAAGTGTCTTTTAATTTCATAGCTGCAATCACCATCTGCAGTGATTTTGGAGCCCAAAAAAATAAAGTCTGTCACTGTTTCCATTGTTTCCCCATCTATTTACCATAAAGTGATGGGAGCAGATGCCATGATCTTAGTTTTCTGAATGTTGAGTTTTAAGCCAACTTTTTCAGTCTCCTCTTTCACTTTCATCAAGAGGCTCTTTCGTTTTTCTTCGCTTTCTGTTATAAGTATGGTGTCATCTGTATATCTGAGGTTATTGATATTTCTCCCAGCAATCTTGATTATCCGCCACAGGGTTGCAAAAGAGTCGGATGTGACTTAGCGACCAAACAACAACAAAATTCCCATTAAAAGAACAAGAAAGATTCCTATTAGTAAGAAGAAGAGAATACTCAGAAGACATTGCTAAATGAGAACAAGTGGAAACAAGCATATTTAATTATCCAACTTTGATTAATAAATAATATATTAGTGGGGATTCCACACTTCCATTGCCAAAAGTGTGGGTTCAACCCCTGGTTGGGGAACTAAGAACCCACAAGCTTCCTGGACAAAAAAAAATATACGTATCACTAACTGCTTAGAAAGCAAATCGGAAGTAGTAATACCCCACGGCCTAAACACTGGATGAGATTTCCGGGCAGATTCATTGTCTCTGTTTCGTATGCTTGCATTCATGTAGACAGGAAACAAAAATCAAACAAAAGCAAGTGTTTCTGTCCTCGTTAGGTACATGTACTGGACAGACTGGGGAGAGACACCGCGGATCGAGCGCGCAGGGATGGATGGCAGCACCCGGAAGATCATCGTGGACTCGGACATTTACTGGCCCAATGGGCTGACCATCGACCTGGAGGAGCAGAAGCTGTACTGGGCCGACGCCAAGCTCAGCTTCATCCACCGCGCCAACCTGGACGGCTCCTTCCGGTAAGTCCCGGCTCTGGGCCCTCCCCTTACGCTCCGGCTGGCCAGTCCCCGCTGGGCGTTGGTTGATCCTTCTCTACTCAGGCCCACGGTCTTGCACCTGAAACCCTGGGGGCCTCAGGCACGCAGGCCTCCTCAGGACAGAGATCAGTAGTGGCGCTCACGCCGTATCTGACATCCCACCCGAGCAGGGTCTGGGGAGGCACCTGTATCTATGTTATGGCAAAATGTAGACGGTTCATTCTAAGTGGGATGGAAAAAGCTATAAAGAGCCCCTGTCCCCATCCAGGTTTTGCCACCAAAGCACCAAAGCGCTTTCAAATGTCTGAGTTTTTTGGGTCTCAGTATTGGAGATAAGCAATTGTGGACTCAGGCCCAGGAGTTGATGGGGTTGTAACGACTTCTCTGCACACCTTCCTCCCCCCAGCACTGAGCTTCTGGAGGCAGAAGCGTGGCCAGAATTGTGTTCACTGCATTCCTGTCTGGCTAGAGGGCCTTACGCATAGTAGGTGCTCAATAAAATAGGCTGAATGAATGAAAAGGGTGTTGTCTTTGTTGGTAATTGCTGTTAGGGCTTGCTGGTCAGCTTAACAGCTTACCTGCTTCTTGACATTTTACATGTAGGAAACCTCCAGCCCTGCCCTGTCTGCCCGCCTACCCGCCCGTCCTGACCAGTCAAGGGTGGTTTATTCACTGACTTCCTGCCTGCTGGCTCTGTGCCAGGTCTTGGGGCCTCTGCCGCTTGAACAGACCCTGAACCTGCACTGGCGGGCTCCTGGGCCAGGCGGGCAGGGTGTGGGCACTCAGGATTCTGATGACACTGCATGGGGAGGATGCAGCGGCCAGACCTCGGCAGACACAGGCAGACACCAGCTGGAGCAGACGTGAAGAGGTGGCAGCCTTGCCACATTTCATCCAGGCTGTGTGCCGTGGTCATCTGCTCCTGTGTAACAAAATGCCCCAGATGCTGGTGGCCTGAGACAGAGAACAGACTTCTGCGGGCGTCTGAATGTAGGAGGGGTTTAGCTGGGGGGTTCTGGCTCTGAGTGTATTCCGAGGTTATAGCCAAGCTCCTGGCTGGAGCTTCAGTCACTGAAGGCGGGACTGTGGCTGGAAGACCCACCTCTAAGGTCACTCTCCTGACTGTCGGCAGGAAGCCTCAGTGCCTCTCCGTCTTCTTAGAGCTGAGCCGTGTGCCCCAGCTGATCTGAAACATTTCCTCCCATTGTCCTTGGATCACAGCCTGGCCTGGGGAACCAAGGCCCTTGGAGAGCTGAGTGATCCGGGCAGTTGTGAAGGGTGAGCTTTAGAGTCGATAGAGGCTGCAGGTGGGAGTGCCCTGCTCAAGGGGTTGTGATGAGGGGCAGTGAGGGTCATGGTGGCATTTAAAATGTGGTGGTGGTTGTGGTGATGTTAATGGAGCTGGATGATGTGATGATAGTGAAGGTGATGATGGTGTTGATGAAGGAGGTGATGGTGGTGGTGAAGACCTGATGGTGTGAGCATATGGTGGCAACGTGATGATGTGACGGCTGGCCCTTGTAGAACCTTGGTGTTTTCCTGGACATCGTCAGTTCATTTCACCCTCATACCAACCCTGTGAAGTGTTTGCCATCTGGTTTGCCTGTGTTCGGTCATGTCTGACTCTGCGACCCCATGAACTGTCGCCCACCAGCCTCCTCTGTCCATGGGATTCTCCAGGCAAGAACACTGGAGTGGCTTGCCATTTCCTCCTCCAGGGGATCTTCCCAACCCAGGGTGCGAACTCATGTCTCTTGCGTCTCCTGCATTGGCAGGCAGGTTTTTTTTTTTTTTTACTACTGGTGCTACTGGGCAGCCCTGTGTGTGCTGTTATGATCCCCTCTAATGATGGTGCACAGAGAGGGACGTGAACTCGCCCAAGGCTGCACAGCTAGTGAGAGCCAAGGCTGGGAGCGAGGCCCTGTGACTCCAGGGCCCGCTTTCAGCCCCTCTTCTATGTACCTGATTTTTCTGGCTCTGCAGATGGTCAGTGCTCTTTATGGATGTGCCCAGGGCTGTTCAGGTGACACATGACCATCCTGGTAAAGAGGGTGAGCCCTGGAGCAGACGGACCTGCCAGGCCTCTCTCTTGGTCCTGACCGTGGCTGGGTTGCTTCACTCCTCTGAGCCTTGGGGCCTGGGATGGGCATTGGGGATTCTAATGGTGCTTCCTGGAGGTACTCACAGGGTCTGATTTTATTGTGCACGGTTTCTGGACACGGTTAGCCCTCAGTGAAGGCAGGTGTGCTTGGGATGTTCCCGGGAGGCAGAGGGGGCATGGGTGGAGTTGCATCCAGGGGCCCGGGGCATCCTGAAAGGAGCAGGGAGGGTGGGTGAAGTGAGCTGAGTCTGGCACTGGCTTCGTGGGGGGCCTCCAGCTGAGGCAGGGCTCAGGGAGGAGAAACAGCCCTGAGAAGTGACAGGCGTCTGGCTTCTCAGTGACGTCATGGGAAGCAGTTTCATGTTCCCTGGGGTGTGAACACTGAATTAGCGTAGGATCCAGCAATTCTGCTCCTGGGCTTATGTTGCTGCTGAGTTGTGCCTGTGTGCTCAGTCCTGTCTGGCTCTTTGAGGCCCCATGGACTGTAGCCTGCCAGGCTCCTCTGTCCATGGGATGTCCCAGGCAAGAATACTGGAGCCTGTTGCTATTTTCTGCTCCAGGGGATCTTCCTGACCCAGGATCGAACCCACATCTCCTGTGTCTCCTGCATTGGCAGGCGCATTCTGTACCACTGAGCCACCTGGGAAGGCCTGCTAGGTTTATACCTGCAAAGAATTGAAAATCGGTATTGAAATACATGTGTGTACATGAATATCCACAGCAGGACCATCCACAATAGCCGAAAGGTGGAGACAACTCAGATGCCCACCGACGGGTGAACGCCAGATGGATACATAGGGTGTGCCACATCTGTGCAACGGAGTATTGCTCACACATAACAGGAGTGAACAGAGAGGCGACATGCCACGGATGGCCTTGAAAACATGCTGCTCCTGAAGGAGACTGGACACCAGAGGCCACATACTGTGTGACTCCATTTATTTGGAAAGCCTGGAGCAGGCCAGTCCTTAGGGACAGAAGGCAGACTGGTGTCAGCGGGCGCTGTGGGGGCAGGGGAGTTGAGGAGATGAGGATTAATTGCTTGGTGTGTTTGGGGTTTTCCTATGGGGATGGGAATGTTGGGGAAGTAGCTGGAGGTAGTGGTTGCCCAACATTGTGAATGTGCTACGTGGCCCTGAATTATTCACTTTGAAATGGTTAGTTTGTGTTATGTGAATTTCACCTCAAGACATTTTTTGTTTGTTTGTTCGGTTTGGGTTTTTATTGAGATATAATTGACATGTACAATTATGTTCATTTTGGGTGTATTACACTGTGATTTGTTACACATGTATGTTGCAAAATGATGACTGTAATAAGTTTAGTTGTTTAGTTAATATCTATCCTTATCACATAGTTACGTTTTTCTCCCCTTGTACATATGTATTGCAAAATGATGACCCTAATAAGTTTAGTTAATGATTATCCCTATCAGTCAGTTCAGTTCAGTCACTCAGTCATGTCTGACTCTTTGTGACCCCACAGACTGCAGCACACCAGGCTTCCCTGTCCATCACCAACTCCTGGAGTTTACCCAAACCCATGTCCACTGAGTTGGGGATGCCATCCAACGATCTCATCCTCTGTCGTCCCCTTCTCCTCTGCCTTCGATCTTTCCCAGCATCACGGTCTTTTCAAATGAGCCAGCTCTTCTCATCAGGTGGCCAAAGTATTGGAGTTTCAGCTTCAACATCAGTCCTTCCAGTGAACACCCAGAACTGATCTCCTTTAGGATGGACTGGTTGGATCTCCTTGCAGTCTAAGGGACTCTCAAGAGTCTTCTCCAGCACCACAGTTCAAAAGCATCAATTCTTCGGCGCTCAGCTTTCTTTACAGTCCAGCTCTTACATCCATACATGACTACTGGAAAAACCATAGCCTTGACTAGACGGACCTTTGCTGGCAAAGTAATGTCTCTGCTTTTTAATATGCTGTCTAGGTTGGTCATAACTTTTCTTCCAAGGAGTAAGCGTCTTTTAATTTAATGGCTGCAGTCACCATCTGCAGTGATTTTGGAGCCCAAAAACATAAAGTCAGCCACTGTTTCCACTGTTTCCCGTCTATTTGCCATGAAGTGATGGGACTGGATGCTATGATCTTAGTTTTCTGAATGTTGAGCTTTAAGCCAACTTTTTCAGTCTCCTCTTTCACTTTCATCAAGAGGCTCTTTAGTTCTTCTTCACTTTCTGCCATAAGGGTGGTGTCATTTGCATATCTGAGGTTATTGATATTTCTCCTGGCAATCTTGATTCCAGCTTGTGCTTCATCCAGCCCAGCATTTCTGATGATGTACTCTGCATATAAGTTAAATAAGCAGGGTGACAATATACCTCCTTGACGTACTCCTTTTCATATTGGGAAGCAGTCTGTTGTTCCATGTCCAGTTCTATCCCTAGACATAGTTACAATTTTTTCCCTTGTGATGAGAACTTACAAGATCCGCTGATCCGCTCTCTTGGCAACTTTTAAATACAATTCAATATTGTTAACTATACATTGTTATGTATTGTTAATGTACATGCTGTACGTTACACCCCAGGACTGACTTACCTTAAATCTGGAAATATGGTGTGTTTTGATCTCTTCCAGCTATTTCACCCACTGCTGCACCCCTGGCAACCGCTAGTCTGTTCTCTGTATCTATGAGTTTGGGCTTTTAATATTTTTTATGGAGTTATAATTAGCATACAGTATTACTGTATTCATTTCAGGTGTAAAAACATCGTGATTCAATTATGAAATGATCACAGCAAGAACAGTTAGCCATCCATCCCCAAGCAAACTCATTATGGTTTTATTGACCGTATTCTTTATGTGTGCATTACATAAATCCCCATGACTGATTTATCTTGTAGCTGGAAGTTTGTACCTCTGATCTCCTCCATCTATTTCGTCTGTTTCCCCATCCCTTCCCCTCTGGCAACCACCTGTTTGTTCTCTGTATCTCTGAGTCTGTTTCCCTTTTGTCTTCTGGAATTCACGTGTCAAGAAAATCATATGGTATTTGCTTTTCTCTCTCTGACCTTTTTTCACTTTGCATAATACTCTCCAGGTCCATTCATGGTGCCGCAAATGACAAGATTTCATTATTTTTATGGCTGAATAGTATTCCGCTGGATTTTATTCACACACACACACACCATCTTTTCTTTATTCACTCAGTTCATCTGTTTATGGACACAGGTTACTTCCATACATTGGCCATTGTAATCACAGTTGCAATGAGCACAGGGATCCTTACATCTTTTCAAGTTTGTGTTTTCATTTTCTTAGGGAACTTATTCAGATATGGAATTGCTGGATTGTACGGTAGTTTTATTTTTAGTTTTTTGAGGAAGCTGCATACTGTTCTCCATACTGGCTGTACCAATTTACATCCCCGCCAACAATGCACAAGGGCTTCTCTTCTCTACCTGCCAACCTTGTTGTGTCTGATCTTTTTGGTGATGACTATTCTCTGCTTCCTCTTCTATTTTTTGGAATAATTGGAGAGGTATAGGTATTAACTCTTTAAATATTTGGTTGAATTCACCTATGAAACCATCTGGATCTGAACTTCTGTGTGGGGGGAGTTTATTGATCACTGACTCAATTTTGTTACTAGTTATTGGTCTATTCAGATTTTCTGTTTCTTCATGATTCACTCTTGGAAGATTGTATGCTTCTCGGAATTTATCCATTTCCTCTAGGTTGTCTGATTTGTTGGTATAGTGTTCTCTTATGAGGGCTTCCCTAGTGGCTCAGTGGTAAAGAATCTGCCGGCAATGCAGGATTTGATCCCTGGGTCGGGAAGATCCCCTGGAGAAGAAAACGGCAACCCACTCCAGTATTCTTGCCTGGGAAATCCCATGGACAGAGGAACTTGGCAGGCTACAGTCCATGGGATGGTAAAAGAGTCAGACATGGCTTAGTGACTGAACACATTCTCTAATGATCCTTTGTATTCAGTAAATTTTTTTTTAAAGTGACATCAAGAAAACAGGGAATGGACTTCCGTGGCGATCCAGTGGTTAGGACTGTGCACTTCACTGCAGGGAGCTCGGGTTCGATCCCTGGCTGGGGAACAAAGATCCCACGTGCCGCGTGGCGCGGCCTAAAAAAAACAGGGAAGAGGCGATCGGGTCAGATCCACCCTGAGCACGAGGGTGTGGTCTTCGGCCAGTGGCGCCTCTCGAGTATTACTCTCTCCTGGGCGCTGCACCGGGGGCTGAGCACGTGCCGGTGGCCACCCACCCACAGCTCCTGCCTCCTACCCTACAGTGGGGCGAGAGTCCTCAAACCAGGTAATTGCATGCTACCAGCTGTGTAAATTACGATTCTATTACCGGCATCCATAATTTCACGAAAAAACAAGTTCTTGTTTGCTGGGTATTGTAAATACACAGAACTCTTCTTCCCTGTCCCTGTAGGTGCTTCATCGCTAAGTTGTGTCTGACCTTTTGCTACCCCATGGACTGTAGCCTGCGGGGCTCCTCGGTCCATGGGATTTCCCAGGCAAGAATATTGCAGTGGGCTGCCATTCCCTTCTCCAGGGGGTCTTCCTGAACCAGGGATCGAACCTACGTCTCCTGCGTCTGCTGCATTGGCAGGCGGATTCTTTATCACTGAGCCACCTGGGATGCCCTAATAGACAGAAGAGACTACCTTTTTTTTAATTTTCAGATTGATGCAAGTTTAATTTGCTTTGGTAAATAAATGATTGGTTTCAGAGGAAAGGGCATGTTACTTTTGTTCTGGTTGTATTCAGCTGTTAGGGCAGGACAGCTGTGATTGTCATCTGTGTGTTGCCTCCAGATGTGGCTTCTGGCTTGCCACCTCTCTTCCGTGTTTCTTCCTTGTGGGGTATTTTGCCGGCATCCCCCACTCTAGAATCAGGTTGGATGGGGAGCAATTGTGTGTGCAAGGGCGCCCATGTCATTGTCAGGGGTGGTGGGGGGTTGGCTGGGTCTGAAAGGTGCAACCTGATGGAGGGTTCCTGGGGTGCTGGGGTCTCAGGCTGCTCCATCACCGCTCCATGAGCCGGTGTGATGTTGATGGGTCAGCAGTGACGATGGAAGGCTTACAAGAAGGGGAACGCAGTGGGGACCACCCCCCGTGATGGCTTCTCCACCCGCCCCTGCAGGCAGAAGGTCGTGGAGGGCAGTCTGACGCACCCCTTTGCCCTGACGCTCTCTGGAGACACTCTGTACTGGACAGACTGGCAGACCCGCTCCATCCACGCCTGTAACAAGAGGACTGGAGACAAGAGGAAGGAGATCCTTAGCGCTCTCTACTCGCCCATGGATATTCAAGTGCTCAGCCCGGAGCGACAGCCTTATTGTAAGTCAGGGGCCGGGCCGGGTTTGAGCGCGGGAGGCTGGTGTCTTCGCATGGGGAGGGGGCAGGCTGGGAGAGGTCCCTCTGTAGAGCTGGCGTGGGGGCTGCTTTGGGCAGGGCTGTCCTCAGGGATGGAAGAAGGATTCCCAAGGAAGGTTGCCCTGTTTTTCAAGGCCCAGTGGAGATTACATACTTACTCATGGAAAATCTGCTCCAGGTCTGAGTTCTCAGCCTGGGCTCTCCATGGGGTCGTGGAGGGGTCTCTGATGGTGAAAAGCCCCTGTGACAGGCAGCCAGCAGGGCCAGGGACTTGGGTTCACCCACTCCCTCAAGGACCACCACCTGCTCTTACGGGGACCTCCACCAGGTCCCATGGGGACCACAGAGAGTGTGGGTGGATTTTGGCCTTGATGCTGTTGAAGGTCCCAACTTTGAATTTAAGTAGAGTCCCAGGGGTGGGGCTCTCTGGACTTGTCTTCTGGGGAGAGCTCCGTGGTCCTTAAATGCAAGCTAGGTTCAATCCTTGGGTTGGGAAGATTCCCGTGGAGAAGAGACTGGCAATCCACTCCACTGTTCTTGCCTGGAGAAAGTCGGACACAACTGAGCGACTAACACTTTCAGCACTTCGCGTTTCATGGGTCCCCCCCCAATCCTGTCCTGGGCAGAGTGAGATGCTGGGAGTGTCAGTTCAGTTGCATTGTGCCAGGGAGAGCAAAAAGTCTCGTCATCAGCATCGAGAGACTCGGCCCTGTGTGGCCATCGAGCGCCTGTGCAGAGCCCATGAGGTCCAAGCACGTGACAGATAAGACAGGCCTCTGCTCTAGGAACCCCCAACCCAGGGCGGCACCACTGCCAGGCGGACAGGTCCTGGGATCCTGCCAGCGAGGGCTGGGGGTGGCCTCCATGGGGGAGGTGGCCATGGAGGGGCCCTGATGTAGACGGGGTTTCTCATTGTAGGAAATTGGGAGGAGGAGGGGCGGGGAGGATGCCCACGTCGGGCGAGGCGGGAGTGGGGGTCGAGGGTCAGTTCCGGAATGGTGTCCCCCGCCCCGTTTCCCGCAGACCACACGCGGTGTGAGGAGGACAACGGCGGCTGCTCCCATCTGTGCCTGCTGTCCCCGCGGGAGCCCTTCTACGCCTGCGCCTGCCCCACGGGCGTGCAGCTTCAGGACAACGGCCAGACGTGCAAGGCAGGTGAGCCGGGGAGGGGCGGCCGCCGGCCTGGGTGCCCACCATCTGCTTCCCTCGGGGAGGGGCTTACACGGTCTGGGCTCCGAGCCGCCGGGATTGGGTCAGATTTGGGCTCTGCTGCCCGACGGGCGCCCTGGGGTTCCCGTCTGTAAGAGGAGGTCGTGCCGGACGGGCTGAGACCCCGAGTGCCTAGCACCCTCCCTGCTTGTGTGATCACACCCTAAAAGCTGGCCGTTGTCAACTGTTAGGGTAAGGAGGGTGGTGTGCTGGGAACCGGGACGCAGGAGGCAGCGGCAGACACGTCGGCCTCTCCTCCCGCCTCTTCCGAGGGCTCCCAACTCTGCGGCACCGCGGGCCCTCCCGAAAGCTCCTGTCTTTGCTCTTCTACTTTTTTCGTAAGCGTTGCTGTGGAACTTATAATTCATTTTAAAAACATTTTATTTTTTATTATTATTTTTGTTTTGGCTACGCTGTGTGGCAGTGTGGGATCTTGGCTCCCTGACCAAGGGTGGAAACCGTGCCCCCTGCTGTGGAAGCACAGAGTCTTAACCCCTGGACCACCAGGGAAATCCTATGATTCATTTTGACCCTTGCATCCCATTCTCTTGGAATCTTCCTGCCATAATCACCCACTTCCTTCCCACCCCCTGGAAACGTAGGTTGTGAACACATCCTTAACAGGAGTTATCTTCCGGATGCATGAAGTTTACCTGATTTCCCGCCCCCTGCACGAGTGATGTTCTTTGCTTTTGACATTTTTCCGCCTCTTTATTCTCCCCCTTACTTGTCGCACGTTTGCTGCTTCAAGCACTCGTGCTGTGATTGTTTGTAATGAAGTTTCACCCGTCTTGGGGCGCTGCCTGGGGGCCTTTACTGCCAGGTGTGGAGTTCAGGGTGTGCTCTTCTGGAAATGATGTGTGTCCAGGATACAGCTTGTCCCTGGGGACGTCCAGGGCCCAGCACAGCCAGGCAGCACCAGGGTGAACTCGGGCCAGACCAGCGAGGGCGGTAGTGAGAGGCGACTGGAAGCAGCCACCTCTGGGCCAGCCCCACTTGAGGGAAAGAAAGGGAAGGTGAGGGCTCCCCTGGTGGGCTGGGGGCAGAAGGGAGGAGCAGTACTTCGTCCTGGATTTAAAACAAAAGTTCATGATGGCAAATCTGAAAAACGTGGCATCCGCTAGGTTCCACATACCCCCAGGTCGTTCCCACGTGCCTGCTGTGTGCTGGGGCTAAAGCAGGTATCGAGCCAGGCAGGCCTGTTTCCCCGCTGCTCACAGGGCACACGTGCCAGTTGGTCAGGTTGACAGGGAGCGGGCACACACATGAATAAAAGTTGTTAACAGATTTGGATCAGGTTAATGCAAGACGCACGAAAGAGGCTGCGACAGAGTATAGTAAGTCCCCTAATCTGAATGAGTTCCCTTCTGGGAGTGCTGTAAGTCCACTTGGTTGGTAAGGCTAACAAAGTTAGCCAAGGGAACCCAACTAACACGATCGGGTATAGGGTACTGTACTGTAATAGGCTTACAATACTTTTCATGCAAATAATACATAAGAAGCAAACAAACATGAAAATGGAAACATTTCTTACCTTACAGGATAGTACCTTGGAAAGGACAGTAGAACAGTACAACAGCAGAAGGGCAAAAAGGGGCCGGCATCGAGTGAGCAGGCCAGAAGAGTTACTGACTGGGGGAGCGAGAGGAGGTGGGAGATGGCAGAGCTGAAGGGTGGTCAGCGACAAGAGACGGAGGGCGAGCTGCAGGGTCGGTCACCCCTGGCGTGGATGGCACAGGTTCTGATCCCCCGCCGGAACCAGATGCACGTTCGCATCTTTAAAGTTCGCAACTTGACGGCTTGTGTGTAGGGGGCTTACTGTAATGCACAGGGGGGGTGGGTCGGGGGGACTGACTGCCTGAAGTGGACGGCCAGAGAAGATCCACCCCAGGAGGTACCGTTTAAGCTGAGACTTGGGGATCAGCAGGGAGGAGGGAGATGGCCCAGAGAGAAGGAACAGCCTGTGTGGCTGCCCTGTGGCAGGAGCCAAGTTGGTGTCAGGACCGACCTCACAGGTGTCTGATCTGTGCAGGCACATGGAGCCCCACGTTCAGAAGAGCCCCATTTTGTGCTCTGTTGTCGACTTGAAAGGACCCTGCATTTTCACTCTGCGGTGGTCCCTGCGAATTATGGAGCCATTTCTGCTTTGTGTATTGCAGACACGAAAGGGAAATCTGGAAATGGTGCAGAGGTTTTGGTGTACCTTTCTCTGCTCTTTTGCCGTATGTGTCTATACATTTCGGTTGACAGTATTGCAGGAGTATTTGCAATTACATGAGATATGTCCCGGGTGGTTCAGTGGTAAAGAATCCGCCTGCTAGTGCAGGAGGCGCAGGAGATGTGGGTTTGATCCTTGGGTTAGGACGATCCCCTGGAGGAGGAAATGGCAACCCACTCCAGTATTGTTGCTGGGAAAATCCCATGGACAGAGGAGCCTGGTGGGGTACAGTGCGTGTGGTCACAAAGAGTCAGACGTGACTGGGTACGCACACGGCGCCTCAGGAGCGTGTGTCACTGCCTGAAGAATGTTCGTCAAGTGTGTGGACCTTCAAATCATCTTCCTCCTGTTGGGCATTTCTGTTCTATTTCTGTTTTTGCAATTTCCGAGTCTCGCTGCTGTGAGAGGGCTGGCTTGGGGCCTGGCCCTGGAGGTAGAGTGATCTGGATGTGCTGTCTGTTACCTGCCATCGATGGGTGCTATCTGCCTGAGCCCTGTGTTGGATCGGCTGGTGATGTCTGCTCTGGGAGAGGGAGGGGGATACATATATGGTTGCCATCTCCGCCCACTCCAAGTATGTAGAACCAGGCTGCATGTGGACATTTGGGGAAGGCCCAGTGATGGATGTGTCAACTTTAGAAAATACATGAGGACGATAGCCTGGAGATAGCATCGCAGATAGCTGAGAAAGAGGTAGGTGAAAGAGGTCAGTATATTGTGGTCTTGGTGAAGAAGTACATGCAACCAAGCTCATATTTTTGCAGAAGGCTTCTGCTAGTCACAAGGAACAGACGTCACATCACATGAAGGGCTGTAGCGCTTTTCTAGATGTGAGGAGATACAAGAATTGGCTCATAAAATGGGCGTCTGAAGATGTCTAACCATCCGAAGGCCCGTCCTGCCAGCTTTTCCTGGAGCACAGATGCCTCCATTCCTACTCTCCACCCCGAGCTCCTTTCAGGACGTGTTGGAAGTCAGCAGCCGCAGCAGCACTCGATCTAATCTTGGTAGAGGTGGTGGCAAGTGCCCATGCTACGTGCCAGTTTGTAGTCGACAGACACAACCCCAAGAAGGTAGTTCATGCAGCAGGGCCTTCCCCAGGGGGGCCTCGTGCAGCTGCTTCGGTTAGGGGGCCTTCCTGCGTCAAAGTTCCACCAGTGGGGTGTGGGCAGAAATGGGCCGTGAACCCTCATCGAAGCCCAGAGTCACGGCCCAGTGAAGTGGCACAGCCAGAGAAGCCTGGAGTTCCAGAAGGGACTTGACCAGGCCACCCTGGGGTGTAGCCCTGGGTCCCTCCCTTCCTTGTCTGTGAGATGGGGAGTGGGGGCGGGTCGAGACCACCCCCTGCCAGGGAAGCTGTGGAGAACCCAGGGCGTCAACAGGAGTTGCAAATGCTGTAGACCCCCTGCACTTAGTGGGTCTACATAAACAGTAGCCATGCCCACCATTCACACCTTTGACATTGTGGCAGGCCCACGCGGCTGGGTTTGCCTCCATTGTCCGAGGATCCTGCCACCCCCTGGGGGAGGCCCAGATTCCTTTCCAACCAGAACAAGTCGGGGCTGTAGGCTTCTTTCGGGTTTCCACCATCCCAGTAGCTGGGGCCTCTGAACTCTGAACTCTGAACTCTGGCCACTGCCTGGGGTCGAGTCCTTTGAGAGGATTGTGTACCTTCTGCAGGCATCACCCGCAGGGAGAGGGGTGGGAGGGCTTCCTGGAGGAGGCAGTACCTGGGGCTGGAAGCTCTGTGCTGGGAGCTGACACCGATACCCATGAGGGGAACTGGGGATTAGCAGCAAAGCCTGTCTTTCCTGTCGGAAGCAAGCCCTCGGGGGGCGGGGTGTGCGGGGTATAGGGTGGGGTGGGGCTGGGGTGGACCCAGTTCCCAAAGAGCCCTGGGAGTCAGCCACTCCTGGTTTTGTCAGAACTGTCCCCTCCCCAGCTGTGAAGGACACTTTTTCAAATGACTCAGCTGGAGAATGCCAAGCTCGTGGAAGAAAAATGTTCTTGTTGTCATTCCGAGGGGCCCATGCTTGGGTGGGAGCGAGGCACAGGGCGGGGGTCTGCATAGAACATCGTCGCAATGAGGCTGCACTCACCTGCATTTGCTCCATATGCCCCGTCCAGGACCAGGGTGTCAGGTCAGAAGAGGGAACAGCTTAGACAAAAGCCGTGGATGGGAGTCTTGGTTTGCATGAGAATGGGATGCCCGGGGCCCGGTTTTCATAAGGCTGGTTCACAACCCACTTGCTTCCCACTGATGCAGGGTTCATTCCGGGGGGTCAAGGGCGGCTTATGTAGCTCCTGCCTTGGAGCTTGTTAGAAGTTGAAGCGATTTGGGGGCAGCCGGGGTGGGAAAGGGTAAACAGAATTTCCTAAATGTTTTCATTGAAGTCGAGAAGCAACCCAGAAGCTTCTTAGAGCATCTCAAGGGTTTGCCCCCAAGGTGGCTTTCTGGACATTCGAGGTGGTCCTCAAACACCTCCCCGTGTCCTTCACCCAGAGGAGCGCGAGCGTGAATGAGAAGGGGGTTCTGTCCCTAGGGGGCCTCCTCGGCTGTCTGGGTGACAGATGCAGCGAGTCAGAGCCCGTCCTGTGAGCGAGGACCCAGTGGGGCTGAGGGTTTCAGATGTCACAAACAGTGACGCCTCCCCTGGCGGAAAGGGGGCTTCGGGACTCGGGTCCCCCCGCGCCCAGCCTCTGTTCTTTGCCACAGACAGAGTGTCATGTTAAAGGACGACGTTTGATGAAAAGGACCCCCCGCCTCCCGTCTCCTGAGCGCGGTGGCTGCCTTCCCTGCTCCTGCAGCCTCCCGAGCGGCCAGGGCTCCATGTCCCAGCGGACATAAATCATGTGTGGAATGCGGGTTTTGACTGCTGACGCCGTGCGGGGTATCAGCTGCAAACACTGCCTGGAGACAAGCTGGCAATGCGAGGGTAACATGAAGAAAGTGAGGCGCTGAAGCCTATTGAATGTCACTGGCGGGGCTCCGAGGATCTGGCGCAGGCGCCTTGCCGGCCGGAAGGCAACAGTACCCATGGAGGGCCGCCAGGGTCTTCCGAGGCTCGGGGTGTCCGGTAGGGAGGATGGAATTCCGGGAGCAGCTGAGGAGGCCCTGGGATCACTCAGGGATCTCCTCTTGGCTGAGGAATTGGTGAGGTCCAGGGTCCCACGGGGGTCAAGAGCCAAAGCCACGTGGTGAGGGCTCTTGAGGAGGCCCTGGGCTAGGGGGATGGCCTCTGGGACAGAGGGAAATGGACACAGACTGTGCCTGGGCGGCTTCCGTCCAGGATATGGTGTGTCAAAGGCAACATTCGTGACATGTAACACGGTTCTGGTCTTCAGTTGAGAGCCTGCTGAAGACTTTGGGTAGCGAGGAAATACTCTCTTGGGCATACCCAGAATTTAGAGTGATTTTCTTGGTGGCTCAGATGGTAAAGAATCTGCCTGCATTGCAGGAGACTTAGGTTCGATTCCTGGGTTGGGAAGATCCTCTGGAGCAGGAAATGGCAACCTGGGACTCCAGTATTCTTGCCTAGAGAATTCCATGGACAGAGGAGCCTGGTGGGCTACAGTCCATGGGATCACAAAGAGTCGGACACGACTGAGCGACTAACACTTTCACTTTTCAATCATGTGATGGCTTTCTGTGTGCAGCCTTCCTTTTATGAAACCTTAACTCATGTGCTGGCTGTGTGATCTTGGGAAATTGGCTCAGCCTCTCTGTGCTTCCATTTCCTCAGCAGTAAAAAGGGATGATCAGCTTCCCTGGTGGCTCAGACAGGAAAGAATCTGCCCATAATGTGGGAGACCTGGGTTTGATCCCTGGATTGCCAAGATCCCCTGGAGGAGGGCGTGGCAACCCACTCCAGTATTTTGCCTGGAGAATCCCCATGAACAGAGGAGCCTGGCGGGCTATTGTCCATGGGGTCGCAAAGAGTTGGACACAACTAAGTGAGGAGTAAGCAGGTAGTACCTGATTCATGGGGTTGTTGAGAGGAAGGCCTGGCTGCCTAACAAATATGAGCTGTGCTTGAATTTGAACTTGAACTTGGAGCCAGGCAGGCATGATGGCAGGAGAGCAGTTCTTCCCTGGACATTTGGAATCAGGAATAGATGTGGATGCCAACTGGTACCCAGAGGAGCTGGGAGGGGGGCCCAGTGTTTGGGGAGCCCTCTTCGCCTGGCCAATGGGGAAGCCAGGCATGTGGCTCTCCTTTCTGTGGATGAAGGCCAGTGTTGAGCTAGAAGGATTCTGGATTGGGGCGGGGGCCTGGCTGTGTTGGAATTACCATCACCCACGTGACATCCAGGTTCCTGGCCCCAGCAAACCTCCATGACAAGGGACTAGGTGTGGGCGGTGGAGGGCTGCCTCTGCCCTGGATGTGTGCCCAAGGCAGCTGCCAGGTAGCGGGTCGGGAACTACCTGCACGGCCGGAAACTTCTCAGGATGGGAAGCCAGGGTTTCGGGCGTGACTTGCAGATTCCTGGCGCTCTCACCCCGGGTGCCTGACCTTTTATGCTTGTGTGTGTGTGCTAGTCACTCCGTCGTGTCCATCTCTTTGCGACCTCGAGTCCATGGGAATCTCCAGGCACGAATACTGGAGTGGGTTGCCATTTCCTCTTGAGGGGATCTTTCCGACCCAGGGATTGAACCCAGGTCTCCTGCATTGCAGGTGGATTCTTTACCAGCTGAAGCATCAGAGAAGGCCATGGAGTTGAATTTGAAGACATTTGTGTGACGTGCATGAATCCTGTTTTTTTCCTGATTTTGAGCCAGGGAGAGCCGGCCCTGTGCAGGGGTCAGCGCCTTCCCCAGGGGCAAAGCTGAGATGGGATGACGCTTGGACCCGGGAGCCTGCGACATCCTGAGGCGGGTCCGGGGGTCCCCCGGGAAGTGGAGGGTGGAGTGGGGAGGCTGGTTCACTTGCTGCTGAATGTCCACAGAGTGGGGAGCCCGTCCGCGCCCTGAGCTGCAGCCCCCTCGCTGGTGACGTGGGGAGATCGGAGGACGCCCCTCAGCAGGGCTGGAGCGGGTGTCAGGAGAGAGGCAGAGCCTGCCGGGCAGGGGCACACAGACAGGACAGGAGCCCTGGGATTCCCTGCCTGTGGGCCGAGGGGCGTCTCTTTTCCCACAGCCCCCTGGGCGGGGATGTGACACCCACTGGCTTCAGGGGCCTGTGTTTCTGGAGACCCAGGGAGGCACCGGTGGGTTCTGAGGCTGGAGTGGAAGTCCCAGCAAGTGGCCCTCCTCTGCCTTGGCCCTGCTGCGGGCTGAGTGAAGCCTGGGGGGAACCGAGTGACTCTGGTCCCCGAGGCGGGGAGCCCGCCCTGGGCCAGGAGCCCGGCCCGGGCCAGACCGCGAGCCCGCGTGCCCTCCAGCACCAGCCTCCCCGCCCCCTCCCTGGCAGCCACGCCGACGGAGGTGCCCGGCTGGCTTTGGTTTTCCCCATGTTTTTCCAATTATGTGGAATGGGCTAAAAACAGCAGTAGCGGGGCCTTATTTGGGAGTTACCACCACCGACCCAGGGCGCTCGCTCTTGCCGCTGCTTCCAGCCGCTTGGGGGCCCGCCCCTCGGGGGACCTGCCCTGTTCTTCTGACTTCTGTCCCTGGGTCTTCCTCATGCCCGTGGGGCACGCCCCTCCTCGGGGCCTGAGTGACCTGGGCAGGTGATCTGTGGGCCCGTGTCTGGGGCATGTGGCTCTGCTACCCGGGGGTGGCCAGGAGGTACTGGGGTGTCATTCTCCATACCCCCAGCCCAGGCCTTTGCTGCTGATTGACGGCCCGCCTGCCGCACCTCGCCAGGAAGGAGTTTTAACAGATGTTCATGGGGACAGGAGACGAAAGGGCTGCAGAGATGTGGCCAGGCGGGGGCAGCCGGGGGGACAGAGGCGCCCACTGTCGGGTCTGATGGGCGGGCTGACAACTGGGCCCCTCGCGTCCATCCGTCTGTCCGGGAGGATTAGCCGAGGCTCAGGCCTGAGGGATAAGGGGTGCGTTTGTTCCCAGTCTGGCTGTCTTGTCACTTATCGGGGAAGTAGGTCGAAGGGAAAAGAAAGGAGGCCCTTGTGGCCCGGGCTGCCGCCACCCGGGCAGTGATTGGCGTCGACTCTGCAAACAGAAGGCAGCTGCTGTTCTCAGCCACGGACCGTGAATTTTTAATAGCAAGAAAATCAGATTGCACTGTCCCAGGAAATGGTGTCACAAGCCCAAGCGCTGACTTTTTTTTTTTTTTAAGAAATTGAGGCATTTAATATAACTTGCAGACACACAGGTTCTAAGTGTAGATTTTGATTAGCTCTGACAGTTGTATACATCTACATAACCACCACCCCACACCAGATACAGAAGACTTCCACCACCCGGAAAGTTCCCTGGTGCCCTTGGCAGCCTCCCGCCGTAAACCAAGCCCCCCCCCCCATCCCCCCCACCGAGGCGGCCGCTGTCCTGACTTCCATCACCACGGATTAGTTTTGCCTGTTCCGGAACGTCATAGAAATGGAACCACACACCATGTGTTCTTTTGTGTCTGAGTCTGAAGACTAACTTTTAAAACTAATAAAAGAGGAGAGGGGAGCCTGCCATATTCTCTGAAAGAAAAAAGTGTCGTCGTGGGTCTGGGGCCTTGGACAGGCGGGTGTCCTGGGTGTGGTCAGGCGTGCAGATCCCCGTGTCCACCGGCCGCAGTGAGACTGCAGTCACTCGCCGCGTAGCCCCCTCCCTCCCAGTCTGTCCAGTATGCCCCTTGCTTCTGCAGTCGCGCCCAGCTCCAGCCTGGCCCTGGATGGACCCCGGGGGCTGAGACGGGTCCCCTCAGGGACACATTCTGTGCTCTCAAGGTCCGGGCCCTGGTGGACGGACGCCCCAGCGCCCAGCACCTCCTGGGGGCTAGGAATGACGCTGTATGAGGCAGGGTCTCTGGCCGGCCTGCGTTGTCCACACGCACTGTCAGAGGCACAGGAGGGGCAGAGACGAGACCTGAGCCCAGCCCTCCCCTGCCCCGCCTGGGCCCCGGGGACGTCTGCCTGCGTGCACCAGAGTCCTCTAGGGACGCCTCTGGTCTGCCTGGGCTCAGAGCAACCCCCGTGTGGGCTTGCTAAAGAACGGAGCCACCTGCCTGAAGAGGTGGGACGGAGCCTTCCTCATGCCAGTCCTGGGCTCTTTGCCAGACCCCCACCCCACATTCCTGCCTTTCAGGGAGCCTGGCTGCCCACTTCGCATTTGCCCATCCAACCACACTCTGTTGGAACATGTCTCTCTTCCCAGCCTCGCCTGGGGCCCTTATCCACACCTGAGTCCTACCCGTGAAGAACAGGCCAGCTTGCCTGCTCAGGGTCACTCAGGAGGGAAATGGGGCTGGGGGGTGAGGTCGGGTGTGACCCCCAGGAGGTGCTGCCTGTGGAGGGCCAGGTGAGGGGCCTGGGGACGGGACCAGAGGCAACTGGCTGCAGGGGGGGTGATCACAGGGCTGGCACTGACCTGGCCGCTGTCCAGTGACCCCAGGCCTCAGGACGGGGGTCACCCCCGTCCCAGAGCCGTGCACTCAGGCCCAGCCCCAGGCGAGGGGGCCTACCCGGCCCGTGGTTCCCAGGGGCCGTAGCTTCCCGGCAGCCTGGCCGACAGGCCCGAGGTGGGCCGTGCAGGGGGACAGCTGCTCAGGCCTCAGGTTTCCAGCAGAGCCAGCGTCCGGCCTGGCCACTTCCTCTGTGCCTTGTGACCCTGTGGTCGCTCGGCGCGGTTTCCTGGGCTGGGGTGCCGGCCTGTGGTCTCAGTGTTTGTCCAACCGCTTACCCCAGGGGGGCAGTGGAGAAAATCAATTGCTAAAAAACAAAAACAAGCCGGCTGCCTGCCTGCTGTGAAGCTGTTTATGGCTTTAGAAGCTGCAGCGTGGACCGTGGCCTACGCTGGGCCTGGCTCTGCCTGTGTGGCTCTGGGCCTGGGTCACGGTCAAGGCTGGCTCTGCCTCCCGTGGGGGCAGCGAGGGGAGATGGACACGGGAGACCCAAGAGCCAGGACGGGGGCTGAGGACGCGTCAGGCAGGCGGAGAGGCATCTCTGGCAGGAGGAGCCTTCGGGCGTGATGCGGCCTTGGGGGAGCCTTGAGATGTGAACCTCGTCCTTCCTGTGGGGGGCCATGACCTTGGAGTGCAGGTGGTTCAGCAGGGGATAGGGTGCTGTCCACCCTGCCTGCTGGGTTGGGGGATGGGGAACTCACAGGCCCCACCCCTTCCGTGTGTGGTCAGTCCAGGCCCTGGGATGTGCTCTTGTTTTGCCCACTGTGAAAAGTCCGTTTTCTGAGTTGAGGTGTGGAAGGGGTTAACCCTGAGGCCCTTTCAGGTGGTCCCCACCCTGGGCGACCGCCACCAGCAGTGTCCTCCTGGTCTGCCATGGCTGTGGACGCTTCTTCCCCATCCCTTCCTTCTCCTGTTCTTCAGCTCAAACAGCTCAGAACCTGGAATCCGAATATGTCCCCCCGCAACCCCCCTACCCCCGTGGCAATTTAGTGGAGAGCTAGGGCACTCCCTGCCAGGTCACCCTTGAGAAAGCCGTCGTGGGTCCCCGGAATAAAGACCATCGCCCCACCTAGTCTGTGAGATCACCTCGGGAGGAACTTGTGCATCATTTTTTAAAGCCTTTGTTTTTCTTGTTTTGAAGTGACATTTGTGTTTGCTGTAGGAAGGAAAACATAAAAAATAACTGGAGAAAATAAAAAACTCTCATAATTTTCCACGAGAGTGTTCTTGCCTGGAGAATCCCAGGGATGAGGGAGCCTAGTGGGCTGCCGTCTATGGGGTTGCACAGAGTCAGACACGACTGAAGCAACTTAGCAGCAGCAGCAGCAGAGATAGCTGCTGTTAATATTTTGAAGTGTGTTTCTTGTCCTTTTATTTATTTATTTTTTTGGCTGTCGCATGTGGGATCTCCGTTTCTTGACCAGTGATCAAATCCGTGCCGCCTACAATGGAAGCAAGGCGTCTTAACCACTGGAGCACCAGGGCAGAGGGAGCACCCTGTCCTTTCTCCTGTGCCCGCATTCACATCTTGTGTGATTTGTTCGGGTCGTGTGTGTAGTAGCATCACACTGACTTTCCCACCTACCGCCTCCCCAGCCTGTCCTGGCCCCGCCTTCTCCAGAGGGTGCCGCTGGGGCTTGTGTAATGACTGACCTGGACTCCAGCCCCTTCATATATGTAATGCTTTCCTGGTGGCCCAGAGGGTAAAGCATCTGCCTGCAATGCATGGGACCTGGGTTCGATCCCTGGCTCGGGAAGATCCCCTGGAGAAGGAAAAGGCAACCCACTGTGGTACTCTTGCCTGGAGAATCCCATGGACAGAGATGCCTGGTGGGCTACCGTCCACGGGGTCGAAGAGAGTCGGACACGACTGAGCAACTTCGCTTTCACTTTTTTTCCTTTAGTGAGATCTCTAGGTTCTTTACAGGTTCTTCCTTTCGGGTTTGGGTTTTGCTGTTTTCACGAAGCCTTGGGGACCCTCTGTGATGGAGAACCCATGTCCATTTCTAGCTGCTGCTTTGGGCTGGCTTCTCGGAGGGGAAGTTGCCTGGTCAGAGGGTCCCTAAGCCACACTGCCATCCAGGAAGTGTGCCCGGGACAGTCCCCTGGGAGGTGGGGACATACTGACCCCGCTGGCAGCAACAGGACTCTCACTTCTACCTGCAAGAATCCTCCTGCAATGCAGGCGACCCGGCTTCGATCACTGGGTCAGGAAAATCCCCGGGAGAATTCCACGGACAGAGGAGCCCAGTGGGCTACAGTCTGTGAGTTCACAGAGTCAGACACAATTGAGCGACTAACGCTTGGGCGTCCCTGGTGGCTCAAATGGTCAAGTTACCAAGAAGTTACCCGTTTCTCATGTTTATTGATTGTGTTTTTTGTCTTCTGTTAGTTTGTGTTTATGGTCTTTGCCCGTTTATTGTTGGGGTCTGGGTAGTTTTCTTATTGATTTATATGCCTTTTAACTTTCTTTAAAATACTTAACGGACTTTATTTTTCAGGCAGTTTTAGGTTTACAGGGGAGTGGAGTGGAGAGCACTTGGAGTCGCTCTGTGTCCGCCTCCGTCCTGACGTGGTTTGCCGTGTCATCAGACTATGGTTCTGATACTCTAAAAGTCACGTGTACTGTCCCACGCAAGGACTAGCAAACCCCCAGCCCCACCCGTGGGCCAGGCGGCTCACAGCCTGTTTGGGGGCAGCTGTGGGCTAAGTTCGGTCTTTACACAGTTGAACGAAGATCACGAGAGGAGTGTTTGGTGACGTGAGAAAGCGGTAGGACTTTCAGGGTTTGGCGCCCACGTAGGACGCTTTGCTTGCACACCTTTGCTGACGCGTCAACTGTGGCAGCTTCTACACAGTGGTGCAGCCGAGGGGCCATGAGAGGCGGCTGTGGCCTTGCCGAGCCCGGAGCGTTTGCCGCCTGCCCCTGGGTGGAAGGCACACAGAGCCCTGTGGCGACTGGAAGGCGGGCCGGAGGGTGCGAAGATGATGCTGGTCACAAGGGCTTCCTTTGGCCTCTTTCCCGGGGGGCTCTGTGCGTCTCCTGGCCAGGCTGTGCTGCCCCCATGGCCTGTCCTTTCCATGAGGCTTCCTTGCAGACAGGGGTGGGCACGGAGCTGCCCCGACATCCAGTGTGCAGAAGGTATTCAGGGTAGAGTCGTGGTCTGCTGGGCCACCCTCGGCGGGTACCCAGCCTCCAAGCTCAGATCAGACCCCACGGAAAGGGGGCGGTGGAGGGTTGCCCCACACCTGCCTGCGGGGCTGCAGAGCGGCCTCCGCAGCACCCCTGTGTCTGGAGTTCCTGCCCTTGAACCCGTCCTTCTATGGAAAGTGTCCCCCTGCCCCATGCTCCCCAACTGTTGGGAACAGAATCATAGCCCCCCCAAAAGACAACAGTGAAGTCCCCAGCCTTGGAGCCTGTGGATATGACCTGATTAGGAAATAGTCTCTGCAGCGGGAACCAAGACAAGGTTGTGCTGTGTTTGGATCGGCCCGACACCCAGGGACCAGTCATCTTCTCAGAGGGAGGCTTAGGCACAGACCCCGGGGGAGGAGGGCGTGTTAAGACGGAGGAAAGCAGCCACAGACCAGGGGCCGTCTGGGATTGCTGGCAACGACCAGAAGCTGGAAGAGGCTGAGAACGGTTCTTCCCAGAGTCTTTCGTGGGAGCTTGGCCCTGCCAGCACCTTGATTTTTAATATTTATTTATGTATTAATGTTTATTTTATTGATGGATTGATATTTATTTTATTTATTTTACTGATTTGGCTGTGCCGGGTCTTAGTTGCAGCATGTGGGATCTAGCTCCCCTGGGATCGAACCTGGGCCCCCTGCATTGGGAGTGCAGAGTGTTGTTAGCCACTGGGCCACCAGGGAAGTCCTCAGCACCTTGACTTTTGACTTCAGCCTCTGGGACTGTCAGAGAAGCAGTCTCTGCTGATAAGAGCTGCCCAGTTTGCGGGGGGTGTGACTGCACCGCTCGTCTGTGGGGACGGTAGCCCCGTTTGGATGCTATGTTGTCAGGGAGGAGGGCTTGAACTGGACGTGTCCCTGGCATCAGGCTCTCCCTCCAGTCTGCTTTTCCATTTTGAGGCGAACACTCTGTCGGGAGTGCCTGACCCCAGGGTAGGGGTGCGCCCCTCTTTCCTGCGTGGGTGGGTGCAGGGGGGAGGGGAGCGGTCAGAAGCCAGCCCAAGCAGGCTCCAGGGACCGCTGCCCAGCCAGCAAGGGAAGCTTTCACTTTCTTCGGCAGTGCCGCGGGGCAGGCTATTTGTTTAAACAACCCCAAAGAAAACCATTTGGCCAAACTGTTAAGTTTCTAAACAGTTTACTTCCCTGGTGTTTAAACAAAGCCCTCCCCAGGCCTTGTGTCTGGTCCTGGGGAGGGGGTTGGCCTCTCCTCCTGCTGGGCCAGCCCAGCGCCCTGCGCCCACTCCAAGGCCAGCTGCTACTTGTACCTTCTGCAAACAACCCTGGAGGTCGCCCCGGTGAGCGTCTGCCGACCAAGGGGTCCAGGCCCGCTTTGTGGTCTTCTCTCTGCAGCTGCCCCGCCGACCTGGCCCGGGACAGCATGCCCCACGTCTCCGTGTTGGGCTTTGCCTGCTCAGACCTTCAGGCTGACCGTGGCCAGACCCTGGCTCTCTCCTAGGGGTCCTGGTCTCTGTTTTTTTTTTTTTTTTTGCAAAGCTCAACTAAAAACCTCAAAGGCTCCGTGACCCAAGGGGTGTCAGAGGACCCCCAAACCTGGTTTGGAGTGAGTCAACACCTGGGATTTATCCCAGCGTTTAATTACTGCCTCAGCCACAGAGACTTGATTCTAAGAAACACTGATGATGGAGCTCCCTGATGGTGGGGTGTGCTCGAGGCTTTGTATTGACTGGTTAAGGGCTGGGTCTGGGCACACTTCGCCCCTGGTGGCTCCGCACCCATCAGGGACAGGCTACTAGAATCTGTTGCATCCGTTGTCACAGCCCCATGGATCCCAGAGGCTCCTGCTGGACCCCAGACCCCTAGTCTCAGCTGGCCCCCTTCGCAGGTACCCATGACCCCTGCTTTCCTCCCCGCGCTGGTTCATTAATGGTCTTGCTCACTGAAGGTCTGTGTCCTGCAAATGCAGGAGCACCCTGTGGGCAATTCCCATATCTTTTCTGTCCACTCCCAACCCCAGCACCTGGTTCGGGGCCTGGCCTGAAGCTGCTGCCCACAAAGCCACTGGTGGGGCGACCAGACCTGCTGGGCCAGTGCACTGACCTTGGGCCTCCTGCATGTGCCAGCCCCGGGAATTGAAGTGTTCATGGTACCTTATTTTTCCCACTTGCTGCTGTGTGTCCTTGGGTGAGGAGCTTAACCTCTGTGTGTCGGGGTTCCTCTGCAGTAAAACGAAGTATGAACCCATCTCAGAGGTTGGTGTGAGGATGGTGCTATCTCGGATAACTGTGTCTGTAGAATCATGGGAACAGGGATGGGTGAAACAGGCTCAAAATAAGTTTGGGAACCGAGTGTCTGTTTCCCTAAGGAACCAGCATTTTCTGGGCGCTCTCGCCAGCTCCTGTGGGGGCAGATTAAGGCAGAACCCGCCATAGAGTTTGGTTTATGGTTCTTGATGTCAGGGCTAGATGGGGATTCCCATCAGGTCAGGCTGATTCTTCACTGCAAATGAGGAAACCAAGGCCCAGAGAGGGCTAGGGACCTGCCCCACATCACACAGCAGGAGCGGGTTCCGGAAGTATCTGCCCTGAATCCTCCCTGCTTGTCCTGGGATATTGGCGCCTGCTCTAGGCAGGGCCTTGTGTTGGGGGGCTGCAGAAAGCAGAGTGGGGTACGGGCCAGCATCCCTGTGAGGCAGTAGGCCGGGTGGTGCCTGTGTGTGGTCCCTCTGACCACTTGGAGGGGAGGCAGGAATGGCTTCCTGGAGGAGGAGGCAGTCCGTGACCTGGCCCTTGAAAAGCAGCCCTGATGTTACTAGAACATTTTGGGAATGGAGCGCAGCAGAGCTCCCCTCCTCTCTGTCCACCATACCCCAAGCCAGAACTTGCATCAGCACCTCTAGCTAAATCTGAGTTCGGGGGAGGTTTCCAATGAAGCCGCGTGCCTGGGCACCTTCTCCAGCACTCCCTGCACCTCCCGTTTTCCCCCATCTGCCTCAGTTTCCCCAGCCCTCAGTTCGTGAAGCCATTGCTGTCCGTGAGCACCCTCTAGTGGGGGAATCGGGTTACGAACACGGGGCCTTGGATCAAGTTCATGCCCTCACTGGAAACGCACGGTGGGGTGACCCCAGAATCACTCCGCAAAACAGCGGGTTCTTAGGGCTCCACCCTGAGGCAAGAAGCTGATCGGCTGTTTGAGGCCTGTGGCTGGACCAGGCGTGAGGAGACGGCGCAGTCTGGTGCAGACCCCGGTCCTGGGGGCCTCGGCACGAGGGGTGCCGGGGTGGTCCCCACCCTGTCCGCATCCCTCCCTGCTGTGACTTCAGGCGGGTCCTTGCCCGTTCTGGGCCTTTCGTCAGACCAGGCAGGAGGCCCCCTGAGTGCCAGAGGTGGCCTCTGAGCATAATCTTTTTGCTTTTCTGGATCCTCGAGACCAGAAAGGGCCAGAGTGGGTGAACAGGTGGTGGTGGGGGAGGGCCACATCCTGGCCCCAGCAGCCTCTGGGGGTGTCCGGGTCAGGGCTGGCCAGCACCCCTGGAGCCCTACACATAAGGCTCTGTGTAGTAGCACGCGAGGCTGCCTCGGCCGGAACTTCTGATGACTCCCTGGGAGGATCCAGGACGTGTTTTGTTCAGGGCAGCTTCTGCTCAGAGACTGAGACTGTCTTTGCCAATGACTTATCTAACACAGGTTCACCGTGGGGAGCTATGATTTATGCTATTAATAGTTCACAAGCCAATACTGTAAGGAATACTGTCTCTTAATAAGTCAGTAAAGAAATAACATTGTTGTTTCGTCACTAAGTCGTGGCTGACTCTTTGTGACCCTATGGACTGCAGCACTCCAGGCTCCCCTGTCCTTCAGTGTCTCTTGGAGTTCGGTTGGTGATGCCATCCAGCCATCTCATCTTCTGCTGCCCCATCTCATTTTGCCTTCAATCTTTTCCAGCATCAGGGTCTTTTCCAGTGAGTCGACTTTTCCCATCAGGTGGCCAAAGTATTGGAGCTTCAGCTTCAGCTCAGTCCTTGCAGTGAATGTTCAGGGTTGATTTCCTTTAGGATTGACTGGTTTGTTGTCCTTGCAGTCCAAGGGATGCTCAAGAATCTTCCCCAGCACCACAGTTCGAAAGCATCCAGTCTTCGGTGCTCAGCCTTCTTTATGGTCCAGCTCTCACATCCATGTACTCAAAACCAGTTACATTATTGTTCCAGGCAAAAGTTAAAGTGTGCCTTTCGACGAATTGGTTCTCTGTAGAGTCAGTCCATCCAGTTAAAAGCTGCATGTCGGCTGCTGGCTCAGGTCCCTTGCTAGTGGGTGACAGCACCTGTTGGGTGGGCAAGGTGGGCTGCTGTCAAGGGCATCACGCAGGGGCCCTTACGTGGCTCTCCCACTGTCTGTGGAGGGGCCTTTTCAGGGCAGGAACAGTGTTTGCTCCCTTCCTGAGATGGCCTCACGCTTTCACAGCACTGCTGACCGGGAGTGGCCTGGCCGTGGCTGGAGCTCTCAAGATCTTTGGAGAGCCGTGTAGGTCAGCCAAGAGTCTCCTTGCCCAGCACTCACAGACTTTCAGTGTTTAGAGTCTAAATGTCCTTTGAGTCATTGTCCCTATCAAGAAGCCTCCCAGCAGAGCCTGGAGTCCGTCACCAGCTGAACTTATCAGCCATGAAAGGTATCGATGACGTCACCCTGGCTGGGCTTCCTCCATGTAAACAGATTCACCTTTAGATCACAACAGCGTCACTTAAGTCATAAACAAGCCGATTGGAAATCACAGCAAATCAATAACGTAGCAAAGCACAATACGGCCAGGCTGACAGAGGGGAAGGAGGGGCGCCTGCCGCCCAGGCGCTTACCCGTGTTGGTGAGATGGCCACCTGGGAAGGATGGACTCGTGATGATGTGCGTGGGCACAGGACTTGAAGCCGCCTTGCTGGGTGGGTATAGGGAGGCAGGGTGGGCTTCTGGGAAGAGGTGGCATGTGAGTCCAGTGGGAGCTTTGAGGAGTATGGTGAGCAAGCAGGGCCTGGAGCCCAGAGCCTGGGCAGGACTGGTAACTGGGGCTGTTTGTGGCCAGGAGAGGGGCTTGCAGGGGAGAAGGCGGGCTGAGCATGAAGCAGCTCTCACAGCGGCTGAAGTCAGATGGCTGTGTGGCTTTCGACTGGCTGCTTAGCCTTTCTGTGTCTCTGTTGTCTTGTCTGTAAGACGGTGATATAAATGGTCCCAGATGAACTAGGGATCATGTAGGAAGATCCTGTGAATATTCCCTAACCTTACCTGCCCCGGGAAGGAAGCCCCGGGGACCTGGCTGAGCCCCTCCCCAGCCGCAACCCCCACCCCCTCCCCCTCCCTGCAGGCCCGATGAGCCACCCACCTCTGACCCCGCTGCTCGTGTGTGTTGGTCACAGGGGCAGAGGAGGTGCTGCTGCTGGCCCGGCGGACGGACCTGCGGAGGATCTCGCTGGACACGCCAGACTTCACGGACATCGTGCTGCAGGTGGACGACATCCGGCACGCCATCGCCATCGACTACGACCCGCTGGAGGGCTACGTCTACTGGACGGACGACGAGGTGCGGGCCATCCGCAGGGCATACCTGGACGGGTCGGGGGCACAGACGCTGGTCAACACCGAGATCAACGACCCTGACGGCATCGCGGTCGACTGGGTGGCCCGCAACCTCTATTGGACTGACACCGGCACCGACCGCATCGAGGTGACGCGCCTCAACGGCACCTCCCGCAAGATCCTGGTGTCCGAGGACCTGGACGAGCCCCGCGCCATCGTGCTGCACCCCGTGATGGGGTAAGGCTGGGAGCTGGGCCGAGGGGGGCCGGGGGTCCCGGAGCTTTCTCCCCTTCAGGAAGAAACAGATGTCTGGTTTAGGAGAGCTTGCCTTTCTAATGAGCTCCCAGGTGATGGGCTGATCTGGGAACCAGACTGAGAAGCTCCAACACAGAGCTTGGTTAGGTTTATAGAAAACCCTAGATACCTTGGGTAAGGCATTTCCCACCCTGGGCTTCAGTCTCCTCACCTGCAAAATAGCACTGTCCACCGTGAAATTTCTGGGCCAGCAGTGGTGGTGAGAGTGACGGCCGCCGCAGCCCTTACTCCACATGTGCCGAGTCTCTTCTGCGCACGTTCCATGCTGCAGGCACCTTTCCCTCTTGCCCTCACCTGCCGGGGTAGGTCCGTTGGAAGATGCTGAAGCCCAGAGAGGTTAAGTGACTTGCCCAAGGTCACACAGCTGGGAGGCGGGACTGGGATCTGGCAGTCTGGTTCCAACTTTCCCTTGTAGGATTCTGTGATCTTGTCCATCAGGGTAGGAGCCTTTCTGAGACACCGCCCCGCCCCAGTGGCTCAGAGGGTAGCAGCTGAGCACCTTCCTGCAGCTTCATGACCAAGAACGTGAAACTGGCAGACCCTAAGTGGGGGCCGGGGAGCCCTGAGAGCTCTTGAGGGCTGGGGTTGGGGCTGCAGGGAAGCCCCCGGCCCTCGGTGTGGGATGGGCCCCCTTCAGTGGGCCCGAGTCCTGGGCACGGCCTGGAGGAGCTGGGAGGGTGGCGCTGGGAGACAGCCCCGGGGTGATCGCTGGGGGGGTGGTAACTGAGCTGCGTGGGCCGTAAGCATGGTAACCGGAGCACCCAGGGGTCTCTGGGTGCTCTTCCTTTTTCCCCTGGGGCTGAGGCTCCAAGTGACCTGACCCTGCAGGAGGCCTGGTGGCTGGCAGGCTTGCAGCCCATCTGCCCGGGGAGCCTGCGCTCTCGGTCCTGCTCCGTGTGGAGCTGCCTCTGTCTCTAGAAGCCCAGGGGCGTGGTCCTCGGGGTGGGTCACAGGGCTGTGGCTGGACAGGCCCGGGCCTTGAGCCTCGAGCACCGTGGAGCCCAGGGTGGGGCGGTCCGGCAGACAGACGCAGCTCCGTATCGTCTGCCGGGGAGCAAGACCATCCCTCGGGGAGGGCAGGTGGGTGTGAGAGGCCAGTCCCCTGGGTCTGCGGGGCAAGGAGGCAGGAGCTCGTCACCAGTGCTGGGAGCCGGGCTCTGGGCTGGGGAGATGGGGACCTGCTCCCTGCCTGCCCTGACGGAAGCTGTCAGGTCAGTGCTCTGCCGGCCTCACTCGAGGGCCCTGTCCTCCCCTGTGGGATGGGGTCGGGTTCTTCTGTGCTGCGTTTGCTCAGGGCACAGTTCTGGATGCTTCCCTGGACTGAAGTGTGCACGCAGACACACAGACACACACACAGACACACACGCGTCTCACGTTGTTTCTCGGGCCAACAGACAGCCTGTGGGCTGCTGAGCTTGGCACGCAGGGCCCTTGAGCTCCTTGAAGGAGGTTCCGCTCTGCCTCCCTCTCTCCCTCTGGGTGCGCGTTCCCTGCAGCCCCGGGACCCTCAGCCGGGTGTCTGCCGGCTGCAGTCCCAGAGCCCCAGCTGGTTAAGCCCCTGCTGTTCCCCGTGGAGCTCCTGGTGCTGCCCACGGGCTCAGGCGTGATGAGGGTGGGCACCGTTCTCAGTCCCAGGGGTGGACCCGGGACATGACGGACAGGCAGCCTCACGGACGTGTGCTTCTTCTCCAGCCTCATGTACTGGACAGACTGGGGGGAAAACCCAAAAATCGAGTGCGCCAACCTGGACGGGCAGGAGCGGCACATTCTGGTCAATACCTCCCTGGGCTGGCCCAACGGCCTGGCACTCGACCTGCAGGAGGGCAAGCTCTACTGGGGAGATGCCAAGACGGACAAAATTGAGGTAAGCATCCCCACTGCGGGTCCCCTGCTGTTCTGTGGAGATGGGGGCACGGCCCGTCGGTCCCTGGCCCTGGGGCTTTCCACCTTCTTAGGTCCTGCCTGGAGCACAGGGCAGACCCTTCTGGCGTGTTTCTCAGTGGTGAAGGGCTGCAGGGTGAGTTTTCTGGAGGTGGCCTGAGCATTCCTGGAGGACTGGCTCGTGTGTTTGCCACGGGCTGTCCCTCCTTGGGTCTCAGGGTTTGCCTCTGGGCACCCAGTGAGTGCCAGCTCTGCTGCACGTCTGGGTAGATGTGCCCAGCAGATGCTCCTCCGTCTTTATGCCAAGTCGCTTCAGTCGTGTCCGACTCTTTGCAGCCCATGGACTGTAGCCCGCCAGGCGCCTCTGTCCATGGGATTCTCCAGGCAAGGACACTGGAGTGGGTTGCCGTTCCCTCCTCCAGGGGATCTTCCCGACCCAGGGATCGAACCTGCATCTCTTGCATCGTCTCTTGCATCGCAGGTGGATTCTTTACCCCTGAGCCACTGGCTTCTCTGGTGCGCCCCTCAAAGGACAAATTTCGTGAACCTTGGGGGTCAGGCTGTCAGCCCAGGTGTGGACACCCCTCCTAGGGTCCTGTGGAGTCGGGGCTTCGGGAGAACAGCCTCAGGTGAGGGGCCGTGTCTCCTTTCCTGATGGCATCGTTGGACTCCAGGTGGGCGGGGGACCGTCAGAGGAGGCCCCTCCGGGTCAGCCCGGTGATGGGGCGGCTTCTGGCAGTGGTTCCGTCTCCAAGAGGTTATGCCCCGCCAGAGGATTAAGGTGCCGAGTGTCTTCTCCGGCCTGTCTGGCCGCGTTGCCTTGGAGGGGAGAAGGGAGTCTCTTCAGCATGGTCATGCCCATGGCCTGGCTCCGGGTTCTAGCCAGGGCACCGGCAGAAAGGAGCCCCACGTGGAGTCAGCTGGCTTCCCTTTGAAGCGGGCGGCGGTCCAGCTCCTGCTTCACGGGGCAGCTGCAGCGGGTCCCCTGGGGCGAGCGGGGAGGAGAACCAAGCCCTGGAGCCCACGAGGTGGGGATTCCTCTGGCCTCCGCTGGCCAGTGGTGGCGGCACATGGATGGATTTGTGGAACAGGGTCCTGACCGAGGGGTCGAGGGGGGATGGCAGGGGAGGGGGCTGTGAAGCCTTGCAGGTGGGCCTCCTGTCGCCTTGTCTGTGACAGCGTCCTGGACAGCAGGGTCAGGCCAGCCCAGGTCAGCACCCCCTCAGGGGGCTTAGCGCGGGGCGGCTCCCAGCGTGGGGTGCGGGTGGGGATGGGCTCGGGGCTGGCTCGCCCAGGGAGACAGCCCTGAGGCGCCCTCCCCAGCCTCGGAGACCAGAGGTGGGCTGGTCAATCAAGGTTGGAGCCGTCTGGGGTGCGTGTGGGTGCGGGCTTGCCTCCCTGCAGCCCCAGAGCTCCCTATGCCTCCTGCCCTACTGACTTGGGTCTGGAGTTCCCCTGTGGCGCCTCCTTAACCCTTGTCCTGAGTCTGGAGCCCTTGGGGGTGGAAGTTCCTGCCACCGGTGATCAGCCCTTCCTGTTACTCCGGCCACACCCGGGGCCCCGGCCTCTCATCCACTTCCCGCTCCCAGCCAGGCTCCCAGCCCCTACCCCTCTGACCTGCCCCTCCTCTTTTGCACCACGAGATTCAACTTTATTGTAAAAGTATCTGGGACTTGCTGGCTCCCTATTTAGTCTCAAATCGATGGCCCTTTTGGCCCAGCATCTCCCTACTTTTCTCTCTGACTTGCTTCTTGGTAGATGCCAAGCCCATGACAGCCTAGCGAGGGTTCTCCCCACGGCGGATCCATCCATCCAGAGCTTGTTCTTGAGGCCACATGCCCAGCTGCTCCGGTTCTCTCTCCCAGAAGCATCGATTCTTGGGCACTCAGACTTCTTTATGGTCCAACTTTCACATCCGTACATGATGTGGAACAGCCAGAGCTTTTGACTGTGTAATGAAATAGATAACCCCTTCATGGATGCCTTGTTGTGGCAAAGGGACTTGCAGATTTCGTTATATATGTCACAAGTGTGATAAGAATAGAAATAAAGTGCTCAATAAATGTGATGTGCTGAAGCCATCCCCTGACCCTGGCCTGTCAAAGGACTGTCTTCCACGAAACCCGTCTCTGGTGCCAAAAAGGCTGGGGACCATTGAAGGAGAGGCAGGAGTCCCGCCCTTTATTAATCCTGAAATAGGCAAAGCGTTTACACAGCCCTGTGCGCACACCGTGATCCGGCAAGGTCCCTGGGTGGCAGTTTCAGCCATTCCTGAATAAGAGCAAGGTCGAGTCTTGCCCTCTGTGGCCTGCGGTATCTTCTAAAGCTTCCTCCCTAGGGGCCTCCCTGGTGGCTAAGACTGTAAAGAATCTGCCCGCCTTGCAGGAGACTGGGGTTCGATCCCTGAGTCTGGAAGATCCCCTGGAGAAGGGAATGGCTACACGCTCCAGTGCCTGGAGAATGCCATGGTCAGAGGAGCCTGTCGGGCTCCAGTCCACGGAGTCACAAAGAGCTGGACACGACTGAGTGGATAACCCTTCCAGTCTCACTTCTCCCCAGGGTTGCTCTGACGCCCGGGTGCGAGAAGCAGAAGTCTCATGGGCCGACCCTGTAGACCTGTTTGGCCCATCTTTGAGGCAGGAAGTATCGCCTGTGTGTGGGTTACCTGGTACTTGCTGGAGGCCCTAGGGGTCACCCGGACTCCTTGCAACTCCCCTACCCCCACCCCGATGTCTTCCTCAGCCAGGGCCCTGGGGAGCTGGTGTCCTTGCAGCTGACATCTGCTGCTGGTTGTCTGCCGTCAGGGTGGGTGCTCGTGGGAAGTACCCGGTGGGGATCGCCCCCCCAGGGGGGCAGGCGGGCCAAGGAGGAATCACAGACTAAGACGAAAATACATCTGTCCCCCTGCTCCTGACATTTCCTGAGTTGGTGGAGGTGACTTCCAGCACACATGGAATAAACCCTCATTGGAGGAGTGATGGATGGGCTGTGTGTCCAGGTCCACGAACCCTGGGGAAGAAGGGTGCAGGGCCCCTGAGCAACCGGGCCACAAGCTCTTCAGGTGTGTGTGGGTATGTGTGTCAGAGCTTTTGAATTACGTGAATCAAAATAACCAGGGCAGTTTTAATTTGGTGTTTTATGTGAGTATAGTTATTCCATCAGAGAGCAGAAGTCTTTTTCCTTGTTTTTTTTTTTTTTTTTTAAATATGGGCTATTTCTAAAGTCTTTATCAAATATGTTACAACACTACTTCCTTTTTCTTAAAAATGTTTTGGGTATTTTTTGGCCTTGAAGCATGTGGGATCCCAGCTCCCTGACCAGACATCAAATCCACATCCCCCACATTGGATGGCGAAGTCCCACCCACTGGACCGCCAGGAAAGTCCCTCTTTTTCCTTGAAGAGTCATGCTTTCAAAGTATTGGTCCTGGGAATCACACCCCCTTGCATGGCTAAGTGCTGGAAACGGCATTCAGTGTAAGGAAAGTGCAGTTCAGGTGACTTTTTGAGGTCCTCTGGTTTGTGGGTGGCCATGCAGACCCCGCTGGAGAAGGCAATGGCACCCCACTCCAGTACTCTTGCCTGGAAAATCCCAGGGACGGAGGAGCCTGGTGGGCTGCAGTCCATGGGGTCGCCGGGAGTCGGACATGACTGAGTGACTTCCCTTTCACTTTTCACTTTCATGCATTGGAGAAGGAAATGGCAACCCACTCCAGTGTTCTTGCCTGGAGAATCCCAGGGACGGGGGAGCCTGGTGGGCTGCCATCTATGGGGTCACACAGAGTTGGACACGACTGAAGCGACCTAGCAACAGCAGCGGTGGCAGCATGCCGACCCCGCAGCAGTGGGTCCTGCCCCTTGACACGGCTGAGGGTGGGCTTCTCTGGGGTCTGCCCTCCCTTCCTCCCTTCGAACAGCTGTTCTGCAGGTTGTGCAATGAGCTGGTCGGGGGATGGGTGTGTTCTTCCTGCCACCCCCACTTCCCTACCCCAGACCTGGGTCTGGAGTGTGAGGTCAGCTGAGCATAGGAGGCCAGAGGCCTAGAGGTCAGAGAGAGCACACTGCACGCGGGCCCCTTCCACATCTGGCTTGGCCATTTGGACATAACTTCCTGGAGGCATCTAGTTTCCTTTCCTGAAAATCAAGGGCAGGGGAACTTCTCGAGCAGGGGTTGAAAACTGTGGACTGGAGGCCAGACTGCCTGATGTGTGCCACTATCAAATGCTTGGGGGTTTCTACACTTACCTTTTTGCTGACCTGCGTGGCTCATGGGATCTTAGTTCCTCAACCAGGGATTGAACCTGGGCCCAGCAGTGAAAGTTCCGAGTCCTAACCACTGGACCGTCAAGGAATTTCTTACACTTCTAAATGAAAACAATCAAAAGAGTACTATCTCATGGCATGTGAAATTTATATGAAATCCCAATTTTTTTGTTTTTTGCACAAATGAAGTGTTATTGGGACATATTCCATTCTGTTCAGCTGCTCAGTCATGTCTGACTCTTTACGACCCCATGGACTGCAGCACTCCAGGCCTCCCTGTCCTGGAGGTTATTCAAACTCATGTCCATTGAGTTGGTGATGCCATCCAACCATCTCATCCTCTGTCGTCCCCTTCTCCTCCTGCCTTCAATCTTTCCCAGCATCAGAGTTTTTTCCAGTGATTCAGTTCTTCGCATCAGGTGTCCAAAGTATTGGAGCTTCAGCTTCATCATCAGTCCTTCCAATGAATATTCAGGACTGATTTCCCTTAGGATGGACCAGTTGGATCTCCTTGCAGTCCAAAGGACTCTCAAGAGTCTTCTCCAACACCACCGTTCAAAAGCATGAGTTCTTTGGCACTCAGCTGTCTTCATAGTCCAACTCTCACATCCATACATGACTACTAGAAAAACCAAAGCTTTGACTAGACGGACCTTTGTTAGCAAAGTAATGTCTTTGCTTTTTTTTTTAATATAAATTTATTTATTTTAATTGGAGGCTAATTACTTTACAGTATGGTATTGGTTTTGCCATACATCAACGTGAATCCGCCACGGGTTGTCTCTGCTTTTTAATACACTGTCTAGGTTGGTCATAACTTTTCTTCCAAGGAGCAAGCGTCTTTTAATTTCATGGCTGCAGTCACCATGTGCAGTGATTTTGGAGCCCCCCAAAATAAAGTCTCTCACTGTTTCCATTGTCTTCCCTTCTATTTGCTGTGAAGTGAGGGGACCAGATGCCATGATCTTAGTTTTCTGAATGTTGAGTTTTAAGCCAACTTTTTCACTCTCCTCTTTCAGTTTCAATAAGAGGCTCTTTAGTTCTTCGCTTTCTGCCATAAGGGTGGTGTCATCTGCATATCTGAGATATTGGGACACACTCACACTTATTTTAGGCTCCTTCCATGGCTGTTTTTCTGTGACAATAACCTTATGGCCTCAAAGCTGAAAATATTTACGCTCCTTTTCAGAAACTGCTTGCTAGCCCCTCTCGTGGACGATCCGCCTCCCATGCTCTCTTCTGGCCCCCATGTTGTCGATCTCCTAGGTTCGGATTTGTTCTTTCTGGATTCTGTTCTGATGCGTTGCCCACCCCGGAGGCTGATGGATGGGTTCCCATGTCTGTCTCCTCGCCCTCCGTTAGGGGGTCCAGGGAAGGTGGGGGTCCCTGAGTTGGGCCCAGAGGGAGCCTGGGGGGCTGACATGTGTCTCCCTGTAGACAGGCCGCACTCGTCTGCTCCAGGATTTGGGAAAGGCCTGGCCCAGCAGAGTTACTTTAACAGATCTGTTGGGTTTGGTCAAGGTGTGCTGAAAGCTGCTGTGAAAAAGGCTGCCGTGGGATCATTTATTTTCTTGAGTGTTAGAGTCTTGATGTTCTTCCAAGTTGGAGGGCTTGCTGGGTGTTTCATGGGGTCTGTAATTGAGACCCTGCTTCCAAAGAGGAAGCGGGGAGGGCTTCCGAGGCAGAGAGGTACCCTGCCAGCCCAGAGCCCGCGGGTCTGTGCTTGTGATGGGAGCCACCAGCCTGGCCCCGGAAAACCGAGACGGCGGGATGGGGCGGGGGGACAGGCAGAAACAGGGAGGTGCTTCTGGGCAGCGTCCGCCCCCCTCAATCATCCTGGGTCTTCCGGGGGCTCACGTTCATTATTCCTAAGCTGGGAAAATGTACTTCCTTACATCAGTCAGTAGAACGTGTGCTTACTTATGTCTGGAATGGAGTTATTAAAAGAAGTGAAGAAAATGTGGACCTAGAGAAGGACGAGAAAGGTCTCTAAAGAGATACTGCTGACCCTTCGGTGTATAGCAGGCAGAGTCTTTAGTTTCAAGACGTGGATTGTTTTTCTTGTACTGATCTGTATCCACAGCCCCTGCCTAACCCTGGGTATTCAGTGTCAGAGAAGGAGCAGGCGTGTTGCCTGTGTGTTTGTGAGTGTGAGACGGGCCGTGTGTTCTTGGAGACGCTCTTCCTCTTGCTGTGCACTTCCTCAGGCGAGACCCCTTCCCAGGTCCAAGCGCTGTGTGAAGCATGTGTTCACCATCTTTATGTGCCTTCATGTTGTGGGGCCACAACCAGAACCAGCACCCTGGACCAGCTTGGAGTGCTCCTGCATCCGTCGCCTGACCCCTGGGGCTAACCCGCGGGCCAGGAGTAGAGCCCAGAGCTCTACCCAGAAATCCTGCTGCCCGGGGTCTGCAAGCCAGCTCATGACACAGGAGATGGTCCCTCAACTGGACGGCTCATTGCGCCCCTTGCAGGCCCGTACCTGGCCTTCCAGTTCTGATGTAATTGCCCCTGATGGGGCCCAGCCACAGTTGTTTGGTTAAGTTCCCAGGGTAACTTAGCTGCCCCCCTTAACTGCAGGTGGACAGACTGAGGTCCATGGGGTGCAGGGAGTCGGCCGTGGACAGAGCCGGGGTGGGGTCCCCGGCTGCAGGGTCCAGAGCTGCCTGTCCCGCCCCCCACCGTTTGACCCGGCAGTTTTGAGTTCTGTCCTGTGCTGCCCGACAACAGAGGACCAAAGTCTTTTCTGTTCAGCACATACCCGATCTGTCTTATGTGTGTGCCACCTGCACAACAGAAGGCTTGGGTCCTCTCTGATGAGCTGGAAATATAATCTGGCTGCACGAGGCCTGTTGAGACTTGCCTTTAATTCATCGTGTCTCTTTGATCCTGGCCTGAGAGCCCAAAGTTCGGATGTTGCGTTTTTATCGTCTTCCTTTGCACATCGGCTTCTACTGATCATCTGTCATCACAAGCACATCTTACCCTGTTTGTCTGTGTGTTTCGGTTGGTTAAGGCATTCTTATGTTTGACAGTACTTTTCTCATCTGTGGCTTTTGTGGTTGATGCTTTTAATCAACACTGACTCTTAAGAAGATTTAGCTTTTACATCTCAGAGTCAACGGCCACCAGCGTGTAGCTGGGAGGGCTTCCCTGGTGGCTCAGCAGTAAAGAAGCCACCTGCCAATGCAGGAGATGCAGGTTTGATCCCAGGGTTGGGAAGATCCCATGGAGTAGGAAATGGCAACCCTCCCTAGTGTTGTGCCCGGGAAATCCTGTGGACAGAGGAGCCTGGTGGGCTATAGTCCATGGGGTCACAAAAGAGTTGGGTAGGACTTAGCGACTCAACAACAAGTATGTCTGGGGTTGGATATCGTCTTAGAGCTCTGAGCTCAGACTTAGAAGCAAACGTGTCCTCAGAGTTCACCTGGTCCTGACCGAGCAAGAAATTAGTCCACAGGCAAGTGGGAGGCCTTGTCTGGGTTAGTGCGTTCCTGGTCCAGCCTTTTGAAACTGGGCTCTGTGTCGGGGGTGGTGATCTGTGCCTCCTCATGCTGCGTCTGGGCAGACATTGCTAATCAGTGAGCCTATACTCGGTTGGAGAACCTACACCTTGGAACTCCAGGCAGCCACGGCCAGTCAATCAGCGATGGCGAGGCAGAGGATACCTGTTTGCCTTGCCTGCCCCTCTCAGCACAGCATGTACACCCAGGTCAGGGAGGCAGTAGGGAAGAGCCCCTGAATGGCACCATCACTGAAGACGTCATTCATCCAGCTGCCTCAGTGAGCCATGGTGCCTGGCCTGGCCAGATGCTGCTGGGGCCCATCCCGTTCCAGGCCGCTCAGGCCCGAGGCTGGCTCAGCGCCGTGTCTGCCATCCTGCAGGTGATCAATGTCGACGGGACCAAGCGGCGGACCCTCCTGGAGGACAAGCTCCCGCACATTTTCGGATTCACGCTGCTGGGGGACTTCATCTACTGGACCGACTGGCAGCGGCGTAGCATCGAGCGTGTGCACAAGGTCAAGGCCAGCAGGGACGTCATCATCGACCAGCTGCCCGACCTAATGGGGCTCAAGGCGCGAATGTGGCCAAGGTTGTCGGTGAGTCCGGTCAGCCTCCAGCCGGGGGCCAGCCCTGCCACAGGCTGGTGGCTCCCCTTTGGTCCACAGGCAGCCAAGCTGGAGGCTGAAGCTGGGGGTGTGCGAGCCGGGCTGGGGCACCGGCTCTGGGGCTGGACAGGGCAGGAGGTGGTGAGAATACCAGGACATGTGATGGGGTGGGGTGTGGACCGGGCACAGTGAGTGGGCACGGCTGGCAGTTGTTGCTCTTACGGTGGCTAACACTCGCCTACTGCGTGCCAGGCTCTGGCTGAGCGCCTTAGTACAGCCCTCTACACTAATGACAAGGCGGCCCCGTTAGTGCTGGGGCATACAAATGGGTGGCCAAGCTCAAGACTCACGCCTGAGGCTGCCCTGACCTCATTGCTGGGCTGGGCTGAGATTGTTATCCAGTGTGACAGGCTGGACCCTAAAATGCACACCGTATATCTAAAAGCTGGGATCTGCAGAAAGTTCCCTTGACACAGTGACTTGTCGCTTGATGACTAGGATTCCCAGTGCAAGTCCACAGTCTATATTGGGAACAGCAGTGTCCAGCTGTGCCGGGGGGACAGAAGCGGGGATGGGACAGTGGGCTCTGTAGGGACAGGGAGTCGTCCCCACCTGGGGTCCCGGTGCCTAGTCCTACACCTTCTCATCAGAGACACTCAGTTGACCTTCGCTGGAGGGAGGGACGGGGGACTGACCAGAGAGGCCCCAGGGCTTGCCCTCAAGTTGCTTCTAGTCCAGTGGGTGAGCTCTGCTGCCAGGCTGGTGAGTAGAGCTGAGATGTGAAAGAGATGCCTGGCTTTAAAATGCAAGGGAGGGCATTTGAGCGTGGAATTTGGGGAGCAGGTGGGGGGCAGGGTCTGCCCGGCAGAAGGGACAGCTGAGCACGGGCCTGGAGGTGCGGCCTGAGGGGCACCTGGCAGGTGGGGCGGGGACGGTGTACCCCTGTCTCCAGGAGAGGTCTTTGGTCTCAGCCTGCCCTCCTCAGACCAGATGATGGAATCAACACACTTGGTTTACCAGCTGCCTTGGAAAGCACTTTCTTTATCTACGGCAGAGTGCAAAGCCCACCAGCGAATGGGTGTTTGAAAAGCAAAGAATAAAGCCGCAGAGATAAGAAACATGATGCCTCTATGGGGTGTGATTTAAAGTTGAGAAATTGGGTCCCTTCCCACCTTCTCTCTCTCTCTCGTCAGGATTTACTGAGAAAGATGGCAGAGAGGATTTCTTTTTTTAGCTGAAATATTTAACACGAAATTAAAGCCAATTTTAACAGCATTGCGGCAGAGTGAGTCTGAGGCTGGCCAAAATAAAATATATGCTGACTACTGTCTGCTGGAATAAGAAACAGGCGCCTTGGGCCGTCCTGGGTGAATCTGAGATGTCGAGGGCGCTGAGAATGTCGGGGACTCGGAGGAGGAACCATCCAGGTGGTGACTTGGGCTGCAGTCTGGTTGCTCAGCAGGCGGGGAGGCCAGGCCCAGCAGGCAAGGGGGAGCAGAGGGCGAGGCGTCCCCAGGCGGCTTTGAGGAAGGGGGCGTTCAAGTGTGCAGGGAGGCCCGGGGCCTGGAGCCAGGGGGGACCCGGGTTTCCACCAACCCTACCTGCTGTCCCCTAGTGGCGCCTGGGGGAGATGAAGCCACATACGACCAGGAGCCACCGTCCCCCTCATTGCAGGGCCACTGGGCCTAGAACCTGTGTCTTTCCGTCCAGGAACCAACCCGTGTGCGGACAGGAACGGGGGCTGCAGCCACCTGTGCTTCTTCACACCCCGTGCCACCAAGTGCGGCTGCCCCATCGGCCTGGAGCTGCTGAGCGACATGAAGACCTGCATCGTGCCCGAGGCTTTCCTGGTGTTCACCAGCCGGGCCGCCATCCACCGGATCTCCCTGGACACCAACAACAACGATGTGGCCATCCCGCTCACGGGCGTCAAGGAGGCATCCGCCCTGGACTTCGATGTGTCCAACAATCACATCTACTGGACCGACGTCAGCCTGAAGGTACGGCGGCGGGGTGTCCTGCTGTTCACCTCCCCTGTGAATACCTGCTGGCGATGGTATCGCCTCAGAGGCTTAAAAAAGGCTTTCTTTTTTTAATAGGTTTTCTTTTGGGGGGCCATACCATGTATGATCTTAGCTGTCCAGTCATGAGAGAGCACGATGCATGATCCCCCTGGGTCGGGAGCAGAGTATTAACTCCTGGACCACTGGGAAGTCCCTTAATCTGTTTTTTTTAATGATTTATTTATTTGGCTGGGCCAGGCCTTCGTTGTGGCACTTGGGGTTTTCAGTCTTCGTTGTACAAGCGGGATCTTTCCTCTCGGCATGTGGGATCTAGCTCCCCGACCAGGGATTGAACCCAGGTCCCCTGCACTGGGAGTGTGGAGTCTTAGCCCCTAGGCCAGCAGGGAGTCCCAATAGTTTTGTTTTGTTTTTTTAATTGAAGTTTAGTTGCTGTGCAATGTCCGTAGCGAGTGCACAGTATAGTGATTGACCATTTTGAAAGCTTAGACTCCATGTATCGCTACTGAAAGTATTGGCTGTCGGCCAGGGTCTCCTTGTAGCTTATTTTATCCCTAATAGTTTGCACCTTCACTCTCCTGCCCTGATGTTGCCCCCTCTCCCCTCTCCCCACTGGTATCCACTGTATCTGCGAGTCTGTTCCTTTTTGTTATATTCGCTATTTGTTGCAGTGTTTATATTCCCATATAAGTGATATGCTACAGTATTTGTTTTTCTCTGTCTGACTTATGACAAAGCATAATACCCTCCAAGTCTGTGCATGTTGTTACAGAGGGCAAAATTTCATTCTTTTTAATGGCTGAGTGTAAAAAACTAAAAGAAAAAAACTATAGAGAGTTCCTTGGTGGTCCAGCGGTTAGGACTCTGTGCCTCCACTGCAGGGGGCACAGGTTCTATCTGGGTCGGGGAACTAAGATCCCACAAGCTGCAGGGCGCAGCTAAAAATAAATTTTTAAAAATTAAAACAAAAATTAAAAAAATATTTATTGTGGCTTGATTCAAACCAATAGAACCCTAGTGAACCCATGTTAATACCTAAGCATGAATGATTGTAATGAGTGGATCCGGTGGACACACAGGTGGCTATTTCTAGAGAGACACACACACCCGTGTGTCTTTTGATTCACCCCACTCACTCCCTCACAAGTGCCCACTTACTTAACAAGCTTTCTTTGTTCTGGGTGCTAGTGCAAATATCCTGGATACATACAGGAGAGCCCCCTTTATCTTCTCAAGTAGAGTTTTGCAAACTGGTCCTTGGGCCAGCCTCCTGACTTTGTCAGTAAAGTTTTATTGGAACAGCGGTGCCCGTTTGCCTGTGGATTGTCCGCACCTGCTTTTGTGCCCCTGAGCTTGCGTGCTGAGTCACTTCCGTTGTGTCTGACTCTTTGCGACCCCTTGGACTGGAGCCCACCAAGCTTCTCTGTCCGTGGGATTTGCCAGCAAGAATACTGGAGTGGGTTGCCATGCCCTCCTCCAGGGGATCTTCCCGACCCAGCTCAAGTCTGCGTCTCTTGTGTGTCCTGCGTTGGCAGGCGGGTTCTTTACCACCAGTGCCGCCTCGGGAGCCACTAGGCGGTGGCAAATCCATGTGCCCTGTGGTGCCTGAAATATTTACCAGAAACATCCTCTAACCCCTGTTCTAAAGCACGGGACACTGAACGGTGTAGTCATCTACCTTTTATTCTACCATTGGGATTACATGGTTTGTAAGGTTTTTTTCTGATTTTAAAAGTCGTAGGGTTCACTGTAGAAAGAGAGAAAAATATACAGAAAAGGTATAAAGAAGAAAATAAAACACCCACACCTCCATCGTTTCGAGTCAGCCACTGATGTTGTTTTAGAGTATCTCCTTGCATTTTTTCCCTGCGTTAGTGTTTCTCATAATCAGTCATATGCTACATAGAATTCTGTATCCTGTGTTTTTTCGTCACATTATAACATATTTTGTCTCAAGCTATTACAAACTCTTTGACATAATTCTTTAAATGTGTAAATTATTCTACTGTGCATATATTTCTTAATCATTGCCTTATTTTAAATGGCCTTCCAGTTTTTTCCCAACTCTAAACCATACCACAGTAACAGATATCTCTGTGTATAAAGTCTCTTTTGTATTTTCTTTCCTTTGAATAACATTTCAAGAGGAAGATTACTGGGTGAAAGATCCAAGGATTTCTTTTTTAGGATGTAACTATTTTGAAGGGTCCTGAGACATGTATATATAATATACTTATATAATGATATATTATTTATAATAATGTACTATTATATAATATGTTTACATAGTTTAAAAAGTATATGTATATATATTGCCAAATTGTTTCTTCTAAAGAGGTTGTGTTTTAAAAGTTCCTTTAAAAACTCGAATGTTGAGGGGCAATAGATAGAAGGAATAAAAAGAATAGAAACTCAAATGTTGTGATCTGGCCCCTCATCAGTAGCTGGTCAGTTGCTGATGGTGGTTATGGTCAGCAGTCGCTCCAGCATCACCTGGTGAGATGTCTGCCGAAACTCTGCTTCCTAACGGGTGGCCTCTCCTTCTCCCCACTCCCAGACCATCAGCCGGGCCTTCATGAATGGGAGCTCCGTGGAGCACGTGATCGAGTTTGGCCTCGACTACCCGGAAGGCATGGCCGTTGATTGGATGGGCAAGAACCTCTACTGGGCAGACACCGGGACCAACAGGATTGAAGTGGCCCGGCTGGACGGGCAGTTCCGGCAGGTCCTCGTGTGGAGGGATCTAGACAACCCGCGGTCGCTGGCCCTGGACCCCACCAAAGGGTAAGGGCCGCTTTGCCAGCCCGTGCGCCCGTGCCCCCACCACCTCTCCACACCAGCCAGTGCAGTGATGCCCCGAGGCACACGGCTGCCCGCTGCCCGTCGACACTGCAGTTGAGAGTAGTAATGACCACTGTGAGCTTGGAGGTGGCCGGGACCAGCAGGACTCTTGCGGGGCGGGGGTCATCTGGTTCATTTCACAGTCGGGACACTGAGGCCCAGAGCAGAAGCAGGCAGGAAGGGAGGCCCCCGTATCAGGCATCACCCGGGCCCTTCCAGGGGAGCCTCTCCTAGGAGCGCCCAGGGGCCCTGCCAGCGTGAATATCTTTGTACCTGATTTCACGGATAGTGTGGATGTCTCTGTACCTGATTTCACAGATGCAGAAACTGAGGCTCGGAGAAGCTCAGTGACTGAAGGTCACCGAAGGTCATGTCAGTGGTCCAAGAAGTCCTATCCAGATCCCTGTCCAGAGCTTCTCCTCCTGGCCTCTTGCAGCCGCTTGGCTGCAGATTAAAACCTGCCTTGCAAGGCACATGCTTTGATCTGTCAAGCAGCCTGGGGGCCCTGTCCTGGGGCCAGAGGGCCGGGCAGAGTCTTCCTCTGCATGCACTGCTCACCCCATAAAGCATCAGTGATGTGTAGGGAGCACCCCAAACCCTGCCTGCTGCGTGCTGTTAGGGAAGGAAGATTTCTGCAGAACAAAGGGAAAGGTCCAGATTTTAGTGAAAGAACCAGGAAACACAAGTCTGAGATGGAGGTTTCCTCCCCAGAGCTGATGGTGAAGAGCCAGGAAAGAGGACCTTTGGTGGAGGTGGTGGAGCCGAGTTCGAATTCCGGCCCTGCAAAGCCTGTTTGTCTTGGGGTCTTGTTTTCTTCCTTCTTTGAGGAAAGGGACTATATGCCCTGATTGGCCCACACTCTCCTGTCCAGCCTACTTAGCATTTGTCCCTGACATGGGGGCCCCTCCTGGACATCCTGGCACATGGCCACCACCTTTGTGCATGTGAACAAGAGTATCAGGGCTTAGCTTGCAGGGGGCGCTGCTGTGCGACCCCAGGAGCCAGGATGCAGCTCCGTGGCCGCTCCTGGAGGGACAGTGGGTTGGGGGTGCTCCCAGGTCTCCCCCTGTCCATGCTTCCTGTAAGATGCCTTCAGCACGGCCCAGAAGATGGCGGCAGGCAGGCTCCCTGCCCTGACTCAAGGGTGGACACGCTGACCGAACCTGCCCTGCTCCCGTGTCTTCCAGCTACATCTATTGGACTGAGTGGGGTGGCAAGCCCAGGATCGTGCGGGCCTTCATGGATGGGACCAACTGCATGACGCTGGTGGACAAGGTGGGCCGGGCCAACGACCTCACCATCGACTACGCTGACCAGCGTCTCTACTGGACGGACCTGGACACCAACATGATCGAGTCGTCCAACATGCTGGGTGAGAGCCGGTGGGTCCTGCCGGGAGGGGGCACCCCTGGTGGGGTGTCAGCCACCCTCAGCCCCCAAGGCACTGTGCCCTCGGGCTTGCAAGGTGTGGACGGGCCCCGAGTGCTGACCCAGCATGCCACAGAGGTGTCCCTTTCTGCCCCCTGCTGCCGTTGTGTAGAGGCCCTGGTGCTGACAGCTGGGTCCAGACCAACCCCAGGCCAGGATTCTAATCTGACCTGACACCACAGAGCATAGGTTTTCAGTGATGGGGAAACTGAGGCCCAGGGAGGTAACGGGACCTGTGTAAGGTCACCGAGCGCTGCTCAGCCCCCAGGACCACACGCTCCCTCTCCATCCAACCCTGAATTCCTCTTGGGTACCAGGCATCGTTCTGGGGTCACTCAACACCCTGGGATTAGATTAAAAACAAAACCCAGGACTTCCCTGGTGGGCCAGTGGTTAGGATTCCACCTGCCAATGCACGGACATAGGTTCAGTCCCTGGTCGGGGAAGATTCCACATGCCGGGGGGCATCTAAGCCCTGCACCACAACTCCTGAAGCCCATGCACTAGAGCCTGTGCTCCCAACAAGGGAAGGGAGTGCTCCCCGTACACGGCAACTAGAGAATGCCCACAGGCAGCAACAAAGACCCAGCATAACTGAAAACACATAAATAAATAATAATTTTAAAAGCCAGGAAAAAAAAAACCTTATTCCATATCACCTAGCAGTGAGGGCAGGATTGGATCCTAGAACATGACTGGACTTCTTGGTGGGTGGGGGAGGGTGGCTCTCTTGGGTGGTACCAGTTGGTGGAGCTACCCTGTGCAATTGAGAGACTTTGGCTTCCTTCCTTACTGCCGCGGCTGCCACCTGTGGTAGGCACAGTTGTGCCCACTTTACAGATGAGGAGACTGAGGCCTTGGTGGGCCGAACCACTTGCCCCAGGTACTGTGTGAACAGAGCCAGGGCCAGAAGCTCTGTGTTCTGGTTTCTGCTTGCAGTGGGCTGTACCCGCCCTGCACACTGACTGTCCTGTTTCATGGGGCCCGGAGCGAGGCTTGACTGCGTCTTCGAGGTCACCACGCCAGCCCCGCAGGGAGTTATAAGAGGCTGGTGGCAGGTGGGAAACTTGTTGCAGCACAGCTGTGGTTGCCCGAAACAATTAAGTTCCCTGATTACCCCAGAGTAATGACACACTCAGAGGAAAACCAGTGAAAGCCTTGGAAACCCGCCCAAGCCTTCAGGTCGAGGGCAGTGGGGTGCATCCGGCCGGGCTGTTTTTCTGCTGTGGCAGGTTTCCCGCTGAACAGCACAGACGTGTCCAGAGCACTTGGTTAACAGCAGGGGAGGCCCCCGTGGGAAGAGTGCCTGTGTGTAAGAGCTGAGTGTGCATTGTGAGCCTGGGATTTTTTTTTTTTTTCACTTTTTTCCTTTTTTAAAAATCATTTTCAAAACATTATTTCAAATCGTGCCATAGATGATTTCCATTCCTCTTCCTCCTGCTCCCACATAGGAGGAGCATGTCCACACGTCTCTGATTTGTTTTCATGGGCTTCATTTTTTTTAAAAATTTCTATTTGGCTCTATGGGGTCTTAGTTGTGACACGAAAGATTTCCCTTGATCTCTAGTTGCAACATGCAAACTCTTAGTTGTGGCGTGTAGGATCTAGTTCCCTGATCAGGAATTGAACCCCGGTCTCCTGCATTGGGAACGTGGAGTCTTAGCCCCTGGGCCACCGGGAAGACTCCCATCATTGGCATCATTTTTACCGTGAAATAGAGCATATGTGTATATGGGCTTCTGCAGTGACTCAGCAGTAAAGAATCTGCCTGCAATGCAGGAGACGCAGGTTCGATCCCTGGGTTGGGATGGCAACCCATTCCAGTATTCTTGCCTGGAAAAAAATCCCATGGACAGAAGAGCCTGGCAGGCTATAGTCCATGGGGGTCACAAAGAGTTGGATATGACTGAGTGACTCAGCATGCACAGAGCATATGTGAGGCGTTCGCACAACACACACTTTGATGGGGGCAGACTTAGGACCCCACACTGGGGTTGAGGTCGAGCGTCCCCGGGCCCCGCACAAGCTCTCTCCCTCCTGCAGGGCTCAGCCCCGCTCTGCGCCCTTTCCACCACGCGCCGTGCCTCTCGGCCCTGAGCCTGCCTATTGCCTCTGTAGCCCCGGCAGCTGCCCACAGGTGTGTGTGTTCCGCACGTGGCTGCTCGGTGGTCACACCCTGGTTCATTTGACACGTCCTCTGCTGCTGGCGTTAGCCTGAGCAGCCGTATCCCCAGATGGGGTCATTGGGCTCCAAGCAAGGTGTGGGCCTGCCCCCTCCCTTTTGGAGGCTGCTGCCTGGGCCCAGTGCCTTTCCATCTTCTGGAGCCTGCCTGCCTCCTTCCTCGTGGCCCCTTCCTCCAACTTCAAAGCCAGCTGTAGTGACCAGCCCCGCTCATGGTCCTGTTCTCTCTACCCTTGTACTTACACCGGGTGTCCTGGGATCATCCAGGATCGTCTCTGCAGTTCAGAATCTTTAATTTAGTCACACCTGCAAAGCCCCCAGCCACGTAAGGCATGATGTTCACAAATCCTGGAGATTAGAATGTGGAGCTCTCTGGAGAAGAGGGAGTGAGTGAATGAAAGTCAGTCATGTCCGACTCTTTGCGACCCCATGGACTATACAGCCTGTGGAATTCTTCAGGCCAGAATACTGGAGTGGGTAGCCTTTCCCTTCTCCAGGGGATCTTCCCAAGCCAGGGATCAAACCTAGGTCTCCTGCATTACAGGTGGATTCTTTGCCAGCTGAGCCACCTGGGAAGTCCAAGAATACTGGAGTGGGTAGCCTATCCCTTCTCCAGAGGATCTTCCTGACCCAGGAATTGAACCGGGTCTTCTGCATTGCAGGCAGATTCTTTACCAACTGAGCTATGAGGGAAGCCCTGGAGAAGACGGACAATGCTATTCTGCTCATAACTTCTTCTTGTTGTTCAGTTGCTAAGTTGTGTCTGAATCTTTGTGACCCCAGGGATTGCAGCACTCCAGGCTTCCCTTCCTTCTGTCTCCCAGAGTGTGTTCGTATTCATGTCCATTGAGTAGGTGTTGCTATTTATCTCAGCCTCTGCCAGCCCCTTCTCCTTTGGCCTTCAGTCTTTCCCAGCGTCAGGGTCTTTTCCAATGAGTCCCACCTGGTTCCTCTGTCCATGGAATTCTCCAGGCGAGAATACTGGAGTGGGGGCGCTTCCCAGGCGGCTCCATGGTAAAGAATCTGCCTGCTGATGCAGGAGACACTGGTTCCAACCCTGGTCTGGGAAGATCCCACATGCCTCGGAACAACTAAGCCCATGAGCCACAACTATTGAGCCTGTGCTCTAGAGCCCACAGGCGGCAACTACTGAACCCTCGAGCCTGTGCTCGGCAGCAAGAGAAGCTACTGCAGAGAGAAACTCCCTGCAACCAGAGCATCGCCCCTGCTCACCACAGCTAGAGAAAAGCCAGAGCAGCAGGGAAGGCCCAGCACAGCCAAAACAGATAAATAAGTAAAAGGAATACCGGACTGGGCAGCGGTTCTCTTCTCCAGGGGATCTTCCCAACCCAGGGACTGAACTGGGTCTCCTGCACATAACTTTTACCAAGCACTTATTTTGTACTGGCATTTTGACCATTTTACATGCATTCTACATGATCTCACTGAATATTTATCTCAATGATAATCACAGAGCTCACTGATTTTTTAATCACAATTTATTACATTTAAGTATCTTGGGTACCCATGAGGACGCTCTTTTCGTTTTTCAGCTCCTTAGACTGCACCGGCTCTTTGTTGCAGCATGAGGGATCTTCAGTTGCGGCCTCCTTGGTAGCTCACTGGTAAAGAATCTGCCTGCAATTAGGGGGACCTGGTTCGATTCCTGGGTCGGGAAGATCTTCTGGAGAAGGGAAAGGCTACCCACTCCAGTATTCATGGGCTTCCCTGGTGGCTTAGACAGTAAAGAATCTGCCCACAATGCGGGAGACCTGGGTTCAGTCCCTGGCTTGGGGCAATCCCCTGGAGAAGGGAAAGGCTACCCACTCCAGTATTCTGGCCTGGAGAATTCCATGGACAGTTTAGCCCATGGGGTCGCAAAGAGTCAGACATGACTGAACGACTTTCACTTTCACTTTGCAATGTCTAGTTCCCTGACCAGGGATTGAACCCAGGCCCCCTGCATTGGGAGTGCAGAGTCTTAACCACTGGACTGCAAGGGAAGTCGTGAGGGCACTCTGAAGAATACTCACTTTGCAGATGGGGAGACTGAGGATCAAGGAGCTTACACAGATTGCCCAAGGTCATGGGATCAGTGGAGGAGCAAGGGGACCCAGGCTGACTCCAGAGCCTGGTTCCCATCCCTCTGGTAGACTGCTAGGCAGAAGGTTTAATTTAAAATTTTTTATTGACATGCAGGGAACTGAAGTTCTGCAAGCCTCATGATGTGGCCAAAATAAAATGAAATATTTTATGACATACAAATATAGTAAAGTACAAAAAAGTGGTCAGGTTTGAGAACTTTTACATACGGATACTTGTACATCCATAGAAGCATCAACATAGGCTGTGCAGCTTCCATGCAGATCAAAGCAAGGAAGTTTCCAGCCCCCGAAAGGCTCTCAGTCAGTCTTACCGGCCTCCTCAAGGCTCACTGCTGCACTGATGTCTGTCTACATGCTCTAGTTGTGCCATTCTAGAACTTTCTGTCACTGACCGTCCGGCGTGTGCTCTTCAGCATCTGGCTTCTTTCCATCTAATGACTGAGACTCACCCACATTGTTACTCTGTTCTGCTGCTGTGTCATTTCCATGGCCTGAAGATTGTTCCATCTTTGTTAAACCCATCCTGCTGTTTGGGTTGCTTCCTGCTGTGGCTGTTACACAGTCGCTGCTGTGCACAGTCTCATCTGTGTTGTTTGGGGGAATGCTCCGTGCACGTCTCTTGTGCAGCAGGAGGGGAGCTGCCTGCCCTCAGGGTAGGTGCACATCCAGGCTCAGTGGGCCCTGCCGATTTCCCAAAGTGCTCGCACGCTTTACGAGCCCGACGTAGGCGGCCAGGCTGTGGATTGGCGCCCGTGCGGTGCCCTGGCTGACGCCGCGCCCTCGTGTCTCTGCGCAGGTCAGGAGCGGGTCGTGATTGCGGATGACCTCCCGCACCCCTTTGGTCTGACCCAGTACAGCGATTACATCTACTGGACAGACTGGAACCTGCACAGCATTGAGCGGGCCGACAAGACCAGTGGCCGGAACCGCACCCTCATCCAGGGCCACCTGGACTTCGTGATGGACATCCTGGTGTTCCACTCCTCCCGCCAGGACGGCCTCAATGACTGCATGCACAATAACGGGCAGTGTGGCCAGCTGTGCCTCGCCGTCCCCAGCGGCCACCGCTGCAGCTGCGCCTCGCATTATACCCTGGACCCCAGCAGCCGCAACTGCAGCCGTAAGTGCCTTGCTCTCCCCCTGGCCCTCACTTCCACATGAGATCCACCTGCCTCTGACAGGTAAGGCAGAAAGAAGCATCTTGGGTGCACGTGGGCAGTTGGGCAGGTTGTGCACTGCACATATGCATAATGTTACCTGGAGGCTCAGGCTGGGTAGAAGCCCTGTTGCTTCATCAAGATGTGATTAGGTGCGCCAAGCCCTCACCTGACACATCCCATGGGAGGCTCTTTGGCTGTGAAAAACAGTCTCTGTCACTTATAGATTTGGGCACTATTCCAAATGCTTTTTACGGCACTTAATCCTCCAGTCTTGGAGAAGGAAATGGCAACCCACTCCAGCATTCACAGAGGAGCCTGGTGGGCTGCTGTCCATGGGGTCGCACAGAGTCGGACACGACTGAAGCGGCTTAGCAGCAGCAGCAGCAATCCTCCAGTCTATGGGATAGGCAACATCGCTGTCCCCATTTCACAGACAAGGACCCTGAGCACAGAGACACATAGTTACCCACCCAAGGCCACACAACAGTGAGACTTGGAACCAGGTCTGAATCCAGGCAGGCTGGCTCCAGAGTCCCCGCCCCGACCCCTTACTGCCAGCCTCACGTCCACTTGTGTGGTCCTTACACTGACCCTCTAAACGAGGCCGGCCTTTTTTCTTTCATTCCGGTACTCAGAAAAGCGAGGTTCAGAGAGCTGGAGCATGACTTCCCCATGGCCTGCAGGGAGAACAGACGTGTCCTGTTGGCAGGCTCTTCTCCTGTGACATCACCAGAGCGCTGGTTAGGACTCGGCCTCTGAGCAGCTGTAGACGGTTTACAAAGCTCTTTGTCACCCGGGGCCTTGTGTGAGCCTCTCGCGGCCCTGGGCGTTGGGAGGGCTGGGCGTCCACGGTCCAAAAGGGTGGATGCGGGACCCACAGCCTCGAAGGGCGGAGGGGCTTGGTGGCAGTCCTCGGCTGGTACATGATGGGCCTGGGGCCGCAGCTGGGACTCCCCCCTCCTGGGCTCCCTTTGGTCCTGTTGTCCAATTTCCTGGGGGGCCGTAACCTTGAAGAGTCAAATGGAGGTGCAGGTCATCCACCCCCCAGAGGGGATGTGACCTGGGTGCCGGCTCCCATGGCTGCAGACCCAGGGCCATGATTGGATTCACGTGGCGTATCCGTAGCTCTGACAGTGGCCTCTGCACGTTCTGGGTCCTGACAGCCCCGAGGAGCGCCCCCTCCTGGTCTCACTGTTCACATGGTTTTCGGCCATTCCCTGGAGCCCACAGTAGCCCATGGAGAATCCCACAGTCACCAGAGCATCTCACACACTTGTCAGAGTCTGAGGCTCACTGCCTTTTTCTCCTTCCTACTTAAGTCTTGATAATCTAAAAAGAAATGGAGGCCTTCTCTGGCAGTCCAGTGGCTAAGACTTGGCCTCCTGGTGCAGGGGGTGTGAATTGGTTGGGGGCATAGGATCCCACGTGCCTCTCGGCCAAGAAAACCAAATATAAAACAGAAGCAGTATTGTAAGAAATTTAATAAAGACTTTTAAAATGGTCCACATCAAAAAAAGGTTTTATTTTATTTTACTTTTTTAATGAGGGTCTTCCCTGGTGGTCCAGTGGCTAAGACTTTGCTTTCCCGATGCTTAGGGCCTGGGTTCGACCACTGGTCAGGGCACTAGTCCCACATGCATCAGTTAAGAGTGTGCATGCTGCAACTGAAGGTCCCGCATGCCTCAACAAGGTCCAGTGGGCTGCAGCTAAGACCAAGCACAGCCAAGTGCTTGGTCTTCTTTTCATTTTCAAAAAGAAATGGATATCTAGTTTTAAAATAACACGTACACTTAGAATAAAATACTGAAACGACAGAGACACGTGTAACACGGAGAGTCAAATTCCTCATGGTACCACACCACCCCCCAGGAATCGACTGTGTCTTCCCAGCCGTTTTCCACATCCGTCTCGTAGGTGCACATACGGACCTACTTTTTACCATAGCACGCGACGCCATCCTCCCCGGCCCCTCCCTCTTCGGCTCCGACACTGACCGGCGGCCCCTCCTCTGTCTGCCCCCTCCAGCGCCCACCACCTTCCTGCTGTTCAGCCAGAAGTGTGCCATCAGCCGGATGATTCCTGACGACCAGCGCAGCCCGGACCTCATCCTGCCACTGCACGGCCTGCGCAACGTCAAGGCCATCGACTACGATCCGCTGGACAAGTTCATCTACTGGGTGGACGGGCGCCAGAACATCAAACGAGCCAAGGACGACGGGACCCAGGCAAGTGTGCCTGTTGGGAGTGCTGGAGTATGGAGGGGCGGCCGGGGGGGGTGCGCTTCCACAAGGAGCAGGCCACTGCCACCCCCTTTTCTTAGCAGAGGGGGTGCCGGGGAGCACGGTGGGCGGTAGGTGACGATCTGGGCCCCAGTTATGTCCTTGTGGGGTGTCAGGCTGAGTCGTGCGAAGCCCTGAGATGATGACTCTGTAGAAACTGGATCTTGGCAGTTGTTTACGGAGTGCTGGTGGACGTCAGACCCCGTGGGGTCTCTTTTTTTTCCCCTTTCCGCGGTGGTTTTGTACAAGGACGGTTGGTATTGGTTATTCTAGGCTTATTTTTTATTTCAGAGGAGTTGTGTACAGCCAGTTCTGTTGTGAAGCAGTATGTGTGTTTCTGAAAATCACTGCACTCTGTAAAATGGAGCAGAACAGACCCCAGGGCTGATGGGGCGGGGTGGGGGCTAGGAGTGCAGCTCTCAAAACTCCATCAACGACAGACTAAGCAAGAGCGAGGACCCTGGCGATGCAGGGGCCCCACCTGCCCCTTAAATGGTTCGGTACGTAAATGCTACGGCAGATACGGCCCTTGACCTTTCAGAGACCCGAGGTTGGCTGAGGAGACGGGAGCCGGAGGGCTGTGGCTTGTGGGTTTTGGTGGAACTGTGGAGGGAGGGTTGGCTGAGATGGGACATACCGTCGAAACCCCAGCATGGATGGTGTGGCTCCCGGCGCGGGGGGTCTGAGGGGCGCTGGAGGTGTGTGTTCACTCACCCCTGCTTAGCACGGTGCCAGCTGCGTGCTCTGCACTTGCCAGTGTTTCTCTGGGTGGAGTTGTGCAAACTCGAAAACCACGCTCTGCTGGGGTTGTCCCCGATACATCACGGCGTGGGAGCAGAGGCGCGCTTTCCAAACCCGAGTCTAGCAGAACTGACTGCTTTCCTGTGTTAGGTGTTTGTGACCCAGGCCAGGAAGGATGTTGTCTCTGCAGCCTCCGGGCTCATCCGGCGTATCCAGCCGTGTGACAGGGAACTGTGGCCAGAACCCCAGTAGGACACGCCTGCCTGGTCGTGCCAGTTTCGAAAGGCTCCTTTCACAAGAGCTACGGAACCCAGCCGTCTGTTTCTCGATCGAGTGGTCGCTGTAATTGCCTATGTCGTGTGGGGGAGTCTCGGCATTGTCATGCAAGGCTGTTTTGTGTCAGGAGGGATTTTCAGAAGATCTTCTGTTCCCTGCCCCGAACTGGGTACCAGGGCTGCCTGTACAGCTGGGCAGCACAAAATACGTCATCCGGCAACAGTGTCAGGTTAACCGGCCTTTGACTGTGCATCCTTGGTGGATGGTAGAGGCTCCAGCTGTCCCCAGATGGGAGCAGAGCCTGGGGAAGATGGTGGGAATGGATTTCTTTCATCTCTCTCCAGGCTCAGGTGACAGTGACTTTGAGTCCTTTGGAGAACGTGAAGTGTTAATTGATGGACTGTGGCTTCCCTGCTGTGAAAGTTGCTGGGTGCAAATTGCCTTCAAGTCCCATCTTTTATGGTGTCTGCAAAAGTGGGGGAGGACTTTGAAGAATAAGGCCCTTTTAAGAGCACTTAATCTAGATAACGTTCATTTGCCTCCCCACTGAACTCGGTTTTCCTGTGGCTTTGATTATTTGGAGCACACCCCCACCCCAAGGATGGCGTTCTTCATTATTAGTTGGGTGCCCAGTTGTGTCTGACTCTTCTCGGCCCCATGGACTGTAGCCCACCAGGCTCCTGTGTCCACTGAATCCTCTGGGCAAGAATACTGCAGTGGGTGGCCATTCCCTTCTCCAAGGGATCTTCCTGACCCAAGGATCAAACCCACGTCTCTTGCATCTCCTGCACTGACAGGCGGATTCTTTTACCACAAGTGCCGCCTGGGAAGCTCATTATTATCTACTCGGCTTTTGTTTTTCTATTTAATATTTTATTCTTTCATTGTGGTAAACATACATTATATAAAATGTACCATTTTCGCCATTTTTAAGTGTACAGCTCTGTGGCATTAGGTAAATTCATACTGTTGAACAGCCGTCCCCACTGGCTGTCTCTGATGACAGTCTGTCCCCGTTAAACACTAACTCTCCACCCCCCTCCTTCCCCAGTCCCTGGCACCCACCATCCTGCTTTCTGTCTCTGCGAATCTGACAACTCTTAAGTCCTGCATAGTTAGAACCACGCGATCCATGTCTGTCCTTTTGCGACTGGCTGATTTCACTGAGCACAGTGACTTTGAGGTTCATCATGGCAGGTATCAGAATTTTCTTCCTCTTTAAGACTGAATAACATCCCACTGCGTGTACAGAACACGCTTTGCTTATCTGTCCACCCACCAGTGGACACGGGCTGCATCCGCGTTTGGGCCACTTGGTTGAGGACCACTCTGTACTGTGAGGGGGCGGGCTGTTGATGGTGACATGGAGTTGGCTTCTGTTAAGACCTTTTGTGCTGGCACTGTGCTGTTCCTTATGTTAAAACTGGAGTTCGGGCTTTAGGAAACTGGCCAGCCGTGTAAGGTTGATCTCCTCGCTCCTGTCTGCCCCGGGAGGGACGTGGGCGCTGTGTCATTACACCCGTGCTTCTCTCCCCTGGTTGTTCCGATGAGTGTGTGCCCGGTTCCCACATACCACCCTTCACGGGGAGCCTGACTCTGGCCAGGGCTGGCTGGAATCTTGCTTTACTCCCAGGCCATCAGCTACACTGGTCTGTGGTCTTTGGCCAGAGAGCTCCGTGGCTCCTGAGAAAGGAAGGTGCTGGTTGGAGTTGACGCTTGCCTCCTAGGGCCCACAGCTCCCAGGATGTGGATTTTGCTACCTGCAGAGATGCGAGTGGCACACTTCTAGCTGCCCAGCAGGGCTGGACCAGAGGCTGCCGGGTGTTGGGGGCTGGGAGGGTGGGGGATTCCTCTCCAGCTGGGTCCTAGAAGCTGGGCCTGGGGAAGGGGGCTTCCTTTTGCCTGCAAGCCACCTCTTCCCCCACTGGTGACTTATTGTTTTATTAATGCCTGAAAAGAGGCAGATAAAGAGGGTCTGCAATGAGCTGTGGTCAGAGCATCATTAGAAGATGACGCCTTTCTCAGGAGAAGGGGCTTTTCATCCAGACCGTTGGTGGCAGCAACCCAGGAGCTTGGGAAGCCCCTTGCCAGGTCAAGTCACCCGAGCACCCAGGGGGACCACATCCACCAGGGAGTTGGGCTCTGGCCTGGGAGGGAGATGAGGGGTGCTCCTCCTCTGGCATCAGTTCATGAAATGAGGTCCCCCCTTGAAGGGATTCTCTGTCGGTGACTCTGAGAGCCAGGCTCATCCCTGAGATGCAGCAGATAGCATGAAGTCGGGCACAGTTCCCGGGAGAGGCTCGGGGTGGAGACCCAGAGGGATAACAGCCTCTGAGAGGGGCCTGCACTGCTCCTGGGCTCCCAGGAAATACTGCGGGGCGGCCCTGTACCCTCACCTGCCCTTGAGCCCCACCCCCAGCCTCTGGCCCTCAGGGGAGAGACGGAGAGGTGGACCTCCAAGCCGGACACCCATTATCCTGGCACCCTGAATTTTCGTTGCTGTTCAGTCGCTCAGTCGTGTCCTACTCTTTGTGACCCCATAGACTGCAGCATCCCAGGCTTCCCTGTCCTTCACCAACTCCCAGAATTTGCTCAAACTCATGTTCATTGAGTTGGTGATGCCATCCAACCATCTCATCCTTTGCTGCCCCCTTCTCCTTTTGCCTTCAATCTTTCCCAGCATCAGGGTCTTTTTCAGTGAATCAACATGTCACATCAGGTGGCCAGAGTATTAGAGCTTCAGCCTCAGCATCAATCCCTGAGTACTTTAAAAGACAGCAAGACTTCAGAGTCTTAATCCAAAAGCCTGGGTCTAAGGAAACAAGAAGGGAGGCGATGCCTTGAGCCGGGGGCCTGCGATCCTGGCTGACCACTTGGCTGCCTGCTGGTCCCCCTCTCTGCGAGCAGGCCCAGGCTGGCCGGCCGGGGTGGGGTGGCTACCATCTGGGTCCTGTGCCATCACCAGTGGCCGGGCCTGGCCCAGAGCTCATGGCAAGAACTCCCCTGAAGGCTGTCAGGGGAGCCCCTTCACTCGCGGGTGGACGTGTGGACAAGAGCTGGTTGGAAAGCCAAGGTTCCAAACAGGGTTGAGATCTTGACGCTCACTGTGGACTGGGGCGGAGGCCTCCGCCCTCCCCGCCGTGTCTCCAGCGGATGCTCATTTCTTTACCGTCTTACAGCCCTTCGTTCTGACCTCTCCAAGCCAAAGCCAGAACCCAGACAGGCAGCCGCACGACCTCAGCATTGACATCTACAGCCGGACGCTGTTCTGGACGTGCGAGGCCACCAACACCATCAACGTCCACCGGCTCAACGGGGACGCCATGGGCGTGGTGCTGCGGGGGGACCGCGACAAGCCGAGGGCCATCGTCGTCAACGCTGAGCGCGGGTGCGGGGGCTGTCCCTGTAGGGGTGCGCTGGGCGCCCCTCCCGTGCATGCTGGCCTCTCGGGCCAGGAGGGATCTTCCACCCCCAACACGCCCATCCGTCAGGAGCTCCCCAGCGTCCCTGCCACCACAGCCAGGGGTCGGCGGGGCGAGGAAACAGCAGCTCATTCCCAGTCGTGGGGAGGAGGCAGAGACACCCAGAGACGGCCTGGACTGAAAGCCTATGCAGGGGTGGGGGCTTTGTTGAGAGACACAGGCAGGATGTGAGCTCTAGTTCATAGGTGTCAGACCATCCCATCAAATTTGAACCCTGTACAGCCATCCCTTCCATAGCACCCCAGGTGGTGGCAAGTTATTCACTTGCATAGGCCCCGCCACGGGGAGGTCACTACCTGACCTGGAGCTTCTTCCTTCCGTGAAGCTCCCTGACGCTCTGCCTGTCAGCCCTCAGGTTCTCTGGTAGGCTGAGACACGTGGAAAGATGTGGAGGGTCCTGGAGGCAAGGACCAGGGCAGGGGGGTGCCCGAAGCCCCATGACATGAGGTTGGGAATGTTTGGAGGTGGGAGGCAGGAGCATGGTGGTCACCCCAGATACCCGCAGGGCTGGCCATTCAGAGCCAGAGGCAGACCTGTCCAGGCACTGTGTGCTGGAGCTTCTCCCAGGGGCTGTCGTGCAGACCCGAGTTCAAATTCCGATTCCATCACTTACTGCCTGTGAGACGTGACCTCCCAGGGACTTAGTTTCCTGGTGAAGAGAGTAGGGAGTACCAGCCGTGCAGCACCCAGGGGCTCAGTCAGTGCTGGTGGTTCTTCAGGAACCAGAGGAGGGGCCGCCACAAGTGACCACAAACCGGGGGCTTCAAACACAAAGGCCTGTTCTCCTGTGGTTCCAGGGGCCAGAGTCAAGGGCAGCGAGGCCGTGCCCCCACCGAAGTCTGAAGGGGAGGCTACTCCCTGCCTCTCAGCTCGGGGGCCCTGGGTGCTCCTAGGCTTGTGACCACGTCCCTCCACTCTGTCTGCGTCATCACATGGGCTCCTCTCTGTGTCCCGTGGCCTCTTCTCTCTCTCTTAAGGCCACTCTCACTGGTTGAGGACCCTTGCACAGCATGTGGAATCTTAGTTCCCTGACCAGGGATTGAACCTGTGCCCCCCCTGCAGTGGCAGCTCAGAGCCTCAACCATCTGGGACTGCCAGGGAAGTCCCAAGGGTGGCCTCATCTTGATCCTTAATTACATCTGCAAACACCTTGTTTCCCAGTAAGGTCACATTCCGAGGTTCCAGGTAGCCATGTGGTCTTGGGGGACATTCTCCGGCCCCTCCAGGGTGTGGCCTCTCACCTCCGGGGGCCGGGGTCATGTGGCTGCTCGCCTGCTGGACGTCCGCAGGGTCAGGGCTGGTCTCTCGGGCTTGGCCAAGGACGGGCAGGGCACAATGGGTCCTCACTGCCGCCCTCCACAGGTACCTGTACTTCACCAACATGCAGGACCGTGCTGCCAAGATCGAGCGCGCCGCCCTGGACGGCACGGAGCGCGAGGTCCTCTTCACCACAGGCCTCATCCGCCCCGTGGCCCTCGTGGTGGACAACACGCTGGGCAAGCTCTTCTGGGTGGACGCCGACCTGAAGCGCATCGAGAGCTGTGACCTGTCAGGTACGAGGCCTGGGGCCTCCCTGGGGATTGGTCCCTCGGCAGCCACCCTGTCTGACCTGCCGGGAACACCTTCCTGGTCATCGGTCACACGCCACAGTCTCTTGGGGGCCTGCTGCGAGGAGGCACATACGGTCTCCCAGCCACATTCCAGGATATTGGACCCGAATGATTCCTGATCGGTAGAGTCCAGGGAGGCTCAGAAAGGGTGAGCCAGCTGCCTGGGGCCCCCAGCGTGGGGTGGAGCAGGAATCCTGTACCCTTCGCCTCCAGCGCCCACACTTACAGCTGCTTGGCCATGGCTGCCTTAGTCTGGGGGCCCTGGCCTGGAGAGGAGCAAGAATGACAGCTTGGAGGGGCTTTTCTGCCAGAAGTTGGGGTGGGCTGGGGGAAGGGGAGGCACCGTGTTTTTAGGGGATCAGCAACTTGGGTCCATGGCTGCGGTTACAAGGCCAACCCAGGTGGAAGCAGGGCTGACTGAGAGGAGGTCTCAGGTCTGCCTGCTTCCAGGGAGCGTGCCCAGCCTGAGCCTGGCGTCCCCCAGGCTCCCAGCAGCTCTCCATTCTCCCAGAGTGAGCATGGGCTGAGCTCTCGGGGTCAGCCGCCACTCAGGGGGCGCTTATCCCTCTCGCAGGGGCCAACCGCCTGACCCTGGAGGATGCCAACATCGTGCAGCCCGTGGGCCTGACCGTGCTGGGCAAGCACCTCTACTGGATTGACCGCCAGCAGCAGATGATCGAGCGTGTGGACAAGACCACGGGGGACGCACGGACACGAGTCCAGGGCCGTGTTGCGCACCTGACCGGCATTCATGCTGTGGAGGACATCAGCCTGGAGGAGTTCTGTACGTGAGGGGTGGGCAGTGGGGCTGTGCGGGGGCCCCCGAGGGGAAGGAACGCCTCTGCACGGAGCACAGCAACCCCTGGACTGGCTCCCCTGGAGAAAGGGAGGAGGGCGGACCAAGGCGAGAGTAGGGCTGAGGCCGTTTTCTTTCTGGCTTTGTCTGGGCCCAGTCTCGGTGACCAGAGGCCACCCTCAGGCCCTCACCCCATCCCCTTCTCCATCAGCAACAGATTGGACCACTCTGATTTCTGTTTCTAGCTCTCGAACCCACTCTGCTTTCCAAGTGCCTGCGATGAGATTTGGCCCAGCTTTAGATGAATCACCCTTTAGATTGACTCTGAATCAACCGATTAGTAACCTTAATTACACCTGTATGTCCCCCCACCAAGAAAGGTGATAAAACCATGGGCATGACACTCATCGCATCTTCCCTAGCTGGGGAGCAGGGTGGGGAGTTTGGGGGGCACTTTAGGATTCCGTCCACCACAGCCTGGCTGTGTCCAGGAGCCTGAGAGGGGATTGTCTGTAATCAGGATCTGTGGCTCCTCCACCCGGTCCTTGGCTCTATGTGGGTGTGGAGGTGTGTGTGCGCGTGTGTAAGTGTCTGCCTGTCTGTCTGCTTGCTTTTCTCTCTCTATTCAGTACGTACACGGCACCGAGCGGGCTGCTCGCTGAGTGAGCAGGGCCTTCGCTGCCCTTGTCTTGTGACACCCACGGTCTGGCCGCCGTCCAGGCCCCAGGGCTGCCCAGCCTCACCCCAGCCCCTCCCTGTCGGCGTTGCCTCGGCCACACTGCATTGTGACTCTTTTGTACCCCAGCCCTGTTTTCAGTATATTATTATATATGTTATTTCACAATAATTTATAATTTCAAATGAGATTATATTTTACAGCTGACAAAAGTAGAACTCAGTAAGGGTATTGCTTCCCCTGTCACCCAGCCAATAAACCCAAGGGGGCTTGAATTTGCAACCAGAGCCCAGGCTTTAGCCACTTGAGTTTTTTTCTGTTAGGCTTCCTGCTCAGAATCAGGGACATGACCTCCGAACCGGCCACTTCTTTGTTGACTGCTCGGTGGCAATTTCTGTGGTAATCAGCTGGGTCCCAGATAAGTGAAGTCACCAGGAAACTAGCTTCTAGATAACCAAGGTGCCCCATGCCTATGGGTTAGCATGCTTGTGTTCATCTGGCCTCTTAGTCCATGCTCAGCCAAGTCACGGATTCCTGGGTGTCACTGGCAGATGGTCAGAACGGTGAATGCCCAGCCCACAAAGGTCAAGACCCACTGCCTACTGGTGTCGGCAGAAAGCCAGGGGCACTGACCGGCGCTCCTTGGAACCAGGGCCGGGAGGGCCAGGAAATGCTCAGTGAGCAGGTTTGAGGTTGGAAACTGGGGACATGTCTGTGAGCACCAGTGCGCGGGCTCTGGGGTGACATGGAGAGGCTCCTCGTTTTGGGTAAGCGTAGGAAGTCCTTCGGCGGGCTCTGCCATGTTGATCTGGGACGTGGGCCACCCATCTGCGTCCGCACACGATCCCACAGCTAACCTCTAAACCAGGGGTGGCACTCTGCAGCTTGTGGGTCCCTGTCATCCTGGCTGCCTTTGCCCTGCAGCTGGCTGACCGGGGGTCACACCGGTGGCCTGGCCTGTGAAGCCAGAATTATTTACTTTCTCATTTTTTATGGAAAAAGTTGGCTGACCCTGCTCTCAACTATGACTCTGCCATTTTAAAAACACCTAATCCTTGAGATGGAGGAGGAAAAAAACCATGATTTGCCTTCAGGGGTAGAGGTGAGGAGCCGAGTGTGCTTTGCCATTTCCTCTTACCTGGGGGAGGTCAGCCACCTTCCCAGGCTCCTAACCATTGTCCAGAGATTGGGCACAGGAGGTTAATGGAATTGAAATATTCAAGGTTCCCGGGGTTCACCACCTTTACTATGTTAATTTCCACGTGTATTAGTTTACTGCAGCTGCTGTAACAAGCGACCACAAACTGGGTGACTTAGAGCAGCAGAAATGCATTCTTTCCCGGTTCTGGAGGCCAAGAGTTCAAAGTCAAGGTGCCTCCAAGGCTGTGCTCTCTCTGGAGGCTGGGAATGAGGGGCTGAGGGGATGGGGACCAGGGGGATGCAAAGACGGTTCACGGCTACAGGTGTGCTTGTGGCTGCACCATTGGGGCTGGGAATGAGGGGCTGAGGGGATGGGGACCAGGGGAGGTGTGCGGTTCACGGCTACAGGTGTGCTTGTGGCTGCACCATTGGGGCTGGGAATGAGGGGCTGAGGGGATGGGGACCAGGGGACCAGTTCATGGCTACAGGTGTGCTTGTGGGTGCACCATTGAGGCTGGGAATGAGGGGCTGAGGGGATGGGGACCAGAGGTGTTGCTACAGGTGTGGTGGGTGCACCATTGGGGCTGGGAACGAGGGGCTGAGGGGATGGGGACCAGGGGGAGGCAAAGACGGTTCACGGCCACAGGTGTGCTTGTGGCTGCACCATTGGGGCTGGGAACGAGGGGCTGAGGGGATGGGGACCAGGGGGAGGCAAAGACGGTTCACGGCCACAGGTGTGCTTGTGGCTGCACCATCGCAGCCTCTGCCATCACATGGCCTCTCCCCTGCCTTCACCTCTTGCCTGCTTGCACGCTAAGTGGCTTCAGTTGTGTCTGACTTTGCGACCCCATGGACTGTAGCCCGCCAGGCTCCTCTGTCCATGGGACTCTCCAGGCAAGAATACTGGAGTAGTTGCCATGCCCTTCTCCAGGGGATCTTCCCAACCCAGGGATTGAACCTGCATCTCCATGTCCCCTGCACTGGAAGGCAGGTTCTTTACTGCTAGCACTGCCTGGGAAGCCCTCACCTCTTAGGCGCTCTCTTATAAGGATACTTGTTAGTAGATTTAACGCCCACCCAGATACTTCAGAATTAGACCCCATCTCAAGATCTTTAATGTGATCACATCGTTTGCAGAGACCCTTTTCCCCAGTAAAGGTCACATTCTCAGATTCCGGGTGTTAGGATGTGGACATATCTTTTGGGGGGCCCACCACTAGCCCACTACACCGTGAGAGAGACACGCAGGCGGGCGGTGTAGCATGATGGTTGTGGGCACGGTGGGAGCTGGTGCAGAAGGCTGGGGTGTGACGTCAGGAAAGTTCTAGATGTGCTCTTGGCCTCCGCTTCCTCATTGGCAAAATGCAGCGTCCACAGAAACAGACTCGCCTGGCTGCCCTAGGAATGAAGTGAGAGGGTTGACTGCACCCCTGTGGGAGTGCCAGTTATTGTGAGGTCTGGCCTGGCCCTCACCGCCTCCCTCCTCTAGGCTGAAGTCCTGAGACTGGAGGCAGAGTCCGACCCCCTCCTTCTCTTCTCTCCACAGCAGCCCACCCCTGTGCCCGCGACAATGGAGGCTGTTCTCACATCTGTGTCGCCAAGGGTGACGGAACGCCGCGCTGCTCATGTCCGGTCCACCTCGTGCTCCTGCAGAACCTGCTGACTTGTGGTGGTAGGTGTGAGCTTGGCACTTTCTCTTGGGACACTGAACAGGGACCTGGGTTCTCTGCCTGCCAGGTTGTTGCCTGGCATTTTTTAAAAATCCATAGTCCCTGTGGTATCTAGTGTTCAAAGCAGAATGTCTTGTTATTTGTTTTCTTCTCTAACATATGCATTTCAAGCCTTTGAATTTCCCTCTAAGCACTGCTTTAGCTGCATCCCACAAATTTTGATGTTGGATGGCATCACCAACTCAATGGACATGGGTTTGAGCAAGCTCCGGGAATTGGTGATGGGCAGGGAAGCCCGGCTTGCTGCAGTCCGTGGAGTCACAAAGAGTGGGACATGACTGAGTGACTGAAGAACTGAACAAATTTTGATAAATTGTATTTTCATTTTCAGTTAGTTCAAATATTTTAAAATTGTTCTCAATAATTTTTTGGCCCTGGTGTTATTTAGAAGTGTGTTGTGTAATTTCCAAATAGTTGGAAATTTTCTAGCTATTTTTCTATTCCTGATTTCTAGTTTAATGCCACTGTGGTCTAAGCGTACACATATGATTTCTAGCCTTTTAACTTTGTTCAGATATGTTTTCTTCCCCAGCATGTGGCCTGTCCTTGGTGAATACTCCTTACGAGCTTGAGAAGCTATGGCATCTGCTGTCGGGTGGAGTGTTGCTCTACATGTCGTTAGATCCAGTTGAGGGACAGTGCTATTCAGGTTGTCTGTCCTTCCTTCCTGCTTCTGCTGTCAGTTACTGATGGAGGCGCTGAAATCCCCGATAATGGATTTGTCTAATCTTTTAGTAGTTCTGTCTTTTCCCCTGCTTCTACCCTTGACCGTCTTCTTTCCAAAGGCTGCACGGGGAGTGGTTAAGAATGTAAGCTTTAGGGTCAGCCAGACCTGGGTTCCAATACCAGCTTTGCCACTTCCCAGCTGAGTGACCCTGGGCTGCTCACTTACCTCTCTTATCCTCCACTTCCTTTTCTGTGAAATAGAGAAACAGAGAGCATTTATCTGACGGGTTGTTATTAGTAACCGAGTGCTTTGCATGGTCCCTGACACATGGCACACGGGAATGCCAGCTGCCACTAGTCATGAAGATGGCAGCAGTAATAGAAAGACTGAACTGTCACTGACACCGTGATGAAACTCAGTCCCCAGGCTTCCTCTCCTCTTCCTGCAGGTCCTCAGGTGACCTTGGGCATGTTGTTCCTGTGTTCCTTTCCTCTCCTGTCCTCTGAGCTCCAGGGGTCTGGTCTTTCCCTGCCCCTTACTTCTCACCCTCACCCCCATCATCCCCACGCCTTGTCCCACACATGGCACATTTCAGGGAGCAGGACCACGGGCCTGTCTTTATGGAGCTTTCTCCTGCCCCACTTCATCACTGTAAACCCCAGAGACCCTGGCCAAGAAGAGGGGGGCCCTTTGATGACTGTCCGCTGGCGGGGACACCTCAACTCTCCTGAGCTTCCTGTGGCCTTTCTCTGAGTTCCAGCCCCAGGGCCCACATGGCTTTGTGGCCTGAGAGAGGCTTTGCAGCTCGCACAGACATGCAGACTGCCCTGGAAGAGACGGGGCCTGGGGAGAGAGCTGCACCAAGTGCTCAGCTCGCCCTGGGACCCCAGCTCTGGGTTTCCCCACCGGAGGACGTGCCCCCTCACCCTTCCTCAGGGCCTAGGAGGCTTGTGTTCACTGTGTCCCCATCTCCATTCTTCCCCGGCCTCTTCTCTGGGGGCTCTCAGAAGGTCAGGGGCTCACGGAGGTCCCCAGGAGGTGCCATGGAGCCTCGTGCCTCATGCAGTGACCCAGACGGGCAGGGCGCGGCCCGCGATGCCAGCGTGTGCTCCGCAGCGTCCCTGCTGTGCGAGCCCAGCCCAGCCAGGCGCTCGCGCATGCGCACATACTCACTCTCGCACGTGCACGCGCACATGCTTGCCCTGCTCTGTTACTTCTGGGAGGAAGCGGTGGTCCAGGCAGGCTGCTTCTGTTTTAGGGACAAGGAAACGGAGGCCCTGGGAGGTTGAAGGTTCCTCAGGTTGCCCAGCTGCTGAGAGGAGCCTGGGTTCATCCCCAGGTCCGTGCACACGTACATACACACACATACACACACACACACACACACACCCCCACCCTGTCCCGTCTTGGCTCTCCAGCAACATCTGCCAGGAATAGGGGCCCTTCAGGAAATCAGAGCCTGCCCCACATGGACCCTCTTCCTCCTGGCTGGGCTGTGGGGGTGTCCAGGCAGTGGAAATAGCGGTCAAAGGCACAGGGCCTTTGATTGGAGTCCAGGAGTGGGGCGTGGCCACCGTCCACACACAGCTTTCCGTGGCCAGCGTCCCTGTGTTCCTTGGCAGCTCACTGCGCACACATCCGTCTTTGGCTTCTTTGTCCCCGGTGTGTCCTCTGTGGCCAAACGCAGTGGGAACAGCGGGATTGTGTTCGTTTTTGCTCACAACTCTCCCCCCATCTCGCATTCCCATTCAGTCCAGTGTGGACCCCGCAGTTATGGGGGAGGCACGTGGGTTCCAAATGTTGAAAGGCTTAGTACATCATGAAATCAATACTTCTGTAAAATTGATGGCTTTTTTTTTTTTTTTTTTTTTGGCTATGCTCTGTGGCTTATGCATCTTAGTTCCCCCCAGGGATTCAACCTTGGCTAGAGCAGTGAAAGGGCCCAAGTCCTAACTTCTGGATGACCAGGGAACTCCCAATACCTTTTTCCTTAATCAGATTTTATGGATGTTGATGACTGTTCTTAAACTTGAAATGGAGTTTGGGCTGATTTCTGGGCCTCCAGTTTTCTGGGATTTTCCAGCAGAGGAGGGAGATATGATGACAGGACCCTGGGGAAGGGGGGCAGCCCAGGGGCCAAGGGGCTCCTCCTGAGTGTCTCTGCTGGCACCCTGGCATTCATCATGCCCGTCTGTGTCCAGGCCTCCAGGACAGTGCCCCTCCCTGAGCACTACTGTCCACGCTTGGCCTGCACTAGAGAAGTGGACCCTGAGGGGGGAATGACTTACCATGGCCACTGGCAGGAAGTGGCCCCAGATCTCCTGTCCTTCACCCTCTCAGCTCACCACCCTCCCACGACTCCCCCCCCTTGACTCTGCTCCCCCTCCGATACCCTTACCACCTGCCTTTCCTCAGCCCACCCCTCAGTGAAGGGCCTGGGTCCCCCACCAGCCCCCACCACCGTGCCTGTGGGCTCTCTTGGCACTCACAGTGCTCTGGCCCCATTGCCCCAGATGTGTAATAGGTGTGGGTGCTGACCACTGGCTTTCTGACCCTTCTACTTCCGGCGGGGATGCAGTGGACACGCCGGTGTAGCCAGGCCCTGCACATACCCTGTGCTTTGGGTCTACAGCTTCATGGCCTACTTGGGGCTGGAGGTGGGAAGGCAGACAGGACGCAGGGTAGTGGAGACGAGGTGGATACAGCATGTATGAACTGAGCGTATTCCCCGCTTTGAAAGCCAGACGTGCTTCGCCCAGCTTTTGCTCAAAAGCCGGCGCCCATGACGGTCTTTCTCTGCTCCGCAGAGCCTCCCACGTGCTCCCCCGACCAGTTCGCCTGCGCTACTGGGGAGATCGACTGCATCCCCGGGGCCTGGCGCTGTGACGGCTTCCCCGAGTGTGACGACCAGAGCGACGAGGAGGGCTGCCCAGTGTGCTCGGCCTCACAGTTCCCCTGTGCGCGGGGCCAGTGCGTGGACCTGAGGCTGCGCTGTGATGGCGAGGCCGACTGCCAGGACCGCTCGGATGAGGCGGACTGCGACGGTGAGGCCCCGCCCCCGCCCTCCCGGCCCCGCCCCAGCAAGGCTCCGCCCATCCCCTAGGGCACCCCCTCGCCCTCCTGGAGTTTGGGCTTTATCGGGCCGGGCCGAACCTGAGGAAGGTCACTGTAGAAGCTTTGCCAAGGCTCCTCACCTTGGGAAGGAAAAAATGTTAGTTTTAGGCCCCCTGAAGGCTCCTGGCGTCTGCCCTGCCAGTTTGGCATGAAGGTGGACTGTGAGAATCTATCTTGCCTTCCCTCATTCAGTCAAGAATTTTACAGAAATCCAAGACAAATGCATTAGTCAGCTTGCTTTCCATGGTTTACACCCTGGTTAATTCCCATCCCCAAAGGCAGTGCTGTCCTCCACCAGCGAGTCTGTGGGTTAATGCTTATTTGTGGGTGATTTCTAGCATCCCACTGAACCAGGAGTTACCAGAGAGATTTGTCTGGTCAGCCTGGGTCCACTCTGACCAGCAGGATCTTCCTTTAGACCGTGACAGTGAAACAAATGTCTGTGCTCCCTCTGAGTTTCTTTTATAAATGACCTTCTCCGTTGGTTCCTGCCACATACTGTCAGCACCACGGCCCCATGTTGACTACTACTGAGCTAGCTGTTAATAGGTCTTTCTAGCTGCTACCCCCATAGCCACTGGGTCCTATACTTGGATAACTCAGATTTTATCTGTTCCCTGCCCACTCATGAAAAGCAACCATTCTGTGGAAGATGAAGGCCTGGGGTTCATTCCCCCAAGTGTTTCCGTAAAGCTGCAGTTGTAAAGTCTTTCCAGCTCACAGACCCTTTGAGAACTTGATAGAGACTAGACCAGGATTAGCACACTGTGACCTAAGGGTTAAATCCAGGCCACCACCTATTTTGGTGAATAAAGTTTTGGGTTCATGCTACGTCACCTCAGTCATGTTCGACTCTTTGGGACCCCATGAACTGTAGCCCACCAGGCTCCTCCGTCCATGGGATTCTCCAGGCAAGAATACTGGAGTGGGTTGCCATGCCCTTCTCCAGGGGATCTTCCGACCTCGGGATCAAACTTCTGTCTCTTACGTCTCCTGCATTGCAGGCAAATTCTTTACCATCTGAGGCACCAGGGTAAGTTGGTATTCTTTACCAACTTAGCCACCTAAGTTTTATTGGGACAAAGCTAGGCTCATTCATTTACATATTGTCTGAGGCTGGTGTTGCATGAAAACAGCAGAGTTGAGTAGTTACTGTAGAGACATATCTGTCTCTTACAGGAGAGTTTTCTGAGTCCTGCCTTACACTTGGCCCCAGCTCAGTCTGGTGGCCAAGATCTCGGCGGGTGGCAGGAGCCCTGATTAGGAATCACTCCCTCCGTCCTCCCACTGTGAGAGTTTCTCCTGGTGGAAGGAAGCCCTGGGAGAACAGCAGGCCCTGGTGCAGGCTTTGGGTTCCACCCTGCGTTTCAGAAGCTTCCTCTCCTGCTTGGTGACCAGGAGATCTGCCCACTCATTGCACGGACAGGGTTCCTTGTCTCCAGTTTCGAGCGTGGGGTGCCTGGGCCGGGGCAGGTGGGGAGCTTAGACAGGAAGTCCTGGGGGCAGATGACCGGCGAGCCCCCAGGCAGCTCCCTTCCTCATGGGGCCGGGGCCCTTCCCAGGTCAGCAGGGAAGCAGCAGCAGCTGCAGTGCCCGGCCTTTCTCTTCCGTTTCCCCCGAAAGCCTGAGAGCTGCACTAATTGCTTGCATGGCTAGCCTCTGCCTCTCCGGCTGAGCTCTGCACTCTCTTCCTGACCCCCGGAGCTCTGCGGGCGCATCAGCTGTCCCCTGTCCCGCCTGGTTAGGAGCCTGGCTCCTGTGGGCCATCCACTGACCCCATGACCTGGGAGACAGCCTGAGCTCAGGGGCTGTGGGAGCTCTGGTGCTTTGCAAGCCTGACCCATGGTAGGATCCTGGTGAATAATTACCTCCCTGTGTCATTGAGGTCTCTTCCCTGCCAGCCCGTCCCCAGCATTTCACAGGCCTTGAAAGGGGGGTCATCGAGGGGAGGGTGAAGGCTGGTTTGGCCGGGACGGTGTCCCGACCTGGTCCTCGCAGGGGTCCCTTTGCCTGCTCTGCGTTTGGACCCCAGGCCTCTGCTGCTGGGTCTGGGGTCGCGGGGCTGGGTGCACCTGTTGGTGGTCATCTGCTTAGTGCTCCTGGCTGCGTCATGCCCTCCAGCCTCTCTGAACGCAAGGCCCCTCCTTGCAGCCGTCTGCCTGCCCAACCAGTTCCGCTGTGCCAGCGGCCAGTGCGTCCTCATCAAACAGCAGTGTGATTCCTTTCCGGACTGCGTCGACGGCTCCGACGAACTCATGTGCGGTGAGCTGGCTTCCTGCAGAGGGCGGGGTCAGGGAAGGGGGGCGGTCACCCTGTGCTGGGCTTCTGTTCCAGGACCGTGGGGTCCAGAGGGAGGAAATGGTGAGGACTAAAGAGGCTGGGAAGTCGAGAGTCTCAGGCCTTGGTGGGGGAGTCAGGGAAATCTTCCTGGAGGTGGAGGCAGCTGTGAGGAGGGAGAGACGGAGCTAAGGGGCATTTTAGCTGGGACAGAGGCACAGCAGCAGGCCCCCTTTGAGAAGGCAGAGGTGGGCGGGGCTGACTGTGGTGGGCCAGGCCTGAGTGGCAGGCAGAGGCAGCGGGTTTCTGCCCAGAGACCTCACTTAGCAGCGACTGCCAGACAAGATCGCCTGAGAGGGTCGGGGCTGGGCCCCTTCCCTGGCAGCCTGCTGTCTGGCTGAGGAGGAGCCGTGTGTGGCCCTGTGCAGAAACGCACATGTGCGTGCACACATGCACACATACGTACACACACGTGCTGCATGCCCCTTGAATGACACGGTCTGTACAGTCAGGGGTACCGGGGTACAGAGGATGCAAAATGAGGGCAGTCAGAGAAGACTTCCTGGCGGCAGTGGCTCTTGAAAGGCTGTCAGATTCAGACAGGAAGGGAACTGGATTCCCAGGAAGTGGGGATGTCTCCATGCATCTGGGGATGTGGCCCCTTCGTTCACGGCAGAAGGCCCAAGATAGAGATGACTTATGAATGGGGAAGAAGGGGGGGTCCCCGGGGACTCACTGAGCACTTTCGTACCGTCCCATCAACCCAGGGCAGGCCCCTCAGCTACCACCTCGGGGGAGGTCTGGGGTCCGAGGGCAGCCGCGGGGTTCTGAGCCCTGCTCCTTTGGCAGGCAGGTGTCCACGCTGACCATGTCTGTCTTTGGTCTCCCATGTGACTATCCCAGTTGTTGGGATGATTGTCATCCATAGTCAGGCCTCCTCGCTGGAACCAGCAGCTTTCCTCCCTTTCTCTGGGGGGTTTGACCAGCTGGAGGGGACCGAGTTGATTGTCCCTAGAACCGTTGTGCCGACCTGATGGGGAAGTGAGTGTTCTTTGGACAAGGTTGAGTCTAGAGCCCAGACCGCGAAGCTCCAGGTCAGGGGCGTGAATAGGAGGAGTCGCTGGTGAGGGGCTGGGGGCGGTGGGAGAGCTCAGTCCAGCTGAGGAGGGGCAGGAGGCCGCTGCGGGGAGGCTGGAGGGGGCAAGCCCTTCAGGGGTGCTGCCCCAGCCCCCCAGTAGCTCCACCAGTGGGTGCTGGGCCGGGGCGGGTACGAGCCCTCCAGGGCACACAGCGCCTGCCCCCCCTCAGGAGACCCGCTCCGTTTGGGTTGACGTCCGCCGTCTCTCTCTGCCCGGCCTCCGGCAGAAATCACCAAGCTGCCCTCGGACGACGGCCCAGCCCACAGCAGCGCCATCGGGCCGGTCATCGGCATCATCCTGTCGCTCTTCATCATGGGTGGGGTCTACTTCGTGTGCCAGCGTGTGGTGTGCCAGCGCTACGCCGGTGCCAACGGGCCCTTCCCGCACGAGTACGTCAGCGGGACCCCCCACGTGCCCCTCAACTTCATCGCCCCCGGCGGCTCCCAGCACGGTCCCTTCACAGGTGAGGAGCCTGAGCCCCGTGAGGGCCCTGGAGGAGGTGGAGAGGGTGGTCAGGGCGGGCTGTGGGGCGAGGGGGTCAGAAATGCTCTTTGGACTTGACCTGAGCTCATCTGAGTTGCCCACTGGGGACAGTCGTCACGTGGGGCTTCTTTTTCTGAGCCTGGTTGGGTCTCCTGGGCAGAGGGGCTGGAGAAAGCACTCCGTGTCCGTGGGGCGCCCTGGCCCCTGACCAGGCCTCATGCCCGCTGGCCCCCCTCCCACAGGCATTTCGTGTGGCAAGTCCATGATGAGCTCCGTGAGCCTGATGGGCGGCCGGGCCGGGGTGCCCCTCTACGACCGGAACCACGTCACCGGGGCCTCGTCCAGCAGCTCGTCCAGCACCAAGGCTACACTGTATCCACCGGTGAGTGGGGGCAGGAGGAAGCCCAGCCGGCTCGGGGTCCCCCCCCAACCCAGGACATCAGGGTTTCTAGAATTACCAGCCTGCCGTTCCATCCCTCAGGATGGTGGATGCGTTCACTCCCCTCCGTGTCCTGACCTGTAGTTTTTTCCTTTCTCTTCTTTTATTGGAGTGGAATTGCTTTACAGTGTTGTGCTTCTGCTGTACCACGAAGTGAATCATCTGTGTGTACATTTATTCCCTCCTTCTTGGACCTCCCTCCCACCCCCTGGGCTTTCTGTTTAGAAAAGAGCACTCCTTGTTCATTGTGGATAATCCGGAAGTCAGGCGAAGTCTAGACGTGGAAGTCGCATCCATAATCCTACCTCCCAGGGTTGCTGTCGGCCGTCCTCGGATCTGGGTGCCAGTCTTTATTCCGAGGGCCTTCCGCATTAGCAGAGCCTGTCTGGCTGGACGTGAGCTTCCCTTCAGTGTCCCCACCAGAAACACCCTATTTTCCTGCCTAAGGCCTTGCTGGTTCCCAGAAAGTAGCTGGATTGTTTTCTAAGGACAGGCACTCATGGGATGACTTTTGTGCTGACTTTTGCTCCCTGGAGCTTCCGGCAACCCAAGTGGGGTGTGGGCTGGCTCCAGGCCACACCCTAGAAGGAAATGATTGTAGAGGGTGACAATCTGAAGCCCTTAGTGTCCAGGTCCCGCTGCAGGATCCTGAGGGGGACCTTCTCCTCCATACTGGCTGGGAAGGCCCCCCATTGCCAGGAGCATGGCCCGGGGTAACCGGGTAAGCCTGATGCATGGATGCGAATCTGGGGCTACGTGTCAGGTTCTGACTTTACCTTGTCCTGTGCTTCTTAATTCTTCAAAACCTGACTTCTCTGTGATGAAATACTCTTCTGAGGTGAAGATTGCCCCTTGAACTTTCTCTGGGGGGGTCCCAGCAAGCACCACCCACCAGGACGGGGCCTGCCTGCCCTTCTGAGTGTCCCCCATACCCAGGCTGTTGCCCTTCCTTATTGCACCTGATCCTGGCAGGGTCTAGGAAGGAGGAGGCAGCAGGGGTTATTATCTCGGGTCTGCAGGATTCGGTCTGAGTCTCCTGGAGGCTACAGGGCTGGGCTGTTCAGGGGTGGGGGAAGCAAGGAGTCAGCAGAGAGGAGTTGAGGAACCCTCCCCACTGTTCTTGCCTTCCTGCTGCTATCATCACCTGACCTTCGGATGGCCCACGTAGCCAGCTAGAAGCCCCAAGAACCCTCTGAGACTGAGCTGACTCCAGGCCAGCCCCCTGCCCACCCCCTCCCACCCCCAACGTGGACACCAGGATGCTTGCCGCCTTTGGAGGAGCCGGGAGCTGGGGGGATCGCACTTGGCGGCGAGAGATGACACTGACCACCAGCAGTTTTTTACAGTGGCTTTATTGAGATACAGTTCACATACCATACAATCCACCCACTTCAAGTGTCCAATTCCGTGGTTTTTAGGATATTCACAGAGTTGTGCAGTCATCACCATGGTTAAATCTAGAAAATTTCATCATCCCCAAAAGAAGCCCTTTGTGGAGCCAGCTGTTTAAAAATTAACTACGTTGCTTTGAATCAGTAATATACATTCACGGTACAGAATTCAAAGGGCACAGTGAAAAGAGGGCCCGGCCTTCACCGTGACCAGGAATTCACCCCTCCCCAGAGGCACAGTCTGTGCGGGGTTGATTGTGTGTCCTCCCAGGGGAAATCAGTGCATAAGCGAGCATACGGGAGTACGGACTTCATCTTCCCGGCAAAGAGAGTAACATTTTTTCTTTAGTTTTGGAGACAATTGCAGATTTATCTGTAGCTGTAAAATATAATACAGAGCGGCCCTGTCTCCCTTCACCAGTTGTCGCATTGGCAACATCTTACGTAACTATGGTTGTCTTGGCACATGCATGCTGCTGTAACAAAAATGCCATAGACTGGGCAGCTTAAACTACACGCGTTTATGTCTCACAGTTCTAGAGGCTGGGAAGTTAAAGATCAAGGCTCTGGTTTCTCACTGTTCAAAGCCCAATTCTTAGTTCATAGTGACTGTCCTGTCCGTATATGGTAGAAGGCATGAGGGAGCTCTCTGAGGTCTTTTTTTTTTTGGCTGTGCCTTGTGGATCTTAGGTCCCTGACCAGTTCCCTGACCAGGAATTGAACCTGCAACCTCCTGCAATGGAAGCGTGGAGTCTCAACTACTTGGCCACCAGGGAAGCCCCCAGGGTCTCTTTCTTAAGGACACTTATTCCATCCCTGAGGGCTCTACCCTTGTGGCTTAAGCACTCCAGAAGGTCCCACTCTTAAACCATCATGTTGGAGATTAGGTTTCAGTATATGAATTTGGGGGAGACCCAGACATTAATTCTACAACAGTAATACAGTATCATAACCAGTGCATTGATACAGTTCCTTTTGACTTTATTTCAGTTCAGTTCAGTCGCTCAGTCACGTCCGACTCTTTGCGACCCCATGAATCACAGCACGCCAGGCCTCCCTGTCCATCACCAACTCCCGGAGTTTACTCAAACTGTTGTCCATCGAGTCGGTGATACCATCCAACCATCTCATCCTCTGTTGTCCCCTTCTCCCCCTGCCCCCAATCCCTCCCAGCATCAGAGTCTTTTCCACTGAGTCAACTCTTCACATAAGGTGGCCAAAGTATTGGAGTTTCAGCCTCAGCATCATTCCCTCCAAAGAAATCCCAGGCCTGATCTCCTTCAGAATGGACTGGTTGGATCTCCTTGCAGTCCAAGGGACTCTCAAGAGTCTTCTCCAACACGACAGTTCAAAAGCATCAATTCTTCAGCACTCAGCCTTCTTCACAGTCCAATTCTCACATCCATACATGACCACTGGAAAAACCATAGCCTTGACTAGACAGACCTTTGTTGGCAAAGTAATATCTCTGCTTTTCAATATGCTATCTAGGTTGGTCCAAGGAGTAAGCAAGCGTCTTTTAATTTCATGGCTGCAGTCACCATCTGCAGTGATTTTGGAGCCCAGAAAAATAAAATCTGACATTGTTTCCACTGTTTGCCCATCTATTTCCCATGAAGTGATGGGACCGGATGCCATGATCTTAGTTTTCTGAATGTTGAGCTTTAAGCCAACTTTTTCACTCTCCTCTTTCACTTTCATCAAGAAGCTTTTTAGTTCCTCTTCACTTTCTGCCATAAGGGTGGTATCATCTGCATATCTGAGGTTATTGATATTTCTCCCGGCAATCTTGATTCCAGCTTGTGCTTCTTCCAGTCCAGCGTTTCTCATGATGTACTCTGCATATAAGTTAAATAAGCAGGGTGACAATATACAGCCTTGACGTACTCCTTTTCCTATTTGGAACCAGTCTGTTATTCCATGTCCAGTTCTAACCGTTGCTTCCTGACCTGCATATAGGTTTGACTTTATTTAGAGTTCACCAATTTTACATGTGCATTTTTTAAAGACACCTTTTTAAGAATCCATTTTTATGTGCTTGTTTATTTGGCTGCTCTGGGTCCTAGTTATGATGCACGGGGTCTTTAGTCACGGCATGTGAACCTTCAGTTGCGGCATGTGTATCTAATTCTCTAACCAGGGATCAAACCTGGGCCCCCTGCATTGGGAGCGTGGGGTCTTAGCCACCGGACCACCAGGGAGGTCCCAAAGACAACTTTTTATTTTCAGAGCAATTTTAGATCCACAACAAAATTGGGAGGAAAGTAGGGGGACCTGCCAAATCCCCGCTCCGCCCCCATGATCAACGTCCTGCACCAGAGTGGGACGTTGGTTTCAGTCCACGAACCTGCACCCAGAGGCCACCGTGTACGTCTGAGTGCACCTTGGTGGTTTGGATTCTTGGTAGAATTCTGTGGGTTTGGACGGACGTGTAATGAATGACGTGTATCCACCGTTGGCATCTCGTACAGTGTAGCTTCGTGTGTGCTTTTTAAAACCTGCATGATAGCATCTGCAGGTAATGGTAGCTCCTCAGACTCACTTTTTTTTTGGTAAATGAATTTATCTATTATAATTGGAGGCTAATTACTTTACAATATTGTGGTGGTTTTTGCCATACATTGACATGAATCAGCCACGGGTGTACATGTGTCCCCCGTCCCAAACCCTCTCCCACCTCCCTCCATCCCATCCCTCTGGGTTGTCCCAGTGCACCAGCTTTGAGCGCCCTGTTTCGTGCATCGAACTTGGACTGGTGATCTATTTCACATACGGTAATATACACGTTTCAATGCTGTTCTCTCAAATCATCCCACCCTCTCCTTCTCCCACAGAGTCCAAAAGTCTGTTCTCTATACCTGTGTCTCTTTTGCTGTCTCACATATAGGGTCGTCGTTATTTACCATATATATGCGTTAGTATACTGTATTGGTGTTTTTCCCTCTGACTTCACTCTGTATAATAGGCTGCAGTTTCATCCACCTTATTAGAACGGACTCAGCCTCCCTTTTTGCTGCTGAGGCTTGGTTGAAGGGCTGGCCTTTACCCAGCTCTTCAGAGGAATGCCCTCTCTGTGTGCTACATCACCCCGACTCCAGAAGGGGGCGCTGTCCCCACCCTGTTTCGCAATGAGGAGGCCGGGGGACCGAGTGGTAACTACCTGCCCTCCCCTCCTCCCCCGGGGGCCATTCTGCCCAAACTGACCACTCCCTGCCCGGTCTCTCCTGCACCCTGAAGTTTGTTTTCCTTCTCGGGCAGAGCAAGCCCCCTTCTTGGTGACTGGACAGTGCCCTTTGTTGGGGTGTGGCTAGGCCACACCAGTGGGTGTCTAGTCACCCCAGGATCTTGTTACCCCAACAGCAATGCTCAGAACTCCTGCATTTTCCTCATTTAGGGGAGACTCCAGGAAGATGCCCTGTAGCTAAGGCTGAAGGTCATCTTGACCTTTCTTGCCAAGGGGATCCTCAAGAGATGACAGTCCCTCTTCCCACCAGCAGAGGGCCACACCGGCATGACTGTCCCTCTCACTCTCCTCAGGTCCAATTTAGGGTAAAAATGGTATTGTAGTGTAATTTATATTTCACTTATTACAAATGACGTCAAACATCTTTTTGTATGGTTAATAACCTTTGTAGTTTTATTTTCTCAGAAAGGTGTGTTTATGTCCTTTTTCTATTGGGTTGTTGGTTTTATTTTGTTAATCCATTTGTAAGGGTCTTGGGGTTTCCCAGGTGGCACTAGAGGTAAGGAACCCCACTGCCAATGCAGGAGACTCAAAAGACTTGGGTTTGATCCCTGGGTCGGGAAGATCCCCTGGAGCAGGAAATCGCAACCAGCTCCAGTATTCTTGTCTGGAAAAATTCAGTGGACAGAGGAGCCTGGTGGGTTCCAGTCCATGAGGTTGCAGAGTCAGACACAACTGAGTGACTGAGCATAGCACGAGGGCTCTTTATGTAGAGATATAGCTGTATTAAACGAATTAGCCTGGGATATGGGTTGAAAATATTTTTCCTAGCTTTTTGCCTTTTGATTTGGTTTATGTTGTGTTTGCCCTTTATACCATGAAATTAAGTCTGGAGTGGTTTTGGTCACGCCCAGAAAGGCTTTCCCTCCTCGTGAAAAATAGTTTCTTTCCATGTTCTCTTAAAGTTCTCAAGGTTTCATGTTTGTGTTTAAAACTTGCCCTTGGAATGTAATTAGAAGGTCTGAGTGAGTCTGGAGGTACTGACTATTTCTGTGCTGATGGCTTCCAGGCAGCTTTTATGAGTTGAGGTCCAGTCGGTAGACAGAAACCATATGGTGATTTGAACAGAGAAAGTTCAATACATTATTAGCAGGGATTGGAATTCCAGGGCGTTGGCCAGTGAGAGGTAAAGAGGACTCTTTAGAACACAGGAAAAGCAGATTATCTGGGAGGGAGAGACTGGGGAAGAGCCCCCAGCTGCCAGGCACCAGAAGACAGAAGTGGCCGAGGTGCTGCGCCAATAGAACTTGCTAGAGATCTGCCTACTGCTGTACTGGGAAGACTTCCCCACAAGCCTTCCTGACCTTCACCTCCCTGGTGCCCTGGGGGAGGTAGCTCTGACAGCCAGCAGGGAGGGGATTATGGGCAGGATCCCAGAGCTCCTTGGAGGCAGAAGTGAAGAGGAGCCAGGTCCGGTCAAGTTCAAGGGCAGATGCAGAAAAAGCTCCCCCCCAACCTGGGGTGAGGGGAAGTGGCGGGGGCAGCCCCTTTCTGCTGGTGGTGCTCCCTGACTGGTGTCTGCTCCCCTCTTCCCCCGAGCTGTACCTTCCCAGCTTTGGGGTCAAATCCTGAGCATCCCCAGGCTAGCTGTTTGGGCTGAAGAGGACCCTTCCCCCAGAATAAGGAGAGGTGTCCATGTGGTTCCTGAAGGGCAGGGGAAGGGCTTGGGCTTTTCCTGTAGGTTATTCACCAAGTGTCAGGACTGCCTTAGAAAGCAAGTCTTCTTAATTTTTTTGTTTCTTTTTCTAAATTTTCTTCCTTTCTTGGCTTCGCTCTGAGGCATGTGGGATCTTAGTTCCCTGATCAGGGACTGAACCCAACACCTCCTGCATTGGAAGTGCAGAGTCCTAACCACTGGACCACCAGGGAAGTCCCTAGCCCCATTTTAGAGATGAAGCTACTGAGGCCTCAGAACGGGAAATCCCTCACCAGGGAGCCTGCTGCAGCTGGGAGGTGCTACAGAGAACTCAATCCACATCTTCCCTGGGACAGGCTGCGCCCTGTCCACCACCCCAGGGACCTGGGGAGAGTCTGTCCTTCAGGGCACAAGTGCAGTGATAGCCCTCTGCCTGCTGTGCCCCCTGCAGGGACAGCTGGCAGGAGGTGGGGGGGGGGTGGGGGTGGAGTACAGACCTGGCCGGTGTCTGGGCCCCCGGGTCCCATGGTCCCTCTTGTGGGGCCAGTGGTGTGCTGCCTGGCTCTGGAGGGCGCATGCTTGGGGGGAAGAATTGTGTCTTTAGCACCACAGTTTGGGGGCGGTGTAGTCCCTTGAGAAAGGGGCACCCTTTCCTGGTTTGTTGAGACGCTGGCCTGGCGGGCAGCTAGGCTGTAGCCCCTCCCTGGTGGGTGGACGCCCCCTGCGTCCTCAGGGTTCCCCCAGGAGTGTTTGGAATAAGGAGTGACTTATAGAGATTAGACTTTTGCACCATGTGGAAGGAGATGGGGAAGTAAAACTCCCAGAGGAACCTCGCCAGGCGCTCAGGCCCAGCGACAGCCCAGGCCGGCAGGGACACTTCCCTGCTGGTGACCGGGGTGCAGGACCCATCGGGGACCTGAACGCGCTGGCCTGGGGTCACGACTGGTCAGCGGGGCGGCCTCGGCGGCAACCCTGCTCTGCCCCTCCGCGTGCCCACCCGCAGGCCACGGCTGCCGCTTCCCGTCCCCACACCAGGAGAGTCGTGGGAGGAGGCAAGGGGGGCGGGGGTGGCGGGACCGCGGGCTCCGGGGCGCGTGTGACCTCGCTTGGCCTCCCCACAGATCTTGAACCCGCCGCCGTCCCCCGCCACGGACCCCTCCCTGTACAACGTGGACGTGTTCTACTCTTCCAACATTCCCGCCGCCGCCAGGCCTTACAGGTACGGAGCCCCCCGCCGTCCCGCGCCTGGCCCCCTTTCCCGGGAGAGTCAGCCGGGAGGGGTCGGCGCAGCGCGTGGCGCGCTGAGGTCAGAAAGCGCCCGGAGCCCGCGGGTGGGAGCCTTGGGGGTCTTGGGAAACCACCCGGGGTCCCCAGTGCGGCTGGCCGCGTCCCTGAGGGCTCTGCGCTCAGACGGTGCTTGAATCCGGCTGGGGACCGCGGCGGGGGCCGCCACCCCGCGGTGCCTCCCCCGGGAAGGAGCGGGCGAGGCCGGCCCTCGCCGGGGCGATCCTTTCTCCTTCCTCGCGGCGCAGGCTTGATTCAGGGGACGTCGGTCCGGCTCCGAGCCAGGCTGGGCGAGCTGAACCTGCTGAGCTTCAACCACCCGGTGGCCTCAGCCCACAGGGCCCACCCCGCTCGGGCGGGCTACCTGATGGAGCACGTGGAGGCTGGGCCCCGCTAGGCTTGCCCCCGCCTCCCGCGTAGAGAGCCGGGTCTGGGGTGCTGCGGGAGGCGTCTCGTGGTCCTGGAGCCGCGGAGCCGCGGAGAGCGGCGCCGCCCGCCCTCTGGTGGCCGTTTGGGGGACTCCCGGGCCTGGAAGGGGAGCCGGCCGAATCCGGGAGGCGCAGCTCTTGACCCGGTGGTCACGACCCTGGTCAAGAACCTGCAGGGGCTCCCCAGCGCCTCACGTCACAGCCTGTCACCAGGGCTGTCGCGTCCACTCCAGCAGGCCAGCCCCCTCAGCCTCCAGTCTGCTCCGCTCGCCTGTCCTCCTTCTGGTCCTGCCTCCAGTACCTTTCCCCTCCGCACTGCCTGTTGGGGTCCTGCTTGCTCCCAGGGCCCCACGGGGGCTGTCCTCCTGCTGCACCTTCCTCAGCGGCGGGCCCTTTGGAGCCGGCTCCCCTTCCTGCCCACTGTGAGGCCTACCTCGGGCCCAGGCCACAGGGCGATGTCACGGGGGTCATCAGGAGACATCCCCGGGATCAAGGCGGGACTGGCTGGTCTCCACCACTTACAGCAGTGATACAAGGGGGGATAGCTGTGGAGCATTGTCTGGTGTCAGGCACTGTTTCTAGCACGTTCCATGCAGAATCTCACTTTAATCCTCACAAGCCGCTTTTGAAACGGACACCGTTTCATCCTTCCCATCTTGTCAAGGAGAAACGGAAGCTCAGACAGGTTAAGTTTAGTCCCAAGTGGGCTCTGGGCGCCTTGTTCTCCATAAAGGTGACCTTGGCCCGGGGCTGCAGGCCTTGCCAGGGCCCGGACTTGGCAGCCTGCAAGATAAGTGCAGGGGCGCCCACCTTGGAGGTGGCGCTGTGGAGGCTCAGGGGGGCCCGGGGACAGCCGCTGTGAATGCAGGCTCCCTTTCCCTGTATCCCCTCCAGGCCCTACATCATCCGCGGCGTGGCGCCCCCGACCACGCCCTGCAGCACGGACGTGTGCGACAGTGACTACAGCGCCAGCCGCTGGAAGGCCAGCAAGTACTACCTGGATCTGAACTCGGACTCAGACCCCTACCCGCCTCCGCCCACACCCCACAGCCAGTACCTGTCGGCGGAGGACAGCTGCCCGCCGTCGCCCGCCACGGAGAGAAGCTACTTCCACCTCTTCCCGCCCCCGCCCTCCCCCTGCACGGACTCCTCCTGACCTTGGCCGGGCCACCCCGGCCTCTCAGCGCCCCTGTACATAGTTTTAAATATGAACAAAGAAAAAAATATATTTTATGATTTAAAAAAATATAGTTGGGATTTTAAAAACAGGAGAAATGTGAACAGTGATGGGGTGGGCAGGACAGGGAAAAACTTTGTACAATGGAGATAATATTTATAAACCTAATTTTTTAAAACATCATTGCCATTCTTTCATGCCGTGTGTGCGGGAGTTGCGTGTCCCCGAGGAGTGAACGGTTCACCCTGGGCAGCTGTCAAGTCCTGCCCTTATCTTCCTGGGCATCTCACCTTCAGGCTCCCCTAGGGAGGGGTGAGACCTCTGGGAAGAGGCCTGCGCAGGGTCAGCTTGGTGGATGCCTGACTCATGCACGACTTGATGTTTGATTTTATGCTCTGCAACTGCCGTCCTGAAATTCCAGATAATTTTGAAGACTGAGGCCCTGCATTTCGTTTGGCATTGGGCTCTGCAGGTTATATCCCTGGGCTTTGGGCTATTCCCTGGCTGGTCCCTGCTACCGTCTGACCTGTGTGTGCCAGCTCAGGGCTGCTACTGCTCAGCAAGACACCCCCACCCCACCCGGTTGTCCAGTGGTTAGGACTCAGCGCTTTTACTGCCAAGGGCCCCGGTCCAGTCCCTGGGTGGGAAACTAAGATCCTGCAAGCTGCATGGTGTGGCCAAAAAAAAAACCGCCGGGGGCCCTGCCATCCGTGCTGACCCAGTGATGGTGCTGCCAAGCCACACTTGCCCGGGTAGGGGAGGGAGACCCCAGTCCTCCTGCTCTCCTGGGCCCCCTCCACGCCCATCTCTGCAGATGGGCTAAGGACAGCCCAGTCCTCACCGAGACGGTCCATACACACTACCTGAGGCCTACCCTGTGCCCACCCGGGTGGTACTGGAGGAGACACGGGTCAGCCTGGTCCCTGCCCCAGGGGCCCCCAGGCTGCGAGAGTCATGGTGTGTTGTGAGCAGGCTAGGCTGTTCTGGGGTCAGGTAGGAAGAACCACCTTGGCAGGGTTGAGAGGAAGGAAAAGGCAACAGCCAGGAAGGGCTTGACTCTCAGGGAGGTGGATGGGAGGTCGGGAGAATCAGGGCAGTGCTGGTGAGCCCTCCACTGAAGAATCAAACCACAAAGACCTGGAAGAAGACTGCAGTCCTGACCCCCAAGGCCTGGAGACTGGGGTGAGAGCCGACGGGAGGGGGAATCTGGTGGGGCCCTGAGGGCTCCGACTGTGGGCCCAGGGGTCAGAGCTGGGATGGGCCTGGCTTCTTGGGACAGATCTTTTTTTCCCAATTTTTGGCTCTGCGGGGTCTCTGTTGCTGCAAGGGCTTTTCCCTAGTTGCAGGGAGCAGGGGCCACTCTCCAGTTGCGATGCGCAGGCTCCTCATTGCAGTGGCTTCTCTCGTTGTAGAGCAGACTCCAGAGCACAGGCCCAGTAATTGGTGCACGGGCTTAGTTGCTCCGCAGCATGTGGGATCTTCCCGGACCAGGGATTGAACCCGTGTCTCCAGCATTGGCAGGTGGATTCTTTACCACTGAGCCACCAGGGAAGCCCTGGGACAGAATTTGAGGAGACTCCCCTGAGCCCTGATTGCCTGGGAGTCCCCCAAGGTCATGGCTCATCAGCCTTGACGGCTGTAGACACAAGTGGGTTTGCTGATGCCGCCACTGCTGGGACCTCGAGAACAGATGCTGGGGACGGGGTGACTGGCCGTTGGTGCAGACGGACCGTGAGAGTGGGCAGCCCGTCCTGAGTGCTGATCAGGGGTGGGGTCCACGCTCAAGGCCCCTTTGAAATTTATTTTTACTTATAGGAAATGGCAGCCCACTCCAGTATTCCTGCCTGGAGAATCTCATGGACAAAGGAGCCTGGGGGGCTACAGTTCACGGGGTCGCAGAGTCAGGCTTGACTGAAGCGATTTAGCATGCATGTATTTATTTGACTGTGCTGGGTCTTAGTTGCAGCACGTGGGATCTATTTAATTGTTCCCTGATCAGGGATTGAACCCAGGCTCCCCGCATTGGGCGTGTGGAGTGTTAGCCATTGGACCAGCGGGAAAGGCCCAAGACTGCTTTGCAGACCACAGGGGTCGGATCTGCCTCTGCCGGAAAAGCTTCATCTCTTATCCACTCTGTCCAGCTGCCCCGTCTGTCAAGGAAGGGTGCTGTCGCCTGCCCCTGGGACTAGAGTAAGGCTTCTGTGAGATAAGCCTTGCCCAGTCGGGGCCTGGCAAGCGGCAGGTCCTTGGTCATGGGAGAGGTGACATACTTCCTCAAGGTCGCAGCGCTAAGGACCAGCTGCTCCCAGGCCCAAGTTGGATCTCCTGTCCACAGAGCTGCCTGCGGAGGCTCAGGGTTCCTAACATTCGGCCCCGTGCCCTGAGGTGCTCATTAAAGCACCTGTCTCCATGCAGGCGGGGCTTCTCAGGTGGCAGAGAACCCACCTGCCAACGCAGGAGACTTAAGAGATACGTGCCTGACCTCTGGGTCTGGAAGATCCCCCAGAGGAGGGCATGGCAACCCACTCCAGTATTCTCGCCTGGAGAATCTCAGGGATGGGAGCCTGGTGGGCTGCTGTCTGTGGGGTCGCACAGAGTGGGACACATCTAAAGTGACTTAGCATGGCAATGTGGGCGGCCAGTGGGGGAGGGGGGAGCGGCTGCCTCATGGGGGAGACCCCCTCCTGCCAGATTCGCCGGGGATCTGGCAGCGGGGTCGGGGTGGGGGGAGTGGCTGGGCTGTGTGCATTGACAGAAGGGGCGAACCACCCTCTGAGGTCCTCCCCTCCCTCTCCTGCAGGCCCCCAGATAGAGCCGTTGCGTGGCCTAGGAGCCCGAGGGTGCCTGCCGCTAGACCCGTTCCTGCCATGCAAGGTCAGCTGGTGGAGTAGGGTCAACCCTCTGGCCTCCTACCATGTGCCAAGTAAATCTGTCAGCCTTCAGCCAGCAGCTGCTGTGTGCAGAGCTCTGCATGTCAGTCCCACGCTGGAGGACCCAGACAGTAGCCAGATGGGACCCTTCCCTTAAAGGTGCTCAAAATTAGTAACACAGGCAGCTTCCTAAGTTGTGGAAAGCACAATTCTGAGACATCCTGGGGCCTATAGGCAGGAAGGCAGGGAGGGTTTCCTGGAGGAGGTGATATCTAATCTGTGTCTTCAGCGAGGGGATGAAGTTAACTGGCTTATTTCATTTAAACTTCACAACAGCCCAGCGAGGTAAATGGTATCCCCAACTTGTCGTTGAGGAAACCAAGGCTTGGGGGAAAAGAAGTAAAGAGATTTTTTTTTCATTCATTTCTTGAACTCTTCCTTTATCCAGGAAATGTTACCAACTGACTCCTGGGTGCTGCTCAATGTGGCCAGAAGGGCATCCACCTTCCCTTTAAACCCTCTCCCTCCGCACTGTCACCCACTACCTCCCAAGGCTCTGCCATCCCTTCCGGAGCCCTGTGGGGTCTCCCTCAGGTAGTGGGCTCCCTCCCTACCGACCCCATCAGAAGGGATCCATTTGTTCAGCTCAGCCTGCGTCCAACCCTGGGATGGGTGTGGGAGCTCTTCCCTGCCCAGGGTCTACAGCTGCCCTGGGTAGTTGAACAAAAGCCATGTGCCCAGATCTTGGGCACGTCCACACGCTGGGAACCAGGATGCGGGCAGTGGAGGGGGTTCTGCCCCTGAGAAGCCCGGGTGGTTGCTGAGCTGGGTGGGCCTGGATCCCGCTTGGCCCTGCAGTGCTCCTCCTCTGGTGCCTCCAGCGCTGGGAACCAGGATGCGGGCAGCGGAGGGGGTTCTGCCCCTGAGAAGCCCGGGTGGTTGCTGAGCTGGGTGGGCCTGGATCCCGCTTGGCCCTGCAGTGCTCCTCCTCTGGTGCCTCCAGCGCTGGGGCCCCCTGTTGGACTGCACCCTCGGAGAAGGCAGCTGGGGTCCCACCAAGCAATCCCCATACTGGCTCCTCTCCCAGATCTCCACTTCTCGGCCTCTCCCTCTTCACTCAAAGGCTGTCTTCTCTTTTCTTTCCCGGCAAGCTCAATGGTGACCCTCAGTACTAGTAATCCTAGTGGTTCTCCTTCCTACCAAGTCCTTTGATGGGAAGGGAAATACTCAAACCCCGACGACCGCCACCCCGGCCCCCCCAACGCGGACTGAATCTTAATGCAGTGAAGAAAAGGAAAAGAGACAAGTTAAATTTCCATCTGAAAGTGGACCCACCTTCACATACCCCTGGAGTTCCCTAGTTGCCCCCTTTTCTCCAGCCTCAGCATGTCTTAGCCCGACCACCCAGGAACCCCCCAGCACTGGCTCGGGGCCTCCCAGGGCATGTCTCCTGCCAGGGCAGCCCCATTCCACCCCTCGGATCAGGACTGAGCCCTGGTGACCTAACAGAAGGAAAGACAATGTGGATCTTTGTTCTCAAGGCAAGCTCATTCCATTTCAGGCCTTTGCTTTATCCTGAGCTGGTCTTTTCTGAGTGTATTAAAATGTCCTTCCTTCCTTTTCCTTTCTTTTGCAGTTGCCTTGGGTCTGGTTGCTGCACACGCGCTTTCTCCAGTTGCAGAGTGGGGGCCGCCCTCTACTTGTGGTGCACGGCTTCTCACTGCAGCGGCTTCTCTGGCTGCAGAGCACACGCTCTGTAGTTTCCGTGTGCAGCTCTCAGGGCACACGGGCTTCGGCAGTTGCAGTACACAGGCTCAGTACTTGCGGTGCATAGGCTCAGTTGCTCCGAGGCACATGGAATCGTCCTGGACCGGGGATCAGACCTACGTCTCCTGCACTGGCAGGCGAATTCCTATCCAGTGTGCCACCAGGGAAGTCTGAAATGTCCTTTCTTTCATAAAATCACAGTAATAGTAAATAATATTTTAAAAAATCATTACTTGATAGGATTAAAAGATGGCAGCTCTGTCTGTTCCCCAAAGTTAAGGAGTCATAGCTGGGTGATGGGCACATGTGTGTTCATTATACTTTCCTCTCTACAGTTGAGTATGTGTGAAATTTTTCATATAGTTTTTTGAAAAGTCGAGATGGATTGAAAATTGAAATATGAAAAATCAAATTACAAAGGGATTAGGGAGAAAAAGGGGAAGGTGGTGATCTGAGAAATCTAGAAGTTTTATGATGGTGAGGCCAATGCAGAACTTTGAAATCACTGTCCTCCGTGAAGCCTGTCAGTGGCTCCCCGTGGTCCTCAGGACATAGGCTGAACTCAGATGCCTCCTTTTCCAGGAAGTTCTCCCTGACTTCAACCCTTCTAGTTAGGCTAGGAGCTCATCATAAATGGAGACTTTGGGTGCCCACTTGTGTTAGGTGAGGGACTGCATTATTTCATTTAATTATAGTGCATATGGCTCTGTGATCCACCTGAGTCTGGGATGGAAGAGTCTGAAGCAGGTACCAGCAAGTCCTTTGATGTTGAATGAGTAAAGGGATTCGGGTATCAGTGGGTGGCTGGGCCAACTCCTCCACAGGAGAGCAGTTCCAGCCCTGGTTGCCCCCTCCTACCCACACACTCAGAGGTGTCCCTCTGAGGCACCAACCCCTGTCAAAAACCACACTGACTTGCGCCAGAAGACCGGAATAGGGACATGCATATGCAAGAAACAGACCGGATTGAATAGGATGAAGGCTTTGTGCTGGATTATTTGGAAAGGAAGGGCAGGAGATAAATAGGCTTAAGACTTCCTCACCAGATAGAAGGTAACATTGGAAGAAGGAGGCGGTCCCAGCTGCAGAGAAGGGTCACACCAAGGACAATTCTCAGAAAATCTGGTCAATCAGAAAGGTCAGGAGGTCTTTAAAGAGTTGTTTTTTTAAAAAAAAATTTTGGCCACCCCGAGCAGCATGTAGGAGGACCTTAGTTCCCTGACCAGGGATTGAACCCACTAACCCTGCATTGGAAGGTGGAGTCTTAACCACTGGACCACCAGGGAACTCTCTAAAAAGAGTTTTTAATGAAATGAACAAGTATTTCCTGAGCATCTATTGAGCTGGTAAAGAATCCTCTTGCAATGTGGGCAACCTGAGTTTGATCCCTGGGTTGGGAAGGTCCCCAGTATTGGGATCTTGGGAAGATTCCAGTATTCTGGCCTGGAGAATTCCATGTACAGTCCATGGGGTTGCAAAGAGTCAGACATGACTGAGCAACTTTCAATTCAGTTCACTGTGTGCTAAGTACTAGGTAATGGGGTGAAAAGAGAGTGAAAGTGTTAGTGACTCATCCGTCTGACTCTTTGGGACCCCATGGACTGTAGCCCACCAGGCCCCTCTGTCCATGGAATTCTCCCAGCAAGAAAACTGGAGTGGGTAGCTATTCCCTTCTCCAGGGGATCTTCTCAACCCAGGGATCAAGCCCACATCTCCGATGTTGCAGGCAGATCCTTTACCATCTGAGCCCCCAGGGAAGCCTCTGTGGTATAGCAGCAAATAAAGGAAAAACTAACCTCATGAAGCTTCTGCTCCAATGGGTCTAGAAATAGAAAGCTGCATTTTCAGTCCTGCTCAAGAGCACGTGGTCCGTCTTACTGTTACTGAAAGCATCACATTGTATAGAGTGCTTTTACTGTCCTGGGGTTGCCTGCAGCCTCTCCTGTGCTCCAGTGCAAGCCTCTCTGGTCCAGCATTACTCACAGAGCACAGCCTTGCTGCTCTAAATCCAAACCATCCTTTCTAAAGTACGACCAGCCCTGAATTTGCCCTCTGTTGCTCTGAAGTTTTTCCTTTGCTTATCCTCCAAAGCTGCCATGAGTCCCTCCCTCCCATTCTTTCCCCCAGACATGCTTCTGCAGTTCCCTGCTTCTCCCCCGCCCACCCAGGTTATCTGTATATAGATCTCCCTAAACCTCTGCATATATTTTGAACTTGTTGCAATCTTTTTTGTGGGATCTTAGTTCCCAGATTAGAGATTGAAACTTTGCCCTCAGTAGTCAAAGTACAGAATCCTGACCACTGAACTGCCAGGGAATTCCCTGGCTTCAATCTTGAAATGAATTCTTCACTAGCTGTAGGGCTTTGGGCAAGGCTCCGAGCCTCTCTGAACAGTAGGATCAGGCAAGTAATATCCATCCTTGGTTGCTGCCACTCTAGAGGCCCAATACCCTTCAGGGCATGGACACAGGCGGTGTCACCATTATCTACAATCACTGGTACTTTACAGATAAGATCTGCAGATTTAGCTGTTGTTCAGTTGCTGCAGCACGCCAGGCTTTCCTGTTCTTCACTGTCTCCTGGAGCTTTATCAAACTCACGTCCATTGAGTCAGTGATGCGGTCCAACCATTCTCGTCCTCTGTCCTCCCCTTCTCCTCCTGCCCTCAATCTTTCCCAGCATCAGGGTCTTCTCCAATGAGTCGGTTCTTTGCATCGGGTGGCCAAAGTATTGGAGCTTCACCTTCAGCATCAGTTTCTTCCTGGAGACTTAGAGGGGTTAGATTACCCAACCAAGGTCGCTCAGCCAATGCTGCTGCTGCTGCTAAGTCGCTTCAGTCGTGTCCGACTCTGTGCGACCCCATAGATGGCAGTCCACCAGGCTCCCCCGTCCCTGGGATTCTCCAGGCAAGAACACTGGAGTGGGTTGCCATTTCCTTCTCCAATGCATGAAAGTGAAAAGTGAAAGGGAAGTCGCTCAGTTGTATCCGACTCGTAGCAACCCCATGGACTGCAGCCTACCAGGTTCCTCCATCCATGGGATTTTCCAGGGAAGAGTACTGGAGTGGGGTGCCATTGCCTTCTCAGCCAATATGATGTGTAAATTCCTTCTGGGCCTCAGTTAATTAACGGGTAAAATGGGGATGATGATTCCCCAGCAGTGAAGTCTTTCTGAGTTGGCTTCCAGCTGTGGGTTTGCCGAAGTGGGGAGCTGGGGGACCGACTGGCATGTCTGCACCGGAGACCCAGCTCCCCAGGCACTACGTGTGTGTAAGTCTCTTCGGTAGTGTCCGACTCTTTGCGACCCTATGGATTGTAGCCCACCAGGGTTGACCCAGTTCAAGCTGGGCTCTCTTCTCCCTGCCATTTGGCCCGGGGGTGGGGGTGGGGCGCACAGAGAATCTGAGTCAGGGAGGTGGAGGGCCAGCTGGGGCCGAGGCAAAGGGGTGCAGAGGGAAGCACTAGCAAGGCAGACCCGGGGCCAAGCCCTGTCACTTTGCTCAGGCCTGGACTCTGGGAGGTAGCTGGGGGAAGCCCCAAGTAAAAGCCTGCCTCCGCTCCGTGAGCCGGAGTGATCATCCCTGACCACGCCAGTGCCCCCAGAGACACCTGCCACAGTCTCCCTGCCCGGAACCCTCGCCAACCCGCACTGAGCCCCGCGGCGCTGTCCTCCGTGTCCCGTGGGTGGAAATGTCACCTGCTCAGAAACACCACCACCACCGCTCTCTGGCCTGCTTTGCTTGTGCTGCTCAGGTGGAGTCTGACGTCCAGGACCCTCTGCTCCTGCGTACGCCGGCCGGCGGGGCACAGAGCGAGTGCTCACTAGATTTGAAGAAGCAGCTTCTGCAAAATTCTTCCGCAAGGTAAAAGGAAGACCACCCCCAATCCATCCAGTTTTCCTCCCTAGCAGAGGGGGGTGCACAGATAGGGGTACCTAGCACACCCTGTCCTCACATCTCCTGGTACAAATTCCACCTTTGAGACAAGTGACACTGACTGCCAACCTCCCCGCTCCCTCCCCAACTTTATAAAATTCAGCCGTGGAGAATGCGGGCATCGATCCCACTACCTCTCACATGCTAAGCGAGCGCTCTACCACTTGAGCTAATTCCCCAGCTCTCGGCGAACTTCCGCCACCGAAACACATGGTAGCTCACGTCATCACCGGTTTCCTACAGGCTCTCGGGCCCGCCTGCCCGCGGGTCTCGCTACCCCATTGGTTCTTGCGCAGCTCCCAGACCTACTGCCATGATTGGCTTGGCTCACTTTAGTTTTAAAAAGCATTGGCCATCGGATTGGTGGCCCCAGCCGTCCGTCAAGAGAAGGCCCTGCTGTTGCTATGGCGTAGTTGGGGGGAACCCAGACAAGGTTTCCCTCGGTTTCTGATTTGTTGGCTCCAGACTCCGGGGTCCTAGAGGTTCCGGATCCGTCAAGTCCATGGGAAAAGAATGCGCTCCCTCGCCCTTGACGGACGGGGTCCGCGAGCCAATCGGAGTAGGTTCAACGGGGGCCGCAGGGTGATCCAATAGGCGGCAGGGGGCGGGAGAGGAAGGCCAATGAGCGTGGAGCCGGGGGCGGGGGCAGGTCCGTGATTGGCCTCGAGGCGCTCGGAGGGAGGGCGGGGGGAACTCAAGGCCTGCTTGATACGTCCGCCATTTTGGGCGCTTCGCTGATGGTGTCGGTGAGCGCGTTTCCCGCCTGAGCGCAACTAGCGGCGAGTCGCGGGCACCTCCAGGTAATGAGAGGGGGAGCGCGGCGGAGCGGGTCGCGGCGCGGGGTGCGCTGGGTGCGCAGCGCGCGGGCGGCGGCGGCGGGGCCCCTCCGCCCGGCCTCGGCGGCGCGGGGAGGGAGCGTCCCGGCCCCCTCCCCTCCCCCCCGGAATTCGCCTCTCGGCCGCCGGGGAGGCGCGGTGCCCGGGCTCCCCTGGCCTGTCCCCGCCCGCGCCTGTCAGCCGCCCGCTCGCCCGCTTCGGGGGCCCCCGCCGAGTCGGGCCGCGGGCCGGGCGGCGAACTTTTCGCCCGGGTTGACGTCCGCGGCCTGGCTCGGCGGGCGGCCGGCCGGACGGCCGGGCGCGCCCCTCACCCGGCCGGGCCCCGCACCGCGCCGGCCGGCCCGCCAGCCCCGAGCGAGCACCGCCCGCCGCCCGCGGGCCCCGGACAAGTTCTCTGGGCGCGGGCCCCGGAGCGTGTCAAGTTGAGGCGGCGGCGGCTCGCCGGAGACTCGCGAAGAGGCCATTGTTGGACTCGGTTCTCCGGGAAACAAGTTCTGTGGGTTTCTGCTCCTTCGCCGCAGAGTCAGCGGGATACGCCGGCGCCCGGCTCGGAGTGTTTAAAACCTCCTTCCGAGTGATTTTTTTTTTTTTTTTTTTTTAACTCCAGGGTTGCGACTCCAGCTCAGTCCTGGTCGTCCAAGCTCCCTGACGAATATGCGCTAGGCTGGGGGGGTGGTCCTTCTCTTGGCCGCAAGTACCTCCCTCTTAAAGAAGCCCTCTCGCCTCTCCCTTGGAGGGGTTTCCTGCGGTCCGGCTTGCTCTGACCACAACTTGGACTCTTGGTTGGAGGTGGACAGCACGAGTCCTTGGATGCACCTGTGTGTCTTGGCATCTCACCCTCCGAGCTTCGTGTAATCTCTCTACTTAACCCATTTTCGCTGTGGGTCGGATCGAGCTTTTCTGTTTTGCTTTTCTGGGAGGGGCGCTTGGGGCTTGTTTCCTCTTATCGTCACAGCACTTGTGAATGTGGCTGTTTTGTTAACGTGGAGTTGACTGCGATTTTGTCCTCAAGGTCACGTTGTAGGTAGGCAGCAAGTGGGAAAGAGGCTCCAGATTTCCAGCCGCTGGAAAATCCACTTAAGGGGTGGTGTTGGAGCTTCCTTTGCTGTCGAGTTAGACGGCGTGGTTTTCAGATCTTGGCTTCGCCACTTTCTGGCGCTGTGACCTTGGGCAAGTCCCTCAACCTCTCTGCTGCTTCTGTAATACGGGAATAACAGCAGTGTCTGCCTCAGAAGTCTGTCGGGAGGAAATGAGTTAATAATGTGTAAAGCAGCTAGAAACGGTGCCTGGCCTGAGGAATCCGCTTAGTAATTAGTGGCTGTTATTAATTTGGATTTGATTTTTAAATGTTTAGATAGTATTGGGAAGTCACATGAGTGTCTAAGTCCTGGCTTTTGGTGACTGTCTTTAGAAAGCTCTAAAGTGTTTTTAAGAGTCTTTCCGGCTGAGAACCACCCAGGAGAGGGTGGCTGAGGATTGATTACGTTTACAGACGTTTTCTGGAGTCATTAGTGGTGGTGTCTCAGACTGGCTTGTTGAAGAGATGGTTAAATAAAAGCCCACCAGGAGCTCACGTCAGATTCTGTTCCTCCTGTGCTTTTGAATACCGCTTATTGCGTGTGATTGGCCCCCAAATCAGTAGTAACTCCAGAGTTTCATAGTGTGCTCCTGGGTTCTTATTGAGGTTTGAAAGGTTACTGTGTGTTGAAATATTCTTCAGTGAAGCTAGTTTGGGAAATAACTGTTGTCCTGGTGGATGCTTTCGAAGTTATTTTGCATTTCAGTTACGTTTGATCGGAGTCTAGAATATCTAACAATGCCATCCACTCACGCATCTACTCAGAGTCTATTGATTCCTGCCCTGTGATCTTCTCCCTGCTGCTTGAGACCAGGCTTGTCCTTCCCCTGGAATTACCTGCTTGGGACCTGGCTTGCTTTGTTGCCCTGGGAAATGTTACTTTGATAGACTCTGTCTTAAGTAGAGTTGAACATCTTGCTGGTGTAACTTACTGAAAAACGGGAAGAAGATTGTTTTAGAATAGAAAACTAGCTTTTGTGTACAGTGTAGCAGAACAAAACTTGCTGATTTCAATTAACTGCCTGGCAGTTTGAGAATCGGACCATAACTGGACAGAAAATGAATAGTGATGAAATTACGGCCTGACAGGGTGAGGTTTGCTTAGTCTCTTTGAAATAAATTTTGGCACTGATGTGGTACAGAGATAATGTGCTTACTACAGATAAGACATCTTCCTTAAAACAGTATTTGTCAGGATTGGTATTTAGTTTGCTTCTTTGATAAACTTGAATCTTGTGGTTTTATATATGGGATATTTGAGAGGCAGCCTGAGCATATATTCGTCTAAAATTTTACAATGCTTTCTTACTGATACAGAATGGTTAAGAATGGTAGTGACAGTGAAGTTCTTGTAACCATCTGCTCAATTAAAACTCAGCACTGAGTTTATTTACGTACAAAGCACAAGAGGCTGTGGTTGGTTCTCATAAGTCAAGATCTGAGCCCTGGTGTGGCCGAGTGGAGTTGACTACTTTTTCTTAGGTGAGCTGGATGGAAAAAATAGACCTGACACCTTGGCTTTAAGAAGTTTTCTTATTTTTTTCCCTTCTTAAAGGAGCCTCAGATGACTGTTTTTTATTTACTCTAGAGCAGTAGTTCTCAACTTGAGGGGGCGGATTTTGCCCCCAAGAACCATCTGGTGATGTCTGGAGAAGTAAATTTTGCCTGTCACATCTGTGGGGCTGGGCAGTGCTTCTAGAGGGCGGAGGCTGGGGATGCAGCTGTGCAGCACCCTGTGGTGCCAAGGTGGCAGGCCCCAGAACGCAGCCAGTCCCAGCTGCCAGTAGTGCTGGGGGCGGGAAACCCCCGCTCTAGACAGGCGCTCACCTGACCTGCTTTGCGGTCATTTGGAGTACTTTTCAAGACTGTTCTGTAAATGTGTGGTGAGAGTGAGAATGGTTTTAAAAGCTCCCAAGTAATACTGATGTGCAACTAGGTTCTGGAACCACTAGACCACAGATTTTAGGAGCTACGTGTGGGTCTGTTACCTGTGAGCTTTGTCTATACCTCGATCCTACTTGGACATGACAGTAATGGGGAAAGATGGTATACATACATTATTTTTAGGTGCCTGAAGTCTGAACTTTAAAAAACATTTTTTTAAGTGAATATTTTATGAAGTGAGAAACTTTTTTTTTCCTCTTGCTTCATGAGAATCCATCAACATATTGTGCTGAAACTTTGAGGTGTTCAGGGCTCTTAACAGCTGTGCTAAATGACCTTATCGTGCTGTGATTTTTGAGTTTTGTCATTTTTTCCCTCATCCTGTCAGTCAGCTGTCAATTCTGGTTTTAGATGCCAGCTTCATTATTACTATTATTTTAATGAAGGCCTGTTTTCAGAGAGAGAGCCCTGGATTGGTTTGCCAAATCTGCCCTTTGCAAGGCAGGAGAGAGGCAGATTGAATGCTAATCTTTTAACACGGTGACCCTTGCTTGCTACCACAGGGGGCTTGCCCGAACCCTGAACTCTAACCGGAGCGGGCAAGTGTTTTTCCCTCTGGGGAGATGAAGTGCAGTGAAAGAGAAATCCTTTTCTCTCACATCCTTAGAATACGGATGATCCTAATGTATTGAGTGGGATGAATGTTACTATAAAACTACAGATTTTTGCCAACTGAACGTTAGAAGTCTGGACGTATAAAAGGGAGATCCAGGAGATCTACTCCTTCGTCCTGAAATTTGGCCTATGGCTATGTGTCCGTGGGTTCGCAGAGAGTCGGCGCCACTGAGCGACTTTCACTGAGATGCTGAGAATGACAGGTGACCACTCCACGGTCTATTTCTTCTGTGTGAGTAGTTGCTAAGTCATGTCCGACTGTTTGAGACCCCATGGACTGTAGCCTGCCAGGCTTCCCTGTCCATGGGGTTCTCTGGGCAAGAATCCTGGAGTGGGCTGCCATTTCCTTCTCCAGGGGATTGTCCTGAGCCAGGACTGAACCCACATCTCCTGCATTGCAGGCAGGTTCTTTATCAGGGAGCCACCAGGGAAGCCTCTAAACCTGTCTGTTTCTGTTTTGCATGTATATTCATTTGAATTGTTTTTAAATTGCACATAAGAGATGTCATATAGTATCGTACGCGTCTCCGCCACTCTTGGCTGCCCTAAACCCAGTGCAGTGCTGTGGCACGGAGGTGGTGGGGACAGAGCATTACCAGGGAGATAATGGGATCATTCACAGAAAAGCCAGGAATGTTGCTATCTACATTTGTTTGATCAGCAAATATATTGAACCCTTACTCTGTCAGGAACAGTATCAGGGATTCACTCGTGAACAGGCACTTGAGGACCTGCCGCCTTGAGGGGAGGCAGCGCTGACAAGGGACGTCCTTTGTGTTGAGGCAGCTCAGCTTGGGAACTGAGTAGTGTGGCGTGAGCAAGCAGACTCCCGTGAGAGGCCCTAGAGGCTTCAAGGAAGGGGCTTGTAATGGTTAAAGTCTGTTGTCAAAGAGTGAAGTAGTTACACCTTTGTTTCTCATAGGTATTAAATAGTTAACTTCCACTTCCCTCTTTGGTTTGGTTTGTCTTAAAAAGCAATGCTGTTATTCTTCCTGTGTTCTTGGCTGGAGAATCCCAGGGACGGTGGAGCCTGGTGGGCTGCCATCTTTGGGGTCGTGCAGAGTCGGACACGACTGAAGTGACTTAGCAGCAGCAGCAGTGCTGGTGAAGCTGTTTTGTAATGACAGGATTGACCTGTGTTGTCTTTTGCTCCATAGATGTTGGCTGTGACTTGATCAAACTTGAAAAGCTCATTTTCCCTACTGATCAGAGGCTTGGTGTAGATTCATGCTAAATGTCTTGAGTGTCCTTGAAATCCATGGTGCTTCCAGTGAGAATGGGTTTTTTTCTTGCTGCAGTCTGGATTGAGGTGACTGGAGATTTGTTTTTGTGGCCTTTTGACTTTGGCTTAGATTTAGTTGCCATGGGAACCCCCTTTCTTCCTCCCTCCCCCTTTATTTTTCTTTACTGGGAGGAGAGAGAGTTACTAGTCGGATCAATGCCCAGTTTGTTTCACGTTTTGGATGTTTATGAACTGACATCTGCATGTCAGGTAGATTGGCTGGGTGGTAAAGAAGCCAGTGAAAGGGAACCTTGGCGGGACTGGAGAGGCTTCCCACCTTAACTGGGATGCTTTTGTGTCTCAGGCTCACAAAGATCCGAGTAGAGGCGGTTTACTACTTCTCACTTCTGCTGGCTGGTGTTGACCAGCTTTATTATTAAGTATTAGTGAAGACTCCACAGTCGACTGATTTTATATAAATAGATTCGAATAGATTATGAACATCTTTCCTGATACAAAGAGACTCTGATTTTATACTTCTCGGCAACTCTGGAGAAAGGGTATTATTAATTCCAGAATTTCTTACAGAGGGAGTGTGTATTAACTTGGAATGGTCTGTGTGTCCCAGAGGCTGACTGCCATGAAATCTGGGGGCCCAAAGGAAAGATGAATGAGATTGGGTTTTTTTTTTTTTTTTTGAAACAGTAAGAAGCAGCATGAAAAAGGTTGCAGAAAAGTAAAAAGACTGCAGAAATAAAAGTATGACTGAATGTTGAGTCAGACCTGGAGAAAGCTATGTGGATCGCTAGTGAGAGCCTAAAGTTTCCTGTACTTGTATGTAAATCTAAACACTAATGCAGTGAATTGGAGACACTGACGAGAAGGGGTGCTTGCCTGAGAACGCGTGGCGCCCTGAGACCCTGAGCGGGGCAGGTGAGGCGGCAGTTGTACTGGCCACTGAGGCACATGCCGGGCTGGCTTGCACTGTCCAGTGAGGCTTGGTCAGGAGACACTGGCTGGATCTTGGTGAAGCCTGGGCTTTCATTCTCCAGATGAGGCAATGGTGGGAGGAACATTGACAAGTATTGACTCCGTTGGCTGTTTGGCGCTTCCTTTCATGAGAATCATGGTTTTGGAGGTCATTGATATTAGAGAAAATTTAGGTCATGTGGGAGAAAGGGCCTGTAGGCAGCAGAGAAATCTCAGTTCCTGGGTGAGGCCTTAGGGTTTTGGTGGCCCCACTAGACCATAATTTTAAGTGTCAGTTGTTTCAACAATAACATAGCTGGAACTCCCTGAGAGTTAAGAATAAATACAACATTGTAATCAATCAGCTATACTCCAATAAAAATTAAACAGTAAAGAATAAACATTTAACTTCTGAATCGGTGTTTTGCTGTGTTTGTCGTTGTTGTAGATGAGGGGTAGTGCCTCCTGGTTTCCTTTTGTTGACAGAGATACACAGGGTTTCTGTTGCCTCTGGGCAGTGGGCAGTTCACAGCTGCCTCAGCTGCCTTCCAGGAGACCCAGTCCCTTCTGATTAAGCACCACCCTTTGAATGATCCCCGACCCCCGCAACCGTGGAGCTTGTGTCCTCGGTTTATTATTACACTCACAGATGATACAGCAGCTGTGCATTTGGCACCTATCATAGGTATACTATGTTAAACTAAGGGAGTTTTCACAGATAATACCCGTTCTCTGTTCTCAGGTCAGAGTATCCTGTGGAGGGCAAGAGGGCAAAGGACCTAAAATAGCTGACTCTGAGTTCTGGCTCCCAGTCTTCCAGCTGTGTAATCATATTAGATGCCATCTCTGTTCCTTAGTTTCCTTATCTGTGAAATGAATATTGAATGTAAACTAATTAGTACAGTGCCTAGCACACAGTAATATTTGTTTGGGTATTATTATTGTTATCAGCCTTCTTGCTAGTAACAGTGAAATAAGGTCAGAAATGACTAATAAAGCTGCAGGGAAACGCCCTGAGGAAATGGAGCGGAATGCTATGGTGGAAGGCCTTGGAGGTCTGACTGGGTGCTCTGAGGAAGCATAGGGGGTGGTGAAGTAGGGCAGGGCAGGGTACAGAGTTAGGTGGTGGTGTCCCCCCACCCCCCAAGTTTGGATTATTTTATATAGATTTTACTTGCTAAAATGTGACTGTTCTTTTTTTTTTTTTTTTTTTTACTGTGGTGAGAGTAGAGATGATAAATTTGAGGTTTTGTTGAGTCGGACACAGCTGAGCACGCAAGCACGTTCTGAAATATTCGTCTTTAAGATCTCTCTCTCTGGTGCTGGAGGACAGTATAAAAAACTTTGCTTTGGAGTCCCTCGTTATATAGAGCCATATTTTTTCAATGTTCTGTGCTGTGAGATAATCACACATGTCTTGAAGGATCACTTTTTTTTTCCTTTTGTTTTTTGAACTTTTATTTATCTTTGTACTCAGCTGTGTGGCATGTGGGATCCTAGTTTCGCGGCCAGGGATCAAACCCAAGCCTCTTGCAGTGAAACCGTGGAGTCTTAACCACTGGACTGCCAGGGACGTCCTTGAAGGATTGATGATTGGCTCTTTTAAATGTTGCTCTTAATTTGTTAACAAATTGCACATTATAACCAGACAGCTGTGCTCTGTAAAGGGCCAGTTAATGAATACGTTGGGCTCTGCGGGCTCTGTGGCCACTCAGTTCTGCCTCTGTGGTGTGAAGGCAGCCATAGTCAACACGTGAACAAATGAAGCTTCTCATAGAATTTTCTTTACAAAAAGAGATGGTGGGCTGGGTTTGACCTGTCTTGTTCTAACCTATTTTTTTATTTTAATTTTTAATGGGATGGTACATTGCAAGCGTCTGTATTGGCATGTGTACAGATATTGAATGTTAAGACCACCAGTTTAAGTGACGGACTGTTGCGTTACCTTTGGCTTCCTGTATGACCCCCCCCTGCCCATTCCTCCCTCTTCTCACCTCCCTTAAGCAGGGCTGCCCTGTGAGTGTCATTTTGTTGATTAACTTTATGGTGTTAGCACCTGTGAATGTATCCTTTTATCCTTACAGAAAGTAATTTAGTTTTTGCATGTCTTTGTATAAATTGAATCATTTTGTTGTGTAACTCACCCTCTCTCCTCTTACTGCTTTTTGAGATTCATTTGTATGTTTGAGTACTTAGGCACTAAGACATATGTTGTGATGCTGACTACATTAGTAGTGAGCCAAAAAGACATTGTCATTGTCCCTGTCCTCGGGAAGTTACATTTTAGTGGAGAAAGACGGTTAACAGGTGAGTCAGAGATGGCAGCTGTCATGGGTGGTACAGCTGGGAGCAGAGTCAGCTGGGAGTGGCTGGGTGGGGGCTGTGTGCACATTGGATAAGGTGGTCAGGATGGGCCTTCCTGAGACCTCTGAACATCAGCAGGTGGGGGTGAGGGACGGGGAGTCTTTAGGCAGAGTCCAATATGCGTGTGGTGCTAAGAAGGGTTGTAGCTGGTGTGTTGGGGAGACAGAGGCCAGCCTGGTGGGGTGGGAGCCATTCATGCAGGCCAGGGTTAGGATTTTGCCTTTTTCTGTGAATTAGATGGGAAGTCGTGGAAGTGTTTTAGGTAGTGGTGTGACATGAGATCTGCTATATGGTTTTAAAAGGTCCCCTGAAACTGTGTTAAGAAGAGTTGTCCCTCTGGTGCCAAGGACCCTCCGGAACAGTGACGGCAGCTTGAACTGAAGGGGCACAGGGGTGGCAGTGAGGGGGTGGATGCTGGATGCCTGTGGACGATAGAGCCGCCAGGATTTGCTGGCAGATTGAACGTGGCTGAGAGAGCAGGCTGAAGGTGCTCCCTACCGACCAGAGCTTTCTGCTTGTGGTCGAGATTGTGGGCAGCACCGGTTGTTGAAGTAAGGTCAAGAGTTGGGGTCCAGACCCGCTGCTCTTGTGAAACTCCAGAGAGCCTCCTGGAGCCACGTGGGGTGAAGGTGTTCGGAGTGGAGGGGAGAGGTCTGGCTGAAGACAGATGTGAGAGCGTTCAGTGTTCTCTGACACTTAGAAGTCCTTGATGCTGAGTGAGTGTAGGGTGAGGGCCCAGGCAGCGAGCAAAAGTGGGCCAGGCAGTTTCCGGTCGAGGAGGAGCAGGGGGGCCTTGAATCTCTGAAGTCAGGGGAGGGGTCTTCCAGGGGGAGGGAGTGAGAGTCCCCGCGCAGTGCTCCTGCCGTGCCCTCGAGTGGCCTGAGGGCCCCGGCTTGTCCTGTGGCTTCGGTGGCACATGAGTCATCGATGGTCTCGATGGGAGCAGTCCGCACGCGGTGGTGTGGGGAGGGCTTGGGAGGGAGGCTTCCCGAGGGCTTGAGAGCAGAGGGCGCAGAGGAAAGCCCTTTCATGGGCACTTGCCACAGCGCTAAAGGGAGAGTTGGGACCATGCGAAGGCTTTGTTGAGATGGCGAAGTTACAGTGTTTTTGTACTATTGGTGGGAAATGATATCTGTACAGAACGCACACCTGATGACATGCATTTGCTGGGAAGGAGACGGAATGGACCCACGGGGAGCGTCCCCCGGCTCTTTGCTTGGTGAGAGGACGGAGAGCAGACTTGGGGAGCTCGCATGGTGGGAGCAGGACTGTTTTCTTTCTTTTTTTTTTTTTAATTCATTTTATTTGTTTTGGCCGTTCTGGGTCTTTGTTGCTGCTCGGGCTTTTCTCTAGTTGGGGCGAAGTGGGTCTGCTCTGTATACACAGGCTTCTCGTGGCAGAGCCCAGGCTCTCAGATTTGCGGGCTTAGTAGTCGGGGTTCGCAGGCTCCGTAGTTGTGGCGCACAGGCTGAGTTGATCTTCCTCGACCAGGGAGTGAACCTGTGTCTCTTGTGTTGGCACATAGATCCTTTACTACTGAGCCACCAGGGAAGCCCAGGACGGTTTTCTTCTAAGTGAAACAGAAAGGAGTTATCAGTCAGTGAAAATGAGGGTGAGTAGGGCCTGGAGAATTCCAAGGACTGTATAGCCCATGGGGTCGCAAAGAGTCGGACAGGACTGAGCGACTTTCACTTTCAGGGGCAGGTGGTCTGTGAGGAGAAAGTGCCGGAGTATTCTATGGAAAGAAAGAATGTGTATGGATCTGCATTGTGGAATGGGCTCCTCGGGGGAGCCAACCTAGTTTAAAGTGGAAAAAAGCGGTTGTGCTCTTCTTCCTGGGACTAGAGTAGGCAGTGTTGCAGTTGTGGTTTCCGCACGCAAGAGTGGCAGAGCAAGAGAAGGCCACTGCTGTGTAAGGTAGAGAGCTGGTGGGGCCTGCTCTGTGGTGCGGGGCGCGGCTGGTGCTCAGTGGTGATCTAGACAAGTGGGGTCCTGGGTGGGGGGTGCTGCATGTGTACATGTAGCTGAGTCACCTTGTACAGCAAGCAGAAGTGAACACAGCGTTGAAAAGATCTATACTCCAGGTGAAAAAGAGAGAAGGGAAAGGGGGTGTTTATAATGGTGAGGCCTGGACTTGAACCTGGGAAGGGAGGGAAGTGAGGCCCTGCAGATAATGAGTTTTGGCTACATTGATGTGTTTAGTTGCCAAGTTGTATCAGACTCTTTTGCGACCCCATGGGAGACTGTAGCCTTCAAGGCTACTCTGTCCATGGGATTGCCCAGGCAAGAATACTGGAGTAGGTTGCCTTTTCCTTCTCCCCGGATCTTTCCAACAGGGATCAAACCTACGTCTCCTGCATTGGCAGGCAGATTCTGTACCACTGAGCCACCTGGGAAACCCATGTTGATGTGTGTAATTGTCGTTTATTCCTTTTTGCTTCTGTGTTCTTTTTCAGACTGAATATATTTCATTTTATATTCTTTGTCCTATCCTTACGGGATAGGATTGTTTCCAGTAAAGAACAATATGGCTTTGGACAAGTGCAAAAAACATTTCTGCAAGGTATAAAGCCTGGAGAGACTTAGAATTGCAGGGTGGTGGGACCTGTAGAGTTTGAACCTTGGTTAAAAGTAACTGGACTTTAGTTAGAAGTGCCCTCCTGCCAGCACTGGTGTTCCACATCTTTGCCAGCTCTTGGTACTGTCAGACTTTTTTATATTTGTCAGATTGGTGGTTATGACCTTACATCTTATCAGTTCCTAGTTTTATTGAGATGTAACTACATGTTACAGTTTACCCATTTAAAGGGTACAGTCTAATAGGTTTTAGTGTGTTCAGAGAATTGTGTAATGATCACCACAATCTAATGTTTAGAACACTTCACCATCCTAAAAAGAACCCTTGTACTTGTTAGCGGTGACTCTGTTTCCACCTAACCCCTGGGCAGCCACTAACGGACTTTCTGACGGACTTGACGATTCTGGACGTCTCATGTAGATGGAGTCATACCCTGTGTGGTCTTTGGTGACTTGCTTCTTTTGCTCAGCATGTGTTCAGGGTTTATCCTTGTAGCATATTTCAGTATTAGTGCTCTGTTGCATTTGAGCACATGGACATGCCGTTATTTATCCATTCATAAGTTGGTGGATGTTTGGCTTGATTCCACTTTTTGACTGTTACCAACCATACTGCTGTGAGTGTTTGCCTATGAGTCTTTGGAGGGACGTAGGTATTTATTTCTCTTGGTGTGTACTCAGAAGTGGAATTGTTGGGTAATGTTCTGTGTTTTAAAATTTTGAAGAACGACCAAACTGTTTGCCAAAGTGACTGTACCATATTACATCTCACCAACACCATCCCAGGGTTCTAATTTTTCCACGTCCTCACTAATATATATTCTTTTCCGTTTAGAAACAGTTCACAGCCGTGTTAGTGGGTGTGAAGTGTGGTGTATCATTGTGGTTTTCCCTTTCCTGAATGACTAATATTGTTGAGCATCTTGTCATGTATGTATTGGCTGTTTGTGGATCTTTTTTAGAGGAAAGTCTATTCAAGTAGTTCTTTGCCCACTTTTATTTATCACTGCATGGTTTTAATGTTCTTTTTTCAAATTACTAACGAAGTTGAGCAATCTTTTTTTGGCTATTTAGATTTCTACTTTTGTGAAATACCTGTTATGTCTCTCTTTTTTTCCTGTTTATTATTTTTTCTTCTTGAGTTTGATTTTTCTTATTTGTAGGAATTCTTATATATTCTGATTCTTATTATCTTTGTGACAAATATCTTTTCCCAATTTGTGAATGTTTTACTGTGTTTATAGGATTTTTTAAAAGGTGTTTAAAAGGACAAAAATGGATTTTAGTATTTTCCAGTCTTTTCTTCTGTCCTTTATACTACTCAGGTAGAAGAGGAAATAGATTTTTTGGTTTATAGGTAGTTGTCTTTTTAAAAGTTTTATATTCTTTTCTTTCTACAAATTTTGCGTATTTTTTGTTAGATTTATTCTTTGGTTACTTTTTTTGTTGCTGTTGTAAATTATTTTTTTAAGTGAAAAATTTCTATTTGTTGGCAAATGAAAATGCAGATGACTTTGTATGTGGCTATTATATCTAGTAGCTTCTCTAGCTTGATAATAATTTGCTTGTGGACTCTTGGGGTTTTTGTGTAGATAATCATCTCATCTATGAATAATGACAGTTCATTTCTTTCCAGTCCTTTTATTGTTTAATATATTTTACTCTAGTCTTACTGTGTTGCTGCATGGCAACCATCACCAGTGGAGAATATAGATGGTCGTGGCGGGCATCCTTATCACAGTCCCAGTTTTAAGGCAAATGCTTTTATCTTTTACCATTGCGTGTGTGGATACTTTTTTTTTCTTTTAACAGGTTGAGGAAGATTTCTTCAACCTTAGTTTACGGAGAATTAAAAAAAAACAGCTCACAAGTGGGCACTGAACTTAACTGAATGCATTTAAAATTTTTCACTTATTTACTTACTCTTGGCTGTGGTGGGTCTTGCTTTTCTAGCTGTGGCCAGTGGAGCAGCTGCTCTCTGTGGTGTGTGGGCGTCTCTTGTCGCACACCAGGGGCTCTAGGGCGTGTGGGGCCTCAGTTCCCTAACCAGGGGTCAGACTCATGTCCCCTGCATTGGCAGGCGGATTCTTAACCACTGGACCGCCAGGGAAGTCCTAATTGAATGCATTTTCTACATCTGTCGAGATGATGATATGAAAGTTTTTCCAACTTGATAATGATGTATTCTTTTTAAAAAAGGTTTTTTTGCTTTGTTTTTGTTATATATGTTTTTGTATGTTTCATGTTTTTGTTCTTGTTTTTCTGTTTGTTTGGGGCTTTTTTTCTGGCCTTTCCATACTTGTGGAATCTTAGTTCCTCAACCAAGGATTGAATCTGGGCCCCAGCAGTGAAGAGTCCTAACCATTGGACTGCCAGGGAATTCCTCCCACCCCTTTTGTTTTTAATTTGCTAATATCTCAGGATTTATGTATCTATGTTTATTGGTAAGAATGATCTCTAATTTTCCTTTTTTGTTGTATCGGCCTTATGAGTTTTGTTATCAAGAGTATTCTAGTCTCATAAAATAAACTGTGTTTCCTCCTTTTTATTTTCTTAGAGGGTTCATAAGTAAAATTAGGATTATTTGTTCCTTCAGTGTCTTATAAAACTTGCCTCTAAAACCATAAGGGTGTGGTGTTTTCTGTCTGAGATTTAATAATTATTGATTTGATTGCTTTAATATTTATAGGATCATTAGAGTCTTTTCTTTTTCTTGAGTCACATTTGGTAATTTATGTTTTTCTAAAACTCATTTTGTCTGAATTTTCAGTTATATTGGAAGAAAATTATAACTTCTTATTTTTGGAATCTGCCTGACTTGTAATTAATTATTAATATTTAATTTCTTAAACAGGATTCTTAGGTCCTTAATTTTTAGCATGCATAATACGTACTTATATATATGTAAATAGAGTAGTAATTACCCTTTAAATAACACTTTTGCTGTGTAGGATTTTTATCTTTCAGTTCTGAATATATTCAGATAATATATTCAGTCAATTTCATTTTGACTTCTTTCTGACTTAGAGGTTTAGAAAGTATATTGAAAAATCTTGATGTGCGTGTGTATATGTATCTTTTAAGTTTTGTTACTGATTGCTAGCATACATTGTGCTCATAATCTATGAGCATAAAGTGATGCTTATTCTTTGAAATTTGTTGAGGCTGTTTTAACGGCATCTAGTTAGTGGCAAATTTTTATTCCACGTGTGTTTAAGAAGAATGCGTTTCTAATTTTAAGGTCAGGTTTCCCCGTGTCTGTTAGATGAAGCACATTAACTGGCGTCTCATTCAAACTAGTGTCCTTAACTAATACGGGCTGCTTGTTCCTTGGGTACGGAGAGGGCGTTGCAAACTCTCCTCGTGGTGGAGGGCTTGCTGGACGCCGCGGCTCTCCGTCTCTGCTTCATCTTTATAAGTTAGAGTTGCTTCTGGTGACTCGCACAGTGTGTCATTCTGTAGTGAATCTTTGTTTCTAGGAACATTTTTTCCACTCAAATGCATTTTGTCGGATATTGGCATAGCTGTACCAAGTGACTTTTAATTAATGTTTGCCTGATAAGTATTTTTCTGCTTCTTAAGTGTAGTCTCTGGGTGTGCCTTTTGAAAGCAGCACACAGCTGGATTGCATTTTCATTATTCGACTTTTCGTATTTCAACTAATTTACATTAATTGTGATTGAAGTATTTGGTTTATTTCTACTATGGTATTTTTGCTTTCTAACTGGGGTTTTTTCCTTATCTTTTTCTTTTCTTGCCTATGTATTGTGGGATTTTTTCCCCCTTAATTCCTGTCTACTCTTTTTGCCTGTACTCAGTAAGAGATTAGACACTTCTGGTGATCTTAGACATTTCATATTTAACCTAAGTGAGGTGAAGTCACTCAGTCGTGTCTGACTGTTTGCGACCCCATGGACTGTAGCCTACCAGGCTGCTCCATCCATGGGATTTTCCAGGCAGTAGTACTGGAGGGGGCTGCCATTTCCTTCTCCAGGGGATCTTTCCGACCCAGGGATCGAACCCTGGTCTCCCGCATTGTAGACAGACGCTTTACCAATTGATATCTTTATCCTTAAAGAAACTTTTGAATGCTTTTAGTCTTGTGACCTTCCTGATTTATGTGCATCTGCTGCCCAATTTTCATCTTGCTGCTCTTAAAATCCTACAGATGGGGCATTACAAAAGAATGCTGTCATTCTTGAAAGGCGTTTTGCCTGCTGTCTAGTTCTAGGCTCATGATTGTTTTCATTGTTTTCCCTGAGCGCTCCGACAGTATTTCCTATCTTTTTCCACTTGTTATTGTGATTAATTAGAAATGACTTGTCAGTTGTTCCTCCTCCAGGAGTCTGAGATATTCTGTACCTAATGTGCTCTTCATGTTGACAAGTCCAGCAGGTACGTTGTCTTTTTTTATTTTTAGGTTGCTGGTGTTGGTTTGCTCTTTTGGTGTCTTGCTGCTTTTAAATAATCAAGTACCAGATACTGTTTTGGATATGTCTCAACCAGTATTCAAAAAAACTTTAAAAATTACAAGTAAAAGGGGATATTCATTTTACCTAAGAGCTGGCAGATGTGATTTTTTTCTCCATCCTTTAAATGGAGTGTCAGTAAAGAATTTCTTAAAGATTTTCTGCTCTTCCATGTTGGTTGGCTCATTTTGGGGCTTCCCAGATGGCGATAACGGTAAAGAATCCACCTGCCAATGCAGGTAGATGTAAGAGACAAGGATTCGATCCCTGGGTGGGGAAGACCCCCTAGAGGAGGAAATGGCAAACCATTCTAGTATTCTTGCCTGGAGAATCCCATGGACAGAGGAGTCTGGCAGGCTACAGCCCATGGGGTCACAAAGAGTCAGGCATGATTGAAGCAGCTCATTTTTATATCCAGAAATGGAAAAGATTTCCAGAATAAGTTACCTTTTTGAAACAAGATCATTTTGATTGCTAGAAAACGTTTATGTGAACCTTAAATGCAACTCTAGCCAAGTATAGAACACCAAAAACAATCTGGAAAAGGGATGTGGACCAAAATAGATTACCGGCCAAATCTGTCTTTGGGAAATGAAAAGAGTGGAGTTCAGCATTTAGAGTACTTGGCCTCTCCTGGGGGAGAGGAGGGATGGTTTCATACTTGTTGGTATTTCTTTATACAAAGTCTTAGAAGAGAAATGGAGGGACATAGCTAGTGTAGGCTGCGGAGGTTGGAACTCCCTTTGTGAGGCTGGTTAGCAAGCCTTATAAACTAAGGAAGGGTTAAGGGGTTTGGTGTCAGCACTGCTGACCCTAGGAGTAAGCAGTTAATTGCTACTTTTAGGCCTTTCCTGGTAATTTTCAGTGATGCCAAGGAGTTTGAAATGCACAGGCATTATAACTACTGTTTTCATCAACTTTCAAAAAATGAAGTTTGATAATCTTCTAGGGCAATGAGGAAAGAATGAGAAGGGATTGTAGGGGCACAGGGCAGAGAGAGCGCGCCGGTTTAGCAGAATTGTTGTGAGAATTAAGGATAAACATTACCGGGCATGTTTGTGTTTATTCCCTGAAAAAAGAAGAGTCCATTCCTGCCATGTACCATATTGTCAGGCCTAAAAATTTTTCAGCTTTTGGTGGCAGTTACTGTTGAATTGCCTCTCGATTAGTGTAAACCTTCAGCAGCCTGCCCTTGCTCATGTACCCACCTTACCCTTGTTCATTGTTCAGTCACTAAACCGTGTCCAACTCTGCAACCCCATGGACTGCAGCACGCCAGGCTCCCCTGTCCTTCATTATTTCCCAGAGTTTGGTCAAACTCATGTCCATTGAGTTGGTCATACCAGCCAACCATCTTGTCCTCTGTCACCGCTTTCTCCTCCTGGCCTCAGTCTTTCTCAGCTTCAAGGTCTTTTTCAGTGAGTCGGTTCTTTTGCATCAGGGGCCAAAGTATTGGAGCTTCAGCATCAGTCCTTCAGTGAATATTCAGTGTTGGTTTCCTTTAGAACTGACTGGTTTAGAATCCCTGCTGTCCAAAGGACTCTGAAGAGTCTTCTGTGCGCCACAGTTCAAAAGCATCAGTTCTTCAGCACTCAGCCTTCTTGATGGTCCAGCTCTCATGTCCGTACGTGACTATTGGGAAAACCGTAGCTTTGACTATACAGACCTCTGTTAGCAAAGTGACGTCTCTGCTTTTTAAATACGCTGTCTGGGTTTGTCATAGCTTGCCTTCCAAGGAGCAAGCATCTTTTAATTTCATGGCTGCGGTCACCATCCACAATGATTCTGGAGCCCAAGAAAATAAAATCTGTCACGGTTTCCCCTTTTGCCCCATCTGTTTGTTGTGAAGTGATTGGGCTAGATGCCATAATCTTAGTTTTTTTGAAAGTTGAGTTTTAGACTAGCTTTTCCACTCTCTTTTTTCACCTTCATCAAGAGGCTTTTTAGTTCCTCTTCACTTTCTGCCTTTAGGATGGTGTCATCTGCATATCTGAGGTTATTGATATTTTTCCCAGCAATCTTGATTCTAGCTTGTGCTTCATCTAGCCCGGCATTTTGCATGATGTACTCTGCATATAAGTTAAATAAGCAGGGTGACAGTATACAGACAATATACTCCAAATTATTTCGCTTTCTGAGCTCCAGCTTCTTCTATGTAAAATGGAAATAATATTAATTCTCTTTTCGCAATTAAAGGTTAACTTTGGGTGATTTGAATTTGTACGAATTTTTTTTCCGTGAGTTTATTAATGTAGAAATGATAAACTTTCATAGAACAAGTGATATGACAAAGCTGACTTTGTTAATGATTAATACCTTATTTTATGAAATCTCTTACTGGCTTTGGTTTTGAAATCTTGACTGGTGGTAGAATGTTGTGAAATTTTCTTTTTTACTCTTTTGCCATTTTTCTGTTTAGAGGTCTTAGTTTAAAAAAATTGGTTAATGTGTGATTATATTTACTTTGAAAAAATAAAAACAGGTGAGACTGAAGTCTCTCTTGCTCACCTTCCCTCGACCCTCTTCTGTCTTCTGCTGTTAATCGTTTTTTTTGTCTGTTTTCTTGATTTTCTTCTGTTTGTGTATTTATTTGTGTGTTTATAGAATGGGCAGCCCAGTGTTAGGCATACACACTTTTTTTTTTTAATCGTTTATCACTTTTCATCGACTCCCATGCAGTACACAGAGATCTGCCTCCTTTTTAATTACTTATATGAAGGTGTTTTAATAGCCATTTCCCAGACCAGTGGGCTTTAGATTTTTTTTTTTCTATCACAGACAGTTTGACTTGCCTTTAGTTTCTTACAATACAGTACTTCGAACTTAGAAGCTTTTCAGAGTTTCGTGTTTGGTACAGAAATAGGTAAAACACTGAATTATAAGCTGGATTTTTTGCTTTTGATCTTTCTATATAAAGTACAACTGTTAAACAGTGGATGGAGACCTTGTTTTAGAAAGCTTTTCTCTTTCCTTTTCAAATGATGTATGACATGCATGATGTTTTTAAGCTCTATTGTAATGAAAAATTATTTAGCAGATCTTTTTTGCTACAAAAATGTATAACACAAATTTACATTTTAACCATTTTTAAAAATTAATAAACTTTATTTCACGGAGCAGTTTTAGGTCCACAGCAGAATTGAGCCAGCAGTATAGAGCCAGAAGCCCACATGCTCCTCGTCTCCCCACGTGCCCCTCCAGCCTTGTGAATGTACACTGACATGTCATTGTCACTCAGAGTCCACAGGTCACGTTAGGTTCAGTCTTAGTGTTATGTGTTCTTTGAGTTTAGACGTGTGTAATGGCATATATCCACCAGTAGTCTACAGAACACTTCTGCTGCCCTAAACGTCCTCTGTGCTTTGCCTGATCATCCCTGCCTCAGACTTAACCCTTGACAACCACTAATCTTTTTACTGTGTCTCTAGTTTTGCCTTTTCTAGAGCGAAATACAGTAGAGATCATACAGTATTGTAGCCTTTTTAGACTGGCTTCTTTCACTTAGTAATATACAATTAGGTTCCTGCATGTCTTTTCACTCCTTAAGAGCCCATTTCCTTTAGTGCTGAGTAATACCCATTGGTTGTGCCACAGTCTGTCCATTCTACCTGAAGGCCGTCTTGGATGCCTCCAAGTTTGGGCAGTTATGAAAAAGCTGGTGCAGACGTCTGTATGCAGGCTTTTGTGTACACATAAGTTTTCAGTGCAATTGAGTAAATAGCATTGAGCATGATTGGTCTCATAGAATGAATTAAGAAGTATTCCTTCTGTTTCTATCTTCTGAAAGAGACTGTAGAGAATTGGTAAAATTTTTTTTTCTTTAACTGTTTGGTAGAAATCACCAGTAAACCCGTTTGGACATGATGCTTTCTGTTTTAGAAGGTTATTCATAAGTGATTCAGTTTCTTTAATAGATACAGCCCTATTCAAATTGTCTTAGGTGCGCTGTGACAGATTGTATCTGTCAAGGAGTTGGTCCATTTCATCCAGGTTATCAAATCCATGGCTATAGAGTTGTTCATAATACTCTTTTATTAGCCTTTTGTTGCATGTGAGATCTGTAGTGATTCCCCTCTTTCATTTCTAATGTTAGTAATTCAGGTCTTTTTTCCTTAGTCTGGCAAAAGTCTTCCTGATTTTATTGATTTTTGGGGGAAGGGGTGGGGATACTCAGCTTTTGGGTTTGTTGATTTCCTCTACTGATTTCTTGTTTTATTTTCTGCTCTGATTTTTATTATTTCAGTTTCTGCTTAGTTTGGAATTAATTTGCTCTTCTAAGGTGAAAGCTTAGATTATTGATTTTAGATCTTTCTTTTTTGATATGTGCTTTCAATTCTATAAATTTTAATCTAAGCAATGTTTTTTGCATCCCCCTAATTTTAATAAGTTGTATTTTCATTTTGTTCAGATATTTTTAAAGTTTCTCTTGAGAATTTTTTCTTTAATCCATGCATTTTTTAGAAGTGTGATTTGTAATCTGAAGTACTTTGGGTTTTGCCAGCTGTGTTTCTGTTGCTGACTTGGTTTGATTGCATTGTGGTCTAAAGGCAGACATGGTATGCTTTTTGTTCTTCGTTTGTGAAGGTGTGTTTCATAGAACACGCTCTGTCCTGGTGCGTGTTCCATGTGTATTTAAGAAAGTGTACCTTGCTGTCGTTGGATGCAGTAGTCCATGCATATCAACTGTATACAGTTGATTTGATTGATGGTGCTGTTGAGTTCTGTTTTGTCTTTACTGATTTTCTGATGGGTATATGTTTCCGATAGAGGAGTAGTAAAGTCGCTAACTGTAAAAGTGAATTCATCTATTTCTCCTTGCAGTTTTATCTGTGTTTAACTTGTTTTGATTGTTAGGTGTTGTTAGGTGCATAGCATTAAGAATTGTTATGTCTTCTTAGAGTATTGGCCCCCTTTTCATTTTGTAATGGCTTTTTTGCCCTGAAGTCTTCTCTTTCTGAAATTACTGTAGCTACTCCCACTTTGTTTAATTAGTGTTAGTATGGTACAGCTCCATTCCTTTACTATTAGAGTGTTGGGTTTCTGTATTAAAGTGGATTTCTTGTAGACAGTATATGCTGTACCTGGGGGTAGGTTTTGAGTTTCCGTGTTTATCTTGCTCGTGTTGGCTGAGATTCCTGATCTGTGGTTTGGTGTCTGTTACCACTTTGGGGAGATTCTTGGTCATTGTTGCTTCCAGTGTTGTTCTCTTCTCTCCCTTCTCCTTCCAGTAGCCCGTTACGTGTATGTTAGACCTTCCATAGTTTCCCGTGGCTCTTGGATGTTCTGCACCCCTCATCCCCATTTTTGTTTTTGTCTTTTCTCTTTGCTTTTCCATTTTGGAAATTTAAGGTGTCACATCTTCAAGCTCAGAGTTTCTTTCCTCAGCTGTGTTCAGTCTGCTAACGAGTCTATCAAAGACATTGTCCGTTTCTGTTAGTGTTTGGTCTGAAGCATTTCTTTTGATCCTTTCTTCGAATTTTTGTTTTGATTGTTTTTTATCTTATTGCATGTTGTCTCCCTTTTCCATTAAAGCCCTTAGCTTTTCTGTTCTGATAATTCCAGCGTGTCTGGCATACATGACTTTTTTTTGTTTTTTGGTTGGGGGCACAGCACACGACATGTGGGATTCTAGTGCCCTGACCAGAGATTGGACCTGCACCCCTACAATGGAACCGCGGAGTCCTAACTGTTGGACCCCCGGGAAAGTGCCCTGTAAATGACTGCTTCTGATGCTTGCTCAGGCTTTTCAAGCTACTTTTTGCCTTAGTATGCTTTGCAGTCTTTCTGAAAGGCAGACATGATACACTGGTAAAAGGAAATGTGAAGAGCGGACCTTGGGAAGCGCAGTAGAGTTGTCTCGGGGATGGGCGTGTCCTGCAGTGCTGCGCGGCCTCAGTCTTGGTGAGCTGTGACCTTCACCGGTGCTTCTCTGCTTTTTCCCCTTCTCAGGTGGTGCGGGATGGCTAGCGTGGTCTGGAGTTGTGTGCTCCCCTTTCCTCACGCGGAAGGTTAGAGGGGCTGGAGCTGGAGATTCCCTTCCTCCAGGTAGGTTAGGTTCCGGTGAAACCCCAGCGGGTTAGGCTCTGGGAAATAGTTGTTTTTTTTTTTTTTTTTTTTGAAGGTGAGCTTTGTTAAGGACTGAATGTCCTGATGTTTCAAAAAAAAAAAAGTTCTTTCCCTCCCAGAAACAGGGGAGGGGAAGAGTCTGCCCATGCACCCACTGAAGGACGTTTTGGTTGCTTCCACGTAGGGAAGAAGCTGCGGTAAACATCTGTATGCAGGTTTTTGTTCGTGTTTTCAGCTCCTCTGGGTAAATACCAAGGAGTGATTGCTGGATTATATGGTAAGAATGTCTTTAGTTTTGTATGAAACTGCTGAACTGTCTTCCCAGTGCCTGCACCATTTTGCACTTTGATCAGCAACGACTGAGAGTTCCGGTGGCTCCACACCTTCCCCAGCACTGGGGTGGCGGGGGGGGGGGGTCAGCCTTGTGGACTTTGGCCATTCTAACAGGTGTGTAGTGGTATCATATTGTTTTCATAATTTGCATGTTTTTGTGACATAATGATGTGGATCACACCATTTTTAATGACTGTATTTCATTGGATAGATAAAAGGACCTTGGGGTAGATAAAAACCTCTGTTACTCAGGTTCCGTGTATTGTGGGTGACCTGGTCGTTTGTCCTAGGGTGGTGCCCACAATGTCCTGTGACCTCTGGATTTGGATGTTTCTCTCTTTTTTTCCCCCGTTATTAACTCTTTGGACATTGTTATATATAAGACTTTTAACTCAGGATGAACACCTTAGGATGAACTCAAAGCAACGTAATTGGGTCAAGGAATGTATAGGTTTTAAAACCCTTTGATATCTGTGGCCAGAAAATTAGTTTATACTTTTACCAGCAGTTCCATCTAATTTTATATTAATGTATGTTTAAAGTCCTTTTTTATTAGGGGAAAATTTTAACATCCACAAACATAGAATAGTATAATGAACCCTCAGGTAATCAGCTCCAGCCCCATAAACCTAAGGTCAGTGGTGTCCCGCCTAATCCTTCAGTCCCCACATCTCTCCTGGACTCGTACTGGTTTAAATCTCTATTGAAGTGTGATAGAAATACAGAAGAGTGTACACCATAAATGGGTTTTCACAGTCTGAAACCCACCTTGGTACCTGGGTCCCAGGCATCTCCTTTGTCCACTTTCAGTCACACTGTCTGCTGAGGGCAGCCAGGGTCCTGATACTTAGCCAGGTTGACTAGCTCTGCCGAGTCTCGTTCCTTCCGTAAATCTATGGTATGTTCACGTGTGTCTGAGCTTTTCTCTTGACATTGTGTGTGGAATTGTTGGGGATATACCTGGAGGTGACATTGCTTGGTCGTAGAGGTGTGCGTGTGTTCCACTTTGGAAACCTGTGGCTGCCTCTGCTGAAGCCGCGGTACCAGGTGACATCCCCCAAGCGTGTGCGAGGTCCATTGACTCCATCCGCTCGAGTGGCTCCTCTTTCATCCTTTTCATTTTACCTACACTCCTCTCTGTGTGGTGATGCATACAGTAGCTGTAACTTGGGCTAGTGAAGTCAAGTACATTCTCATGCCTTTTTTGGTCAGCTAGTTTATTTTATAAAGTTTTATTCACGTATTGTTGATTTATGTGTTAATTTGCTGTACCACAAAGTGATTGTTTTATACACATGCACACACACGTCCTTTTTAATTTCATTTATTTACTTATTTTTGGCTGCACCGTGAAGTATGTGGGATCTGAGTTCCACGAACAACTATTGAACCCCTGCCCCCTGCAGTGGGAGCGTGGAGTCTTAACCACTGAACTGCCAGGGAAATCAAAATATCTTCGTTCTTTTCCATCATGGTTGATCACAGCATGTTGAATATGTCTCCCTGTGCTCTACAGTAGGACTCTGTTGTTTATCTGTCTTACGTATGATAGTTTGCATTGGCTGATGCCACACTCAGTCCTCCCCGCGCCCTGGCCGTACCATAGTTATCCTTTTGTAATGAATGCGCTGTGCTTAGTTGCTCAGTTGTGTCTGACGCTTTGGAACCCCGTGGATGGTAGCCTGCCAGGCTCCTCTCCATGGGGAATTCTGCAGGCAAGAATACTGGAATGGGTTGCCCTGCCCTCCTTCAGGGGATTTTCCCAACCCAGGGATCGAACCCAGGTCTCTCTACATTGCAGGCAGATTCTTTACCATCTCAGCCATCAGCTAAGCCCAAGAATACTGGAGTGGGTAGCTTATCCCTTCTCCAGCAGATCTTCCCAACCCAGGAGTTGAACTGGGGTCTCCTGCATTGTAGGTGGATTCTTTACCAGCTGAGCTACCCGGGAAGCCTTTTTTTTTTCCCCCTTTCAATGAAGAGTGATATTTACGTCTCCTCTTTTTTTTGTTGCATTATCGGTTTTATCTTGTTAGCTCTCTGTTGATTCATAACAGTTACCCCTAAACCTAGCGGCTTATGACAACGGTAAACATTTATTATCTCATAGTTTCTGTGATTTAGGAACTTGGAAGTGGCTTGGCTGGGCTGTTTGGCTTGGATGTCATCAGCCTTCCAAGGAGGATCCTTCCCAAGGTGGCTCATTTTCATGCCCAGCAAGTTATTCCTGGCTGCAGTGGGGAGGCCACAGCTCCTTTTCATGCAGGCCTTTGTCCTGATGCCTCAGTGTTCTGTCCTCGGGACATGGTGACTGACTTCCTCCTCAAAGAGAGAGAAATAGCACCAAGTGGAAGCTATGGTTTTTATGACAAGACCTTAGAAGTCTTGTGGCATTTAATTTTGTCATACTCTGTTAGAAGAGAGTCACTTACCTTGTCCCACCTTGGACAGTGAAGTTCCGTTTTCTGAAAAGTGTCAAAGAGTTTGTGGACAAATTTTCACACGCTATGCTTGGTAGGATTTGTTTTATTCTGGATATGAATTTTTCAGGAGACATAAATATGGTGAATATCTCTGCCTACTCTCTGGGTTGTCATTGTGTCTTTCGAGGCAGAGGAGTTAATACTGATGTAATTCAGTTAATTTTCCCTTTATGGTTCGCTGAAAACTCCCACAAACTAGTTGCCTGATACTATCCAGTGCCTAGTCAGAGTTGAAATTTTCAACTGTCTCAAATACAGTCATTTTTATATGTAGAGTTTTCTAATATTTTCAAATTGAGATCCAATTAAAACACTTCCCCCTGCACCTCTTGCCACCTGTTTGTGGAGACCTGGATTTTTGTCTTGTGTCCCCGCAGAGTTCTCTGTCTTGTAAGCAGGTAGTTGTAAGATTCTGTGTTTGGGCGGTAAACTGGACTGTAGTTTCATTGGCGTTTCTTCTTTTGGTTGTGATTGATCGCTGGAGGTTTACTGTGGACCCAAATTGAAATTTTTAAAGGGCTTCCAGCCTGACTCACATAGAAATTCATTCAGAGTATAGTCCCATACTGTGTCTTGAAATGTGCTGTGTGTGTGTGAGGCCGTCAAGAATGCGTGTTCTCCGAAGGAGACCTCATGCTGACTGGAGGAAGCCTTCCCCTCTGAGGGTGCCACCCTCTCTGGTAGTTCAGATGCCACGGGCATAACGTAAGGTGGTCTGACACATCTTTGTGGGGGGTCCAAATCCTCCCCTCCAGGGCTTTTGTTTTCTTTGTTTTTTCACTGGTTATTGGGATACAGCACTGTGTTACTTTCAGGCGTGCAGCATAGTGATTGGACGTTTAAATACGCTAAGTCCCTGTGTGCAAGCTTTCATCTGTGAACTGCCAAAGGTTGGAACGCTTGTCTGCCCGTGTCTGGTGCAGTGTCCCGTGCGTGTCTCCACCAGCGGCTGTGCTGTGAGTGCCTTACAGTACTGCGTAGAGTACAGCGGTGCACTGTTTCAAGCCCAGGATGTCCGGAAGCGGGCGGCAGAGCAGCGGTGGTGTAGCCAGTGCTGCTCAGAAGAGATTTATGACACAGGAAATGGCAAGGAGATTTTCTTTGTTTGAGGAGGTGCGGTGAGCTTTTGAGTCATAGGCCCTGAACATAGAATGGTCCCCAAGAGTTGCAGCCGCCGCTCAGATGCAGTCCAGTGCTGCCGTGTCACCTGTGACGAGGAAAGGGACCACTACCCAGACATCACTGGGTAGTTTCTTCAGGACGGTAGATAGAACTGAATTCAGTAGGGAACCAGCACCTGTGCCATCAGATGCCATGTGCATCAGGCAGGAGTGACCCCGCAGCTCACCCTCTGTCTCCTGATGCGGACGACACTGAGGCTCTGCCGTCCCCCACCCACCTCCCTCCTCCAGGCAGTAGCTCTTCTTGCCCATTCATTCAGTGCCAGCTGTTGTACTGTACTACTGGACGCTTGAAGATACTGTACTGCGAGGTTAGAGATGTTCTTTATTTTTTGTGTTTGTTTGCTTTTTATGTATTGTTTGTGTGAAAAGAGTTTTGCACCATTACAGTACAGCACTGCATAGCTGCTTGTGTTAGTTGGGTATCTGGGCTGACTCTGTTGGGCTTATAAACAAATTGGGCTTACAGACGTGTTCTTGGAACAGAACTCATTTGTATGTGGGGGACTTACTGTACATTTTAAGATGATCACTACCCACCTGTTATTTATTAGACTTTCCATATTAATAACCACCTACTTGTTTCTTTTCCTCCTTGTCCTGTCCACTAGCTTTCCTGCTCTCACAATGATCTTTTGAGTTGTGATGACTAATGTTTTAAGGGTTGATGACTCAAAGTCTTTTTAGGCCATCTTGATTTTCCAGTCTTTCCCAGTTTATATCTTTCCCTTCTGATAGAAAATTTAACAATGGAAAATTTTAAAAATTAATGATATAATTAGAATGATTGTTAGAGAAGTAGACAGTATTTCTTAAAATTCATGTGTGTGTAAAGTTGTTTTCTTAACAGTTCTGAAATTGATTAGAAGGAGCTAGGTAGGTAAAACACTTTATATGTGTTCTTTTAATTATGTATTTGTATAAATTCAAATGATGTTTTATTGTAAAAACGCAAAATATGAGAAGCAAGGAAGGCCTTTCTCTGATCCCATGTTATGGGTTTTCCTTCCTAAAAGGGCAGCAGTGAGCCCATGACAGCACCAGCTGGGAGTTGTGACACATGACTCTGGTGGGCTCTGAAGAGCAGGTCTCAGTAAGTATTCGTTGAATTAAACAACAAAAAAAGTAAAGTTGTTTTCCTAATAAAAATTGTACTTCAAAGTGTGGTTCAACTTCTGGTAAGAGGTAAAATTTTCCATCTTTTGTTTTTAAATGAGTGTGCATAAAGGATAGTGATTGTTGGCCATATTTGCCTCCAGCAAATATCTGGGTGCCCACCCAGTGCCAGGCCTGTGCTTTCTAGACTTTGGTCACATGTGATTAAAATGATGGCATGCTGGTGCCCTCAGTGAATCAGGACAGTGTCTCAGAGATACAGAGCAAGCAGCATATGTAGTCATAAGTTTTCTAATGGCCTCATGAAACGGCAACAGGTAAAGTTAATTTTAATGTATTTTAACCCAGTAATACAAAATAATATCATTTCAGCATGTCATACAAAATTATTAATGAGGTATTTTCACTTCTTTTTGTACTCAGTCTTTGAAGTCAGCTGTATTTTATACATGAACACTTCTGCGTTTGAACTAGCCATGTTTCATGTGCTCCAAAGCCTGGCACGGCTGCCGCAGTGGCCCTGTAGGGCAGATTATCATCAGTGTCCTCACTGCTCACACAGAGGGGCAGGGGACACGGACTAGGAACTGAGGTAAACGGTGGCTTAAAGGGGCAGAGGAGCCGCAGGGGGATAAGTTAGGAAGCTATTTCTGTCCTCTGGGTGGTGGCCAGAGAAGCTGGAGAAGGGGAGGTGCGAGGAAGATGGAGTTGACACAGTTTTGGTGAACTGGATGTTGAGGGAAAGAGGAGTCTACCCCAGCTGGGTGCGCCTTTTCTGGGAGGGGCGGACGTGGTGAGAAAGGGTTTGTTAGGTGATTGGTGTGTGATAGAGAGCAAAAGCCTGTTTAGGAGAGATTAAATTTAATATGCTTACAAGACATCCAAGGGCAAACGGGTGCCTGTGTTTGAGGTGCAGAGATGGCCTTAACCAGTTTTATAAATTTGAATCTCATCTGTGTTTATAGAGGTATATTTAAAAACCTGAGGAAATGGCTTCATTTATTCAACAAAGCCCTTTGAAAAAGATTTTCCCCAAGTCTTGTTTGAGTTGCTGCAGCGATAGTGTGAATAGAACAAGTGGAAACTGACACCCTGAGCACTGTCGTCAAGCCGGGAGAGTGTACCTAGGTCGTGTCCCGTCTGAACCCGGTGGGAACCTCTGCCTTAGAGGACACTGAGAGGCGGCCAGTGAGAACACAAGGAGGCTGTGCTCTCAAAGAAGCCGAGGAGAGACTGTGTCAGTAGGGAGGCTCCAGCAGTGAAGAGTTCTGACTGCTCTGAGAGCAAAGCTGAGACTGGGACAGAAGAGATCTGCTTCGAGTAGCCCCATCGGGAGGCGCTGGCAGCTTGAAGAGGCAGTTTCAGTGGAGTGGCACAGACAGACACCAGAGTGGACTGAGGTGAAGGGGGATGCTCTGTGGCAAAGGGCTCCTTTTCTGTTACGTTTAAAGAACCACTACAAATCACTGAGAAGACAGGCCCAGTAGAAAAACAACAAAGGATATAAACAGACAGTAGGAGAAAAGTGAAGTGTAAATGGCTCTTAGACAAAAACAGCGCTCCCAAGAGAAGAGGATGCTGGGCACGGGTGTTAGGGGCCAGGTGGGGGCTGGTGGGAGTAGCCATGGCCGCCGGGGAGAGCCCTGGGACTTTGTGTACCTAACCGGAAACGGGCCTTGTTTAATCCAGCAGTTCCACTTCTGGAAACTCTGGCATTTTACAACAGAATGGGAAAGACTAGAGATCTCTTCCGGAGAAGGCAGTGGCACCCCACTCCAGTACTTTTGATCTCTTCAAGAAAATTAGAAATACCAACGGAATGTTTCATGCAAAGATGGGCTTGATAAAGGACAGAAATGGTATGGACCTAACAGAAGCAGAAGATATTAAGAAGAGGTGGCAAGAATACACAGAAGAACTGTACAAAAAAGATCTTCACGACCCAGATGATCACGATGGTGTGATCACTCGCCTAGAGCCAGACATCCTGGAATGTGAAGTCAAGTGGGCCTTAGAAGGCATCACTACGAACAAAGCTAGTGGAGATGATGGAATTCCAGTGGAGATATTTCTAATCCTGAAAGATGATACTGTGAAAGTGCTGCACTCAATATGCCAGCAAATTTGGAAGACTCAGCAGTGGCCACAGGACTAGAAAAGGTCAGTTTTCATTCCAATCCCAAAGAAGGGCAATGCCAAAGAATGCTCAAACTACCGCACAATTGCACTCATCTCACACGCTAGTAAAGTAACGCTCAAAATTCTCCAAGCCAGGCTTCAGCAATACATGAACCGTGAACTTCCAGATATTCAAGCTGGTTTTAGAAAAGGCAGAGGAACCAGAGATCAAATTGCCAACATCCACTGGATCATGGAAAAAGCAAGAGAGTTCCAGAAAAACATCTATTTCTGCTTTATTGACTATGCCAAAGCCTTTGACTCTGTGGATCACAATAAACTGTGGAAAATTCTGAAAGAGATGGAAAATTCCGAAACAGACCACCTGACCTGCCTCTTGAGAAATCTGTATGGAGGTCAGGAAGCAACAGTTAGTAGTCTCTTATGATCCTTTGTATTTCTGTGTTGTCTGTTGTGATCTCTCCATTTTCGTTTCTAATTTTATTGATTTGATTTTTCTCCCTTTGTTTCTTGATGAGTCTGGCTAATGGTTTGTCAATTTTATTTATCCTTTCAAAGAATCAGCTTTTGGCTTTGTTGATTTTTGCTATGGTCTCTTTTGTTTCTTTTGCATTTATTTCTGCTCTAATTTTTAAGATTTCTTTCCTTCTACTAACCCTGGGGTTCTTCATTTCTTCCTTTTCTAGTTGCTTTAGGTGTAGAGTTAGGTTATTTATTTGACTTTTTCTTGTTTCTTGAGGTGTGCCTGTATTGCTATGAACTTTCCCCTTAGGACTGCTTTTACTGTGTCCCACAGGTTTTGGGTTGTTGTGTTTTCATTTTCATTCGTTTCTATGCAAATTTTGATTTCTTTTTTTTTTTCTTTTTGATTTCTTCTGTGATTTACAATTATGTAAAGTTTAAAAATAAAATTAAATTAATTAAATATTTCTTTTTTTAAAAAAAAGGAAGCAACAGTTAGAACTGGACATGGAACAACAGACTGGTTCCAAATAGGAAGAGTACGTCAAGGCTGTATATTGTCACCCTGCTTATTTAACTTATATGCAGAGTACATCATGAGAAACGCTGGACTGGAAGAAGCACAAGCTGGAATCAAGATTGCCGGGAGAAATATCAATAACCTCAGATACGCAGATGACACCACCCTTATGGCAGAGAGTGAAGAGGAACTAAAAAGCCTCTTGATGAAAGTGAAAATGGAGAGTGAAAAAGTTGGCTTAAAGCTCAACATTCAGAAAACGAAGATCATGGCATCCGGTCCCATCACTTCATGGGAAATAGATGGGGAAACAGTGGAAACAGTGTCAGACTTTATCTTTTTGGGCTCTAAAATCACTGCAGATGGTGACTGCAGCCATGAAATTAAAAGACACTTACTCCTTGGAAGGAAAGGTATGTCCAACCTAGATAGCATATTCAAAAGCAGAGACATTACTTTGCCAACAAAGGTCCGTCTAGTCAAGGCTATGGTTTTTCCTGTGGTCATGTATGGATGTGAGAGTTGGACTGTGAAGAAGGCTGAGCGCTGAAGAATTCATGCTTCTGAAGTGTGGTGTTGGAGAAGACTCTTGAGAGTCCCTTGGACTGCAAGGAGATCCAACCAGTCCATTCTGAAGGAGATCAGCCTTGGGATTTCTTTGGAAGGAATGATGCTAAAGCTGAAACTCCAGTACTTTGGCCACTTCATGTGAAGAGTTGACTCACTGGAAAAGACTGTGATGCTGGGAGGGATTGGGGGCAGAGGGAGAAGGGGACAACAGAGGATGAGATGGCTGGATGGCATCACTGACTCGATGGATGTGAGTCTGAGTGAACTCCGGGAGTTGGTGATGAACAGGGAGGCCTGGCGTGCTGTGATTCACGGGGTCGCAAAGAGTCGGACATGACTGAGCGACTGAACTGAACTGAAAAGTTGAAAACTAAATGGTCATCAGTGGCGCCCTGGTTAAATCACCTGTAATGTAAAGGAAAGTCAGTATCAGATAAAACATTTGCTTTTGTTTTTATATACCATGCTGTAAATGGTACTTTGACAGTGAGCCTGTCCCTCACACCATTTTCTAAGATTGAGAAAAATACCAGTGGGTCTGTTATTGGCACAGAAGATTTTTGAAAATACACCTTTGAAGAGCAGTGTTAAGCCTGTCGTTCTCTCTTGATCTGCCTTTTAACGCACTTCACATAAATTATTATCCACTATTCCCTTCTCCAGTTTCCTGTTAGGATTTTTGGTCCTGTTTTTTATATGTTCTGAGTTATAGACCACAGGAAAGATGTCTTAAAGGTTCATGGATGAATTCACTCCGGTTTCCTTATTTCATCTAAGAATAGCCACAGCTCCTTTCATGAGAGGATCGTTTTACTTGGTTTGGACCATTGACAGAGTGAGCAAACGTCTGATGTTGTCTGAGAAGCCTGCCTTAGCAGTGGTGACGGCTGCAGCCTGCCCGATGGAGGAGGAGGACTTCCTTGGTGCACTTTGTGTGAGGGGAAGGGACAGTACAGCCTCTGTGTGCGGTGTGTTCTCGAGCCACCTGCATTCGCCTGGTTTCACCGATCTCCCTGCTTTGGAGAAAGCAGCATGTCCCATATGGACTTAATCAAACATGAAAAACTGGGCACCCCTAAACAGACCAAACCGGTCTCCCAGTGGAGGACACTGATACAGTGTAACTTTAAATTCTCTATCACTGGGACTCTGCTTTAAGATCTTGTTTAAATATAATTTCTTTTGAGTGTGAGACTGTGGTTATTCATTGATTCCTTTTTCTTCCGTTCTTGAAGTATCTTGGTTTCACTTATGTTTCTTCGTAGAATCACAGAAAAATAGTAGTTTAGGATTTGAAGCATCTTAAACTCGTTTAGTCTAATCCTCTCATCTTACAATCACGAAAACAAGCTTGAAAAGGTGAGATTACTTGTCCAAAGGTAGACTGATCTGAGTCCGTGGTCTTCCCCATTACGTTTGGTGGAGTGAGGGGTGGTATGATACCCTTGCGTGATCAGAGGGAGGTAACCTGCCAGAGGTTTGAGGGGAAGTATGGCTTTACTTACTTGGCGAAGGCATTAGAACTCGTTTACCTGCTGCCCTAATTTGTTTTTAGTCACAGAGATAGTCGGAACCCTCTACATATTTTGGTTGAGAAAGTTGAAGCCTGTAGATGTGAACTTAACCCAAGGTTGTAGACTATCAATGTTTTATTCTGTGCTTTAATGTGAGCTGGAACAGTGCTGTCCAGTAAAATAGTATTCTTTTATCTGTGCTCAGTGGGGCTATTTAAATTTAAATTGAGAATTCAGTTCCTTAGTCTTAACTAGCTGTATTGCTGGTACTCATGACTCTGTGTGGCCAGTGGCTTACTGTATTGGACAGCGTAGGTACAGAGTATTTACCTTAAAAAAATTATTATTTTTTTTTTTACAACTTTAGAAATGTTGGTGCTGGACACCAGGAGTTATGAGTATGATTAGAATTGCCAGTTAGGAATCAGATTTGTGTTTAAAAGTAGGAGGAGCTTGGGGCAGTGCTTGTGGTTGTGACTTGGGCCTTTCTCCATTCCTGTTTCATCTACTCTTTAGGACGGTAACCAAGAGCCTATTTGAAGGGATTGTCCTTTTTCATCTCTTAGATATCTTGGTTTGCTAGTTGAAAATCCCGTTCCTGGGTTGAGTTTCCAGTGAATACGCTCATTCACCTTCATGTCGCTTAGCATGTTTTCCAGCCTCTGTACTTGGGTTTCATATACTAATCGCTTGGTTACCAAGGTGTCCTGTAGCAGGTTGATGCCTTTCTTGTTCTTGTACTGTGGATTATGGAAGTTTCAGCTTTTACGTCAAATTAAGCTCGGTGTGTAACTGTGGGTGAGCCAGCTAAGCACGGCTTTGGCGGTCGGAACCCTGTCATCTTTTGTACTGTTGCTCTGCCTCTGCACGCTGACATTGTCACAGGCAGAGTTTGTTTTCTGGGCTTTACTTCGGATGCTAATTTACTAATTTATGATTTGGCTCCATTTTAATAGCAACTTGGGTTGGATTGACTTTATGCACAATGGCAGTGATTTGAGTGTCCATTAGGGTGCATAGCCAGACGATGATGTAATCCGATCAGGGGCCAACGTTTTTACTTAGAGTACTTTACATTCATGATTTTGCTTTTGAAAGGTGGTAGTATGGATTTACCTTGGGTGTTTATACTTTAAAAAGTAGTCTTTTTGTATTCTTGGTACAGATATTTTTGATTACTGGTTTCAAAGCCTGTATTTTTGCCACAGCTTGTATTAAATTGGTATTTCTGAAATTAGTTGATAGTTACATATATGTGTGTGTGCATATATGTATAATACATATACACAGGTATCATATATATAATATATACTATATATATATAGATAGATAGATAGATGCCTCTGAAGTTATCAAAGGATGTTACTTATTTAGGTTGTTTCTCTCAATTACGAGTGTTTGTATGCTCATTTTTGATGATTTTTGTGGTCAGAATAGGGGGGGTGTTAATTTATTTTCTGTGTGCTAGGCATTGAGGATAAAATGTTGAATTTTATCAACATTTTATCTCTAAAACTTTATAGAGATGGATTGTCTTCCCATCTCACTATCTTGCATCTTTTTAGACTTGGGTGTTTGGGGAACATGTGTGAGCAGCTTGCAGAAAAAGGATTATTAAAATCCGCATGGGAACGATTGAGCTGGTCTGTCTCGGGAACGATTGAGCCGGCCTGTCTCGGGGACGATCGAGCTGGCCTGTCTCAGGAACGATTGAGGTGGCCTGTCTTGGGAACCATCGAGCTGGCCCGTCTTGGGATCGATTGAGCTGGCCTGTCTCGGGACTTGCTGGTGACAGTAGTTGCTTGCTTCTGTGTGCCCAGGCTCTAGGCTGTTTCACCTGTTTGTAACCGAGAGGTTGTTTTTAGTTGTTTGTGTATGATATGTGATACAAGGAGAACATATTTTCCTGCCTGTTACGTAATAGCTGTAGTTTCCGCTTGTGAATTTGCATCTTTGAAGAATATCAGGGAATTTATATTAAAAATTCATGTAAGAGCACAGAGAGAGGTTATTATTCCTTTTTTCCCCCAAAGTGAGTTAAAAAAAAAATTTCAGCGTTCTTTTGGAGTACGTCCTTTCTTATTGTTCTCAACTACAAAATAGGAGTAATACCTAAGAGGATTGAGAAGCACACGTATAATGCTGGCACAAAGGGTTTGTAAGGGTTAGATGTTCACTCTTGCTGTTCTCAAGTTCTGTGACTAAGCAGGTACATATTTAGTTACTCTTTAGTTGAGAATCTGTTCCTTTGCTGTTTTAGGCTAAACCAGCCCTCATTCTTGACTGATATTTTTATAATTATGTTCTTACATTCTCTTCATTGGCCTTGATCATACTGATTAGTATTGGAAAGAGGAGATCCTTTTTGATAGGGTTATAGTATATGGCTGTTGAGGAAAATGTGGCTCCTTTAAGGAATGATTGGCAAGAAGAAATACAAAAGTAGAAGTATATTATCTTAAAAAAAAGATCTTGTTTTCCCTTTTTTGAGGGGCGCCTCTGGATCCATTTCCTCTGAGAGAATAACGCTACCAGTTGTTAAGCCTGAACGTTTGTGTCCCCGCTCCAAGATTCATAGGTTGAAACCCAATCCTCAGTGTGACGGTTTGGGGGAGTGAGGCCTTGGGGCGATGAGGTCATGAGAGTGCAGCCTTAATGAATGGGCTTGGTGATCCCCGAGGGTTCCCTTACCCGTTCCTGCTGTGTGAGGACCCAGCAGTCACCAGACGATGGACTGCCCAGTCTCAAGAAGTGTGAGAAGTAGAGTTCTGTTGTTTGTAAGTTATGAATGTATGGTATTCTGTTATAACCCAGGAGGACTAAGGCATCAAATGATTCTTGAGTAGCAAATCTCCATTTTCCTCCTCTAGCTTCTGTGACTGTGCAGTTGGTCCCACTGTTCTGGAGCCGTGTCCTTTTCTCATTTTTGTCCTTGCCAGGGTTGGGAACTCTTTTGTCTTCGTTAATCAAACAGTGCTATTCTCATTTCACCTTCACCATCAGCACCATCTTGGTACCCACAGGCTTAAAGCAGAAGTTTTTTCCCCCATTTTACTTCTCTCCATTTATTATTTCACCAAGTCTTGCTTCATTCTTTCTGTAATTTAATTTGCTGCTGTCCATGGCCACCAGCACCATATTTAAAATTTTGATTATTTTTATATTAGATTTATAAATTTGTTGAAACAGGAAGGAAGTTTAGAGTTAATTTAGCCCAGCTCCTTTATTTTGTAAATGAAGAAATGGATCCTCAAGTCAGGTGACTTGTCTTAGGTCACACAACTAGTGAGTAGCTGATGTTACAGTTCTCTGGTCTCAGCATTTAATGCCGTCTCCCAGTCTAATATTCTTCTTAAAATGTATTTGAAAAAAAGTCTTTTGGGGTCGATTTTGCATACCTCCAGTTAAGGGTGAACCAGTTTTAGGAGGTTGGATAGATGACAGCATTTCCTAGGCACCCCTCCCTCTTTTCCCTCTTACCCTGAAGGTAACTGTATTACTTAGAACTCTTTTAGCCCATTTAAAAAAAAATACATATTTACCTCCATATGTCTGAAGAGCATTTTGGAAGAGTTCATACTTGTATGCATGCTTGCTGATTTTTTTTCTTTTTAGTTTAGTTTTAAGTTGATTTCCTGCTGTGAAAAGATAGGGCAGATAAGGATTCGCTGCCCCCCACCCCCCACACTGCACCCTCGTCCCTGTCTCTCCAGTATAGTTCTATTGCGATTTTGGTTAAATCAGTATTTATCTGTTATTACTTGGGATGCTGTTTATAGTGTCAAGTGGTACATTACAAATACTTTTTGTAAACAGCTTCTGGTTTTCCTAGGAAATGTTGCCTTTTTTTTTCTTTAATGTATCAATCACTAGTTTAGCCTCAAACTTTCAGCCAGTTATGTATTGAGGTATTCCATCAGCTTAATTGTTTGAAGAAATTTTACCTGCTCCAGACTGGGCTGCTTGCTCTCCCTGCCGGGACCCTGGGAGTTCTCGCCCCTCTTCTTCATCGCCTGTTCTCTGTTGTCGCCTTTGTGGTGCTCTCCCTCTTGTTTAGTGGAGCGCAGTCTCGCAGTTTTCTGTGAGAATGGCTGGGAGGTACATCTTCTGAGACTTCTGTGTGTTCCTTATTGGTAGTTTGGCTGGGGATGGACTTCTGGGTTGGAAATAATTTTCTTTATGTATTGGTCTGCTGATTACACACACACACACACACACGTACACGTTTATCTTCCTGAGGATGTCAGATAATTTTTTAAGGTACTTTTTTCCTTGTGTAGTCTTTCCTCCATCCTGCATTTTTCTGTCTGTTTTGTTCTCTATCTTTCATGATACAGGTTTTCCTGAGATGTTATCAGAACCTGTGTTTTTCATTCATATTTAAAAGTTACACAACACACAGAGTTGAATTCATACGACAGTTCCATTCTTTCTCAGCTTAGTTCACTGTCTATGAACATAATTTCTCAGATCTTCATTTCTAAATCACATCTTCCACTGTAAGGAACGAGGAGTCCTTGGAGAAGTGGGTGATTTCAGAGCTGGGGCATAAAATGTAAAAGTTTAATCTGAAACATGTTGTTATGCAAAGAAATAAGGGAATATTCAAAAAACATGAAAAGTACACATTCCTCTGCTTGAAGGGGTTCCCCTTGGCCAGATCTAGGATAACTTGAGCATCAGAATGAATGGTGATATGGATAAATTAAGAATCCATGAGTTCATACTGCTAATGAATTAAAGAATGAGTGGGGAGAAGGCAATATACTTTAGTTATAATGTCAGCTGATAAGTGTAGAAGGAACAGTAGATTTACAAAATAAACAGAATTTTATAACTGTCAATAACAGTTGATTCAGACAAGAATTGCCAGAGGTTAGTAAAGCTATTGGGTGAATGTTTTAAGAATGTAATATCAAACTTTATCTCCATACAGATTATTTACTAGTTAATTACTGAGGGGAAAATGGTTATTTTACAGTGAAGAAATAAGACAAATATCATTTTCACTAAATGATCAAAATCCCAATAATGGGACACATTGATACTATCTTACTACTTATGTGATACTCTAGGAGAAACAAACCTCACTTACCACTTGTGTGGTGTTACTGCCAGAAATTCATACTTTCCTGGGTTCTTCAGAGATGCCGTGAAAGACAGAGAATTGCTGAAGAACTGTTTTAGATGGAGACACAATGTCAAGTGTGATTCGTGAACCTGAATTGAGGTGAAGGGGGCTTGCCATCAGGGACATCGTAGAACAGTTGGCAGAAATGGAATGTGAACTATATAGTCTATACGGGACTGTTAATGTGTTAAATTCCTGATTTGGACGTAAGTACTGTGGTTGTATAAGAGAGTCTCCTTGATCTTAGGAAATACCTGGTGAACTATTTAAAGGTAAAGGACATGATGGCTGTAGAAACTCAACTGTTTGGGATGGGAGAAAGCAAAACTGATACAGTGATTAGTTGTGAATCTAGGGGAAGGGTCTGTGGGAGTTTCTTGTTCTGCTCTTGCAACTGTTCTGCAGGTTTACGATGAAAACTTAAAGATGAAAGTAAGGGTGGCTGATTGGAGCCTCCCTTCGTGGGTAGGGGCTCATTGGCTGGGGACTGTTCATCAGAGTGACCGGTTGAGCTCCTTTGGTTGCAAAGTCCCCAGTGTCAGGGTTTTCAGGCCTTTGCTTCTTGAGGTCAGTGATCAGAAGTCATCAGCAGTCTTCCTCCTAGCTGGAAACGGCAGAGCCCGGTAGAAGAGTCTGGAGCGGGTAGGGTGGGTGGATGAGTAGGCCTCACTCTGTATTCTTTCTGCAGTTCACAGGGTCCCTCTGTTTCTAGTGGCAAACCCATCCTCAGCTCTGCAGTAGTCACCGTCCTTTCTGGCTTCCTCTTGTCATGTGGGGCTGGGAGGGATGGAAGAAGGCCAAGGGGATTTGGGAATTTAAGTGTTCGTTGAATAACCTTTTTCAGCCAGTGTTCCTTTTGCTTCCTTCCAGCACTCCTCTAATTTTGTTGGTTCTTGGGATATGCCTTTAAAAAACAAGACAAAACACCCGAACAGTTCTCTCACTGTGGTTTTAGAGACATTTCAGTGTATGTTCAGTGCACATTCTTTACCCAGGAGTAATATGAATGCACTTACGTACCACTTCATTCTGTTTTCTGTCTTTTGATCTTGTTTCTCACATTCTCACACTTGGGAGTAACCAGATTTCTTACTATCAATAGTATAGACCCACTCTTTCCTGTAATTAGTCTAAGGGAAAGGACTGAATAATTAACACAGATCTTTTCCCAGAAAAGTCTTACTTTTTACAACTTCATAAGCACCTGGATTTGTGATGCTCTGAGCGTGTTTGAGGGCTGTTTTATCATTTGGCTTCCCTGGGCAGGAGTATGCAGCACATTGGGGCTGGCAGGTCGGTACAGCTCTGCTGGGAGCCTGTGGTTGACCAGCCTGGAAGTGGATGAAGTGGGTGGACTTGACTGGTGGAGAAAAGATTGTAGGTGACTTGAGGGCCCTACAGCTACCCAGAGTTAAGTGCCAGACATGTGGGGCACGTATGTATTTTGTGAAGTACGTAACTTCATTGGATTTTTAAAGGGCTCTGGAACCCGTTCCATGGAGAGTGGTTGTGATGGGACTAGAATTACCTGCAACATTTAGAAACCCACTCATTACACCAGCACGCTGAGTTAGTCACATCTGAGGACTGTGGAGGTGATGTGTTCTTATGATGTAAAGCAAAAATCTAGGTGATTAGTTAACTTTTTCAAGGTTTTGTTTAGAAAACATTTCACTGGTAAAATGCTTTGTTTTCAGAATCAAGTATTTTCTTCATAATAAACTAGGCTTTTGTTGATTCATTTTCTTTTAGCAAGTGGTTAGCATTGTTTCTATTATCTTGTTTGAGGGAAAATGTTTAGTTAATCACCCTGTAGTGTGAGTTTTGTGGAACAAAGGCATGAAATGAACAGCATTTATTTTGAGAGGCCTTGTAGACTGCATCCTTATGAGACTTCTGATGAGTATATTGTCCATAGTTTGTGTCTTTTCATGCAGTGTTTAGGTTTAAACAAAGTGCCTTGAAAGACAGTTTAAAGTCCTTCATGTATAGCATCTGGTTAATTCACATTAGAGACAGGATTTGGCTGCAGCTAGTGCTTAAGTGCGGAGAAGACAACGGCACCCCACTCCAGTACTCTTGCCTGGGAAATCCCATGGGCGGAGGAGCCTGGTGGGCTGCAGTCCACGGGGTCGCTAAGAGTTGGACACGACTTCACTTTGACTTTCACTTTTCACTTTCATGCATTGGAGAAAGAAATGGCAACCCACTCCAGTATTCTTGCCTGGAGAATCCCAGGGACAGAGAAGCCTAGTGGGCTGCCGTCTATGGGGTCGCACAGAGTTGGACACGACTGAAGCGACTTTGCAGCAGCAGCAGTGCTTAAGTGACGGAGAAGGCAACGGCACCCCACTCCAGTACTCTTGCCTGGGAAATCCCATGGACGGAGGAGCCTGGTGGGCTGCAGTCCATGGGGTCTCTGAGGGTTGGATACGACTGAGCAACTTCACTTTCACTTTTCACTTTCATGCATTGGAGAAGGAAATGGCAACCCACTCCAGTGTTCTTGCCTGGAGAAGCTCAGGGACGGGGGAGCCTGGTGGGCTGCCGTCTGTGGGGTCGCACTGAGTCGGACACGACTGAAGCAACTTAGCAGCAGCAGCAGCAGCAGCAGTGCTTAAATGAACTTAATGTTTAGCTCACACTTTCTGGTAAGTTACAGTTGTTTAAAGGTATTACATGGGGCTACAAGAGAGTACTGTAAAAATCTGTTTTAGTAATTTAAAATATGATGCCTTTGTTGCTAACTAACCCTGTGTTGAGTGAGAAAGTCATTGATGTTTTCATGAGGTAAAGATAAGCATGTGTGTTTTATTTGTCCCTTCTTACGTCTCTATTTCCGGGGTATTGTTTAGTGTAGGCTAAGAGCTTAGGCAGAAGGATGGCCACGCCTTTCCCTCTTGTTGCGTAGAGACCTTTCAGTTAGCCAGGACTCTTCAGCCCTCTGAGGTTCAGTTGTGTGTGAGGACCTTGTGCCATAACCTTTAGTGGCAGCTCTCATTAGACCGAAAAAGAACGCACTGTGATTTTGGCTCTCTTTCTCTTTATAGGAGAACTTCTGTTCAATGTCCACCATCCTGCTTTATTCCTACTGATCTGCTAATGCAATAAATTGGAAGACAACCATTTCCAGGAGAACCTGTAATGGGCAAGGAGCCACAGAGAAGAAAACATTTCTTTTAATTTTTAAACTTGGTTTGAAAGGTAAGGTCACAATGATTATGAGGAGTTCCTTTCCATGAGTTACATCAAGGAAGGCAGTTTTCTGTTGTGAACCCTGGGGTCTAGGTGGACCCGTCTGGGCCATCTCTTTGAGATGACCTGGTTCTGTGACGCTGTGGTATTTTTAGGAAATTAAATAACAGCCTCTGTAGTTTGCTCTAGGGTCTTGGAATTGGCGGCACCCGTGGGATTCCCAGTTTCCAGAGGACGGGGTTGGGTGGGATCGAGCTGGGCCCTAAGGGCCAGATAAGGCAGCATGCCAGAGCAAGACTGCTGGTAGAAACCCACCTGCCACCCCTTGGGCACCTGGCCCTGTGTGTGTGTTGGGGCTTGGGGGGCTTGTTTTGTGTCATACCAGCCAAGGGACAGCTGGCTTCTAGCCAGCCACCTGACTCTTTTGAGTCTTAATTATTATCACCTTGCAATTCTTTCCTGAAGTTTTTTGTTAAAGACCAGAGATTTTCTTTGCACACTTGACTTTTAGGTCAATTGGCACTTAATAGCAAGTGGCCTGGTAGGACCTTTTGGGGGATGTGCACACATCCTTAATCAGTTTCACTGTTCTTTAGTATCTGGAGGAGCAGGTGAGCATGGACCGTTTAATCATCCACATTTCAGGCTTCAGTGTCTCAGGAGATACTGCAGTGGTTCAGTTGTGACAGGTCTCTGCCTCTAAACCCCAGTGAGTGCCTCAAATTCCTAGGCCGCGAGCCCCTTTGCCTGTGCCCTCGCCCTCCTCCAGCCCTCCGTGAAGGACTCTTCCTCAGCACCCACTTCTGCTTACACAGTGAAGCACCAGCTCTTTCTTAGAGACTATCTTCACATCTCGTTTTGTCCAGCTGCTCTTTATTTATTGGTTTTTGGCTGTTCTGGCTCTTGGTTGCTGTGCAGGCTTTTCTCCAGTTGCCAGGAGCGGGGCCTGCGCTGTGGTGGTGTACAGGCTTCTCATTGCGGTGGCCTGTCTTGTTGCAGATTCTGGGCTCTGGAGCACGGGCTCAGTATCAGTAGTTGCTCAGTTGCTCTGCAGCCTGTGGGATCTTCCTGGATCAGGGATCGAACCCGTGTCTCCTGCATTGGCAGGCAGATTGTTTACTACGGAGCCACCAGGGAAGCCCCTGTTGTGTCCAGCTTTTATCTTCATATTCTTCTTGATACATCCTGGGGGGAAGAATTCCCTTCAGTGAATTCCCATTCACTCTTGGCGCCTTGTCTCATGTGGTTTTGTTTGTTTGGTTGCTTTGTTCAGGGGCCCAGCCCCTTGTCCCTCTGCCCTATAGGTCCTCACTCTGCAGACTTGGGCTCTTCAGTTGCCTGCCTGCCTGCCTGCCGGAGTGGAGAACTCAGTCGAGGGGTCAGCTTTATTAATAAGTCCGGGAGCATGCAGTAATAAACTGATCTGACTGTCTGACTCATTTATAATAAAGAGGATATTTGTAATGCACATGATCATGTTCTGTCTATCCGCTGGTTGGGAGCTGGGGGCAGTGGGAACAGGGGTACTAATTTCAGAACCCCACAGAGACCTCCAGCTTGAATTCAGTTGGCTATTTTACAGGTTCATCATGTTTTTATGTTTATTGGGCAGTATAAATTATTGGTAACATTTATCCTTTTTTTCTATTGTGATACTGGATCTCAAAAACTAAATCTGTCTGATTAAGCCTTTTTTTTTCCCCCGTATGCAAAATTTTACCACCATCAATGTAGCGCATCATGGCAGCAAGAGAGTCAGACCCGACTGAGTGACTGGGCACGCGTGGCGGCCTCTGCTGCACGTTGTAGTGATCTCATCTTTGCTCAGCTTCTCCGACAGTGTTCTGCCTGTAGTTGTTTCACACGGACTGTTCATAGAAGCTAATTCTTCGTCACTTCAGAGTCCTCAAATAAGTGACAACTCCAAGATCTTAAATTCATCAAGAATCAAGGAGGTCATCATTGGCTTCTTTAGCTTGGTAACAAACCAGCTTTGACTGAAGTTTCATTTTCCTTTTTTATGAAGACGTTTCCTGTTAGGAGACATTGCACTTGATGCTCTCTGGCTGTCGCTGTCTGTGAGCTGGGAACACTGCAGCGGCCGCCTGGTGCGCTGGTGCCACATGCAGTGCGTTCCTTCAGCACAGGGATGGTATGATTGCATAATGAACAGTGCTTTGCCCTCTAGTTTCATAACAGAATAGCCCATATCCCATTGTACCTTAAAAACACAACATTTGCAGTCCAGATTTTCTTTTCTTGTTTTGACATGTTGGGTGTGCACTCGGAATAATAAAACGCAGCAGTGCAGCATATGGCACTTGGGGCCCTGTTGCATTACACCCGAGCCTGCAGTTCGTAGTGCTCAGCTGCAGTGCCTGCGAGTGGCACTGTGGTGACGTGAGGCCTGCGTGTGGTCTCTTGTCGTGACTGCTCAGCCCTGCCCTTCTGGTGTGAGAGCAGCCAGAGGCAGCCTGTAGAGGAGGGCATGGCTGTGTTCCCTTAAAACTGTATGGACACTGAAATTTGAATTTCATAGGATTGGTACAAGTCATGGAATAGCATTTTTTTTGATATCTTCCCCCTCCCCACCCCCAGCCCATTTCCAAACAGTGAAAAGGTAAAAACCATTCTTTGCTCAGGCGCTGTAGGAAAAATCTGGCGCATCAGATCCGGCACTCTCAGTATTGTACCCCAGGGGTCCTAGGTCTCTGGAGTCATTTCACACACTCATGGCAGAAAAAAATTGGAGTGGGAAACGATGTAAACTGAAAAGGTACTATGTTGGTTTTTGCTGTTGGTTGGATTTTTCTGTTTCTTTGTTTTTTGTATGGAGGAACCTTAAGCATGTGGAGTCGCCTCATGGTCTTTCTGCTAGACAGTCTTTTATGAAACCCTGATTCTAGTATGTACCTCTGTTTGTAGAGCCCTTCCTGAGTGCCAGGGACTGTGCTGAGTGCTTTTTACTTTCTTTTCATAACCTTTTATTTTTTTTCATATATAGGTACGTAGCTTATGTAGATACGTAGTTGAAAAATCAAATGGTATCACAAGATTTATAACAAAAAATAGCAGTCCTCTGTTTCATCTTGGCCATCCTATCCTCTCTGCATCCTTGGATTACTCACCAGGGACTGCTCCCTCCATCTCTTAGCTGATTCCTCATCTTTGCTTCCTTCTGCATTTCTGTGTCATATAACCATAGGTAGCAGTTTCTAATCTATCTTATTTTCCAATTAGGAAGATGAAGGTTTAGTTCTTCTTTGCACAGCTGTTTCCCTCTCCATCTCCCAGCATAGTTAAAACACAACTTTGGTTAAGATCAATAGTAGAAGTATGGTATATGTTGTGTGATTCCTAAATCTCTGCCTTACTTTGCAAAATTCCTCTCAACACTGTAACATATATCTGGCAATACATTTCCTTGGACGTCTCCTTTCCAGGGCCCCCACCTCATGGTCTGCTTCACACTGGCTCCTCCTGACGTTGTCTGAGGCTGCACATGTGCCCCTTCTGTACACCCAGTCTTTGCTGCTCGGTGTGGTGGAGCCCTGGCTTCATGGATTCTGTGTCTTCTGCTTGTGGCTTACTGCCCAGCTTTTTCTCCAGTAGCTTCTTGAAGAAATTGTGAACAAATCTTTCCGACCTTCCAGGTCTGAAAATGTTCTTTTCTAGAATTCCTGTTGAGAAAACTGATGTCGTTTTGACTTCCAGTTCTTTTTTAAGTTTTTTCTCACTAGAAAAGTTTAAATATTCTTCTTTTTAAAAAATCTCCAGTACTGTTGACTTTTACACTGTATCTTAAAGGATCTTCTCACATTCAGTGTGATGCCATGTGTAGGTCCTAAGGGGAGAGTCAGCATTTTTATGCGCTGAGAAAAAATTTTTTGGACAAGGGAGGTTGGTGGTGAATTAAAATATGTTCTTCTAAAACTTCTGTTACTTGGACGATGGACTTCCTGAATTGGTTCTCCATTCTCCATCTTTTCATAAATTTGCTGGCTTTCTTCTTGGCTGTTGTTTCCTTTCCTGTCTGTTATTGTTGTTTTACTAGAGCTTCCAGGGGAGTGGAGAATTGTGTGGATTTCAACCCACTAAGCATCTGGAAAGTTGCATAATCCTTTCTATTTTCTTGTTGAGACTCTCGGTCAGCCCAAATGTAGCCGTGCCTTTTATATCAAATAGACTTTGAAAAGAAATTCATGAGGCCGTGTGGCGATCACTTTGTACAGCCTTCGTCTCCAGAACCGGAAGTTGCCCTCTTAGAGGATCCGGGCTTCCAGGGTACCTCCGGCCTTGAGGTCGTGTCCATGTTTCCTCACCTTTAGCGCATTCCTGCACCTCCTGCTCACAGACGATCTGTCCTTTTCGCTTACTGGCTCATTTTCCCCTTGGGCGCTTTCTGTGATAGTATAAAAGAGCTCAGAGGTATTCAGAGCTAGTTCTTTTTTCCCTCCATGGGGCAGGCCCATCCGTCACCCTGGTCCTTTTTGGGTGCCACGTGTTGGCAGTCTCTTCCTCTGCCCCAGAGCAGGACACCACATTGCTCGGTGTGGGCTGATCTGCCCAGGAAAGGCTACGGTGGAGTTAGTAGCTCCCGTGTCCTAGCCATGATTATCTGTGACACATTTTGAGATTACTTGCTTATTACTCACAGCATAATAAAACTTTATGCTGAGCTTATAATTAACTGAAATCTTCGAACTTGTTTAACAGTTTTCTTATGTCTGGCAATCCCCTCACCCCATGGTGTCATATTTTTCAGTTTTTATTTTAAAAGGACTTTGCATTTATCCCCGTTTGGGTTGGTTTCATCATGTCAGAATTTTAAAATACTGACTCACTTGTGTTTTCTGTGCATTTTTGTCAAACTTGGCATCCTGGTCAGTCTACTCTGATAGAGCCACTGGCCACAGTGCTGAGCGCCTCCATTGTTACTACCCACGCTCTTGGGGCTGAGTGCTGTGTGCCAAGTGAATCTTTTCCTGCCTGTGAACACATGCGGGTCCTGCTGATGAGTGAGTCCCGAGAGCTGTGAGGTGACAGGTCAGCCTGCTCCAGGCTGGCCCGGGGCTGGCTTGCGTCCTTGATGACTGCTGCTGGGACCGGCCACTCACCAGCTTTCTCTGGCAGTCTTGTGGCCACATGCTGTGCTGGGAAGAGCGCAGACCTGGGAGTCCACCTTTAATGGAAAGTTGCTGTATTTGGCCTTTTACTGTACTGTGGAATAGCTGGAGGAGACTGTTTTTTGTAAGGGGCCATGAAGACTGTTCACCCTGCCTGTGTCTCATGCTCGGCAAGGAGCTTGGACACCTGTATGGTCGCAGCAGTCCAGGCTGAGACTGCCTCTTCCTGCATGCTCGGCTGCATGCTGGTGAAATATTCCCAGGCAGTGTCGAGATAGCCTCATATATATGCCTGATGATTATACCCATTCTGATGAAAGTTTGCTGGGCAAGGAAGATGTTAGGTTAAAAAAAATGGGCGGCGGGAGGGCTTTGAAATTTGCGACCAATTTACTATTTCTGTCTTCTGTTACAGAATTATAACCAGCTCCAAATTCAGCAGGATAGTTAGCTCACTCTTAATCTGAAACTTGTCTGTCTTTGCTCTTCCTTCAGTGGCATCTCAGTCTCCTAGGATTTGTATCTGATTGGAAAAGGCTGTTCTCTTTGGGCACCTTGTTCGTAGTGGATGATGAATAAAAAAGGGGCTACTTGCTTCAAGTTGGGTGACTCAAAAACTGCATAGAACTGCTCTGCTTTCACTTAATAAAAGCACGGGTGCGGTGGGTTTTCTGAGTCCCCCCCCTGTGTTAGTACAGAGTTCTCTTTTTCTGCCCGTGCCACCTTCATACCCTCCTGACTGCTTAGGACTGACTCTCCTCCTTACAGTTTTATTCCGTTTACTCTTTGGCCACGTGGCGTGGCCTGTGGGGTCGTATTAGTCCTCCCACCAGGGATTGAACCCTGGCCCCAGCAACAAAAGCTTCAAGTGCTAATCACTGGACTGCCGGGGAATTCCTGTCCTTACAGTTTTAGATTAGGAACTATTTCCTAATCATTTCAGATGACGGGTGTTCTGGTTGCATCACGTTTCCTCCTGCTCTCCAGTTACGTGTCACTTCTTTCTGATGTTCGAGTCACATTTATTGACAACTCACTTGGTGTCAGAGATTCAGAGAATGCTGGACGCTTAAGATGGAAAACCCTCTACTTGGAACTTTCTGATTTGACTTTTGTCATATTCTCTTCTCTGCACTGTGTCCTCCCTTTGAATTTGCGCGTGTACACACACACACACACACACACACCCACCCACCCACACACACCCACACACCCCTCGCCCCAGCAGACGCCTCTGTCCAGCTGGGTTCTCCTTGCCTTTATTGCTCTGGTCTCTGACGAGGCTCCTGGCACAAACCTGATCGCTGTTGTGTCATCCTCATTGCTTGTGTCTTTTCCAGTCCCTTAGTTTTGCTTTAAAAACACACACCCACCTGCACACAACTTGTTCTTGTATGTATAAGTATGTATAAGTCATGCTTCATATCTACTTGTATTGAAGTTTTTGAAGCTGTGGAAGTTGTGCACAGAAATTCATGTTCACTTGAATTTTCATAATGAAAGTTCGTAGAGGAACACTTTAGTGGACCCTGTGACGGAGTGACACTGGGTGTTTTTAATCGGCATTTGGCTATTTAAATAGAAATGAGAAGTGGGCGCTTAAGGTCACACCCTTGCCTGTCCACAGCATCTCAGAGGTGTATTTGGAGTTAGCCCCAGTGTGTGGCTAGGTATTTGCTTTGTGTATTTCCCAGGTGGCTCAGAATTCCAGAGGCAAGCCATAAATCTGATATATAAGTATACAGCTAGGAATTTAAAACATGAAAATTAGGCCTTGGGGGAATTATGATTGAAATTGGAGAGTGGGGGGATAGTTATTTAATGTGAAATCTCTAGGATTTCAGGAAGGGAATACCTTGCTTTTCAAGGAGGCTTTTGCAAGGCCTCGCCATCCTCTGTGAGTTAAGCCCGTCTCTCGGTTACCTGCTCTCTGCCTGGGCTCACCCTCACCCATGCGTCTTTCCTGTTCAGGATGTGTAAACTCCAGAGCTGCTCTTGTCGCCTTGCTTCGCTTGACTTCTCTGTCTCTGCGAGTGGTGAACAGTGCCTGCGGTGTCCCAGCTCAGCACTTCTGTCTTCAGGACTCCTTGCCCTCGCCCTCATTTCATCCCCCTCTCGGCCTTTGTGGGAGTACGATGTGTGTGTGCACCACAGCTTCCGTTTCATCTCCTTTGGCGTTTCCCTCTACTTCTGTTCAGAGTCATCTTTTTCTGTGTACTGTGTTTAATCTTTGCTATCACTACCTTAATGGGTTTCCCAGGTAGCTCAGTGGTAAAGGGATCTGCCTGCCAATGCTGGAGACACAGGAGATGGGAGTTCGATCCCTGGGTCGGGAAGATCCCCTGGAGAAGGCAACCCACTCCAGTATTCTTGCGTACAAACAGAGCTATCTTAATGTACGTTATCTCAGGTAGAACAGCCTGGCTCCCTCCTGCGCTGCACAGCAAGCCTGCCCCACTCTGCTGTGTGTTCCTGCGTGGCTCTTTGAGAACTGGTTGCCTCACCTTCCCTAGTGCCTTCTGTAAAGGCTCTTAATTCTCGTAATCGGGACCTTCTCCCTGCTGTGAGTTCTTCAAGTTACGGGTCTGTCCTCTGAGCTTGCAGGATCACCTACTAAGTCCTACCTGTGTTTTGAGCCCAGCTTAGGCCTCATTTTCATGAAGTCTTTTCTGGCCAGGCTCTTCTCCTGGGAGCTCCCTTTCTGCAGAACAAGCTTGCAGTTTATGCCATTCCTTCCCTGTATCTTCTCTGTTCTCAGTGTGTTGTGCTCTTGAAGAAGGAAGGCAGCATTTATCTTGTTGTTCTTGCATTCCTCAATACAGTGCATAGTAGTGCCTTAAAAGTACTGGCTGGTTAACATAGTGCATGTTAAATGCATTCTGCTCCTTTACTGTTCTCACAACCTGAGGAAGTCCCAGATTAAAACTGGGAAGAGGGTCTGTAACATCTGCATGGTAGGAACTTGGTTTCTTTTGATGTGTTCTTCGGAAGAAGCAGTTTTGGAGCAAACAAAACGAAGCTGGCCCCGAGTTTGTATTGTCCTCTCCTCTAAAGACATCGTGTTTGCAGCAGTGCTTTGATTCTTTGCTTTGATTAGTCGAGCCTCCAGATAGGGATGAGGAGACAGTTGTGTGAGTTGCGTACCTTTGCTGAGAATGGAGAAGCAGCTACTGGGTAGATGTCCCAGTCCACTGTGGTATTTTTCCTTAGTACTTAACTTAGTAGTCAGAGGCCATGTTACTCCTCTGTTACGTGTTTCTTCCAGGAAATTACAGCATTTGCCTGCAGCACTGCTGTTGGGGGCAGTTTATCAGTAACGTACTACCTTCAGAGTGACTGTGTCCTCCTGCTTATAGGTACTTTCCTCTCTGTCCTTTGCTGGTGGTATACCTTCCTTGGTGGACAGCGTGAGCAGTCACCCGCCCTTCTTGAATCCAGCCTCCCCCATTTGGCTCTTGTCAGATGCCGCCCAACTCAGTTCCCTGCACACCTGAATCCCAGCCCGGGGTCCCGAGACCCCAGGGGTCTGGACAGTGGCAGCAGCAAGTGAGCCAGTAAGAACAGCTTTGGGGCAGCTCAGCTTGTTCACTCCATCCTATTCCAGGCTGCTGGTCAACTCTGCCAGCGCTTTGGGGTAGATGTGTCTGTCTGTCCCCATGGGATAATAAGCAAGTTGTTTTGAATCTAAATGGAGGCAGTGAACACTCAGTTTTCTCTTGGACAAGTGGGGAATCCAGTTTTATTTATTTATTTTTAAAATTAATCAAACATTGTTTCCCAATGTGTTTGAGGGATCAAGGCATTTTTTTCCTTGGTATTTCTGAATTAACTTAGAAAATGAAGTGACATTCCCAGAGACATGCACCTATTTTAAAGTTTGGCCAGGTGTATCTTTACCAGGAATGAGCCACTTGTAGCCTTCCTAATTCCAGCTAGCGTCCTCCTTTATCTCATGGTGAAGAATTTAACATTTTACCTTTTATCCCTACGAGTATCCCTAGATTTCAGAAGTTAAAAAACAGTTCTAATTTTCTTGTGACTTATTTTTTTGAGTTAAGAATGTCTAAGTTGCTTTATATATATATATATGTATGTATGTATGTATGTATGTATGTATACACACACATTTGAGAATAAAGATGATTTCTCAGATATGTTTATATTTTAAAAGAAAGGAAAACCATGGCCCATAACCTCTCCTCGCCCACCCCACATTGGCCCTTGTGTGGGAAAAGCAGTTAACTATTGACCTTGGCGGTGGAAGGAGATGGGGAGGCTATTTTAGTACCAGGAGAGAAACTTTGACTCCCAGTTGTAGCAATCACGATTGTAGCTGTCTTGTCCCTTATGGCCACGTGTGACTCTTGACCACCTGAAATGTGGCTGCTCCAAATTATGAAGTGCTATGAAGTGTTGTCAGAACACGTAGAATTTGAAGACTTAGTACCAAAAGAATTACATGTTGAAATAGTAATGTCTAGATAGATGAGGTTCAGTAAATACATTTAAAATTAATTTTACCAGTTTCTTTTTTACTTTTTAGCCGCTTTGCCTAGGCAACGTAATTCTCCCAAAAGAGAGAAGGGGGGAATGAGAGGGTAACAGGTAGGAAGGCTAGGAGTCTCCAAATGGAGGAAATAGACTGCACATGTCAGACATCTTTTATCTCTCTCTTAAGTGGCAGGAGGAGACAAACTATAAGCGTCAGATTTTTGGCTTGCCTGGTAGCTCAGCTGGTAAGGAATCCGCCTGCAATGCGGGAGACCCTGGTTCGATTCCTGGGTTGGGAAGATCCGCTAGAAAAGGGATAGGCTACCTACTCCAGTATTCTTGGGCTTCCCTTATGGCTCAGCTGGTAAAGAATCCACCTGCAATGCAGGAGACCTGGTTTGGACACGACTGAGTGACTTTAAATGTTAAAAAAAAAATTGGGCTAGTAGAACATTTAAACTTGCATAGGACTTCCCTTGTGGCTCAGCTGGTGAAGAATCTGCCCTCCAGTATGGGAGACCTGGGTTCAGTCTCTAGGTTGGGAAGATCCCCTGGAGAAGGGAAAGGCTACCCACTCCAGTATTCTGGCCTAGAGAATTCCAAGGACTGTATAGTCCATGGGATCGCAAAGAGTCGGACATGACTGAGCAACTTTCACTTCACTTTAGGACTCATTGCAGCATGAGTGATGTTTCTGTTAGTGCCAGCTCTTCTCCTTCTGTGTACCATGGATCCCATGGTCTTAGTTTTTTTGAATGTTGAGTTTTAAGCCAGCTTTTTCACTCTCCTCTTTTACCCTCATCAAGTGGTTTTTTAATTCCTCTTCTCTTTCTACCATTAGAGTAGTATCATCTGCATATCTGAGGTTGTTGGTACTTCTCCCTGCAGTCTTGATTCCAGCTTGTGATTCATCCAACCTGGAATTTTGCATGAGGTACTCTGCATAGAAGTTAAATAAGCAGGGTGACAATATAAAGCCTTGGCATACTCCTTTCCCAGTTTTGAACCAGTCCGTCGTTACATGTCTCATTCTAACCGTTGCTTCTTAATCTGCATACGGGTTTCTCAGGAGACAGGTAAGGTGGTCCAGGGTTCCCATCTCAGAATTTTCCAGTTGGTTGTGATCCACATAGTCAAGGGTTTTAGCGTAGTCAGTGAAGCAGAAATAGATGTTTTTCTGGAATTCCCTTGCTTTCTGTGTGATCCAACGAATGTTGGCAGTTTGATCTTTGGTTCCTCTGCCTTTTCTAAACTCAGGTTGTACGTCTGGAAGATCTCAGTTCGTGAACCGCTGAAGCCTGGCTTGAAAGATTTTGAACATAACTTTGATGGCATGTGAAGTGAACCCAATTGTATGATAGTTTGTCCATCTTCGGCATTGCCTTTATTTGGGATTGGCATGAAAACTGACCTTTTTCAGTCTTGTGGCCACTGTTGAGTTTTCCACGTATGCTGCCATACTGAGTGCAGCACTTTAGCAACATTATCTTCTAACTCAACTGGAATTCTATCACGTCCACTAGCTTTGTTTTCGGTAATGCTTCCTGCTTGACTTCACACCCCAGGATGTCTGGCTCTAGGTGAGTGACCACACCATCGTGCTTACTCGGGTCGTGAAGATCTTTTTTGTACGGTTCTTCTGTGTATTCTTGCCACTTCTGAATCTCTTCTGCTTCTGTTAGGTCCATAGTGTTTCTGTCCTTTATTGTGCCCATCTTGCATGAAATGTCCTCTTGGTAGCTCTGATTTTCTTGAAGAGATCTTCAGTCTTTCCCATTCTATTTTCCCCTCTATTTCTTTGCATTGTGGACTTAGGAAGGCTTTCTTATCTCTCCTGGCTATTCTTTGGAACTCTGCGTTCAGATGGGTATATCTTGCCCTTTCTCCTTTGCCTTTTGCTTCTCTTCTCAGCTATTTGTAAAGCATCCTCAGACAAACACTTTGCCTTCTTGCATTTCTTTTTCTTTGGGATGGTTTTGGGTTTTGGCCATTGCCTACTGCACAGTGTTATAAACTTCCATCCGTAGTTCTTCAGGCACTCTTGTCTATCAGCTCTAATAATCCCTTGAATCTTACTCATCACCTCCACTGTATACTCATAAGGGATTTGATTTAGGTCATATTTGAGTGACCTGGTGGTTTTCCCTACTTTTTTCAATTTAAGCCTGAATTTTTCAATAAGGAGCTCATGATCTGAGCCACAGTCAGCTCCAGGTCTTGTTTTTGATGGCTGTATAGAGCTTCTCATCTTTGGCTGCAAAGAATATAATCAATTAGATTTCGGTATTGACCATCTGGTGATGTCCATATGTAGGGTTGCCTCTTGTGTTGTTGGAAGACCATGTTTGCTATGACCAGTATGTTTGCTTGACAAAACTGTTAGCCTTTGCCCTGCTTCATTTTGTACTCCAAGGCCAAACTTGCCTGTTACTCCAGATACCTCTTGACTTCCTACTTTTCCATTCAAGTCCCCTGTGATGAAAAGGACATCTTTTTTGGGTGTTAGTTCTAAAAAGTCTCATAGGTCTTCTTAGAACGGGTCAACTTCAGCTTCTTTGGCATTAGTGGTTGGAGCATAGACTTGGATTACTGTGATTTTGAATGGTTTGCCTTGACACTCGAGATCATTTTGTCATTTTGAGATTGCACCCAGATAGTGCATTTCAGACTGTTTTGTTGACTCTGAGGGCTGTTCCATTTCTTCTTGCCCACAGTAGTAGATATAATGGTCAACTGAATTAAATTCACCCATTCCTGTCCATTTTAGTTCACTGGTTCCTAAGATGCTGATGTTCACTCTTGCCATCTCCTGCTTGATCACATCCAGTTTACCTTGGTTCATGGACCTACCATTTCAGGTTCCTATGCAATACTGTTCTTTATGGCATCCAACTTCACTTCCATCACCAAACACATCCACAACTAAGCGTCATTTCCGCTTTGTCCCAGCCTCTTCATTCTTACTAGAGCTGATAGTAATTGCCCTCTGCTCTTCCTCAGTAGCATTCTGGATACCTTCTGACCTGGGGGCCTCATCTTCTGGTATCATATCTCTTTGCCTTTTCATACTGTTGGTGGGGTTCTCCTGGCAAGAATACTGGTGTGATTTGCTATTCTGTCCTCCAGTGGAGCACATTTTGTTAGAACTCTCCACTATGACCCATCCATGTTAGGTGGCCCTGCACGGCATGGCTCATAGCTTCTTTGACTTATACAAGCCCCTTTGCCGTGACAAGGCTGTGATCCATGAAGGGAAAAAACAACTCTAGGAGTTTTCAGAAAGATGGAGAGTAGTTTGATTTTATAATTTCTCTCTTTGTTAGTATTGATTTAAAAGTCTGTGATTTGGTTTATGTAAGAAATTGTGTTCCCTCTTATCTCTGAATCCTATTGAGGTGTAGCTAGGGTAACAATTTTAAAGAGTACTTATATTTACTGAAAATGAGCTGCTGACGTTCTGACTCCTTTCAGTTTTTTTCTGAGTATCTTAGACATTTTTCAAAGGGCTCTGTTTACCTCAGGGCCCCTGGCAGTTGACCTTTGTACCTGTTAGTTCATGCCTAGCTTGATTCCGCTTCAAAGGTCAAGTTAGTAGAAATTAGGGGCGGGCCGGGGGTAACTGATTGACCAGTGCTGTTTGTTTCCAGTCCAGTTTGCTGTTTGGCTGGAAGATAAAATAATGTTTATTTAAGAGTCTCCTGTGGTTTTATTTTATTTTTAAGCCTGTAGTATACCTACTCAATTTAAAGAAAATGCACTGTGGAAATGTGTATTTTAAGGTGTCCTGATTTGAAAAATGCTATTCTAATTTAGGATAGTGTAGAGCGAAAAGAGTTAGGCATTTTAAAACATTTAGGATAGTGGAGAGCAAAAGGAGTTAGGCATTTTAAAACATATACTTGCCCAAGAATTCTTTTCATATGTATAGTAAAATAAGTATGAAGGAACATGACATTGTGGGCTCAGGAGATTGGAGGAGATGACTGGGTACGTAGGCTGTCCTGCTGGATCCCAGACCAGATGTGTGGTGGCTCCTCATCCCATGCCTGGGACTGGCTCTCAGGTGGGCAGGCAGCATTCTTCCACAGGTTGACTTGGGGATGGAGGTGCCTTCCATCTTTGGGCCTTACTGTCTGTCTCAGGGTCTTTTTTGTCATCAACATCCAGCCAGATGAAAAGGAGGCCACCTGGAGGTTTTGGTGGCTCACAGCACATTGGAGAAAACTTTGTCATGTGGCCATACCTACCTGCCCAAGAAGCTGGGGATGTGGTCTAGGCAAGTACCCATGGAAGGGAGAGAATGAATCTGGTAGATAGTCCTGCCTGGCACCGCGTGGCTCCGCCCCTCCAGGCAGTTGCAGAGATGGCAGAAAGGAACGTGAGACGGGCCACTTCACTTTGCTGTGAACTGCCAGATAGTAAGTGCTCAGGCCCCCGTGGTCTCTGTCACATAGTCTTTTCGTTAGCAGCCCTGTTGTCTTTAACAACCCTTTAAAGGTGTCAGAGCCCTTCTTAGCTTGCAGCCTGTGGGCCGGGTTTGGTCTGTGAGCCAGAGTTTGCCAATACTTGTTATTTCAGCACCACTGATGATCAGTTTTTTCTATGAACCAGTATATGATGAGTTACCTTTATAAGGTTAAAATTTTGGGAGTTATTTTTTAATCGATGTAGATACGTGACTATATCTTGATCCATATTTTAGTAGTTTGTGGCCATTTTCAGTTTTCAGTTGATGATCATGAGTGTTTATAATTAGCCAGTCGTAAGGGCTCTATCAGATTTGCTTTTCTGATTATTTATTAATACTTTTCTTTATATTTTGCCTTCATCTGTGGGATTCCAAAAAAATGAAAAGACATGCTACTTTAAATGAGACCTAATTTTTTTTAAGACTTAAGACTAAATTATTAACTACATCCAGCTTTCTGACTTCCAAGTGGAGAGACTATTAGATTATCAGAAATTTGGCTTATAGGTCAAAATAAGCATATACAGGAAATGGCAACCCAACTCTAGTATTCTTGCCTGGAAAATCCTATGCATGGAGGAGCCTGATAGGCTGCAGTCCATGGGGGTCGCAAAGAGTCAGACATGACTGAGCAACTTAACTTTGCTTTTACTTTGGGACCCGATGACAGTGGGATGGGACATGAGAAGGTATTTGGGGATCACTAGTAGCTTTTCAGTTAGTGACTGTGCTGAAGTATTTAAAATAAGCATGGTGAACTATTTTGTCAATCTGTAGACATCCTAAGATTTAATTTTCCATGATAAACTTTGAAGACAAAGTGAACACTTCTCTTATTAAGGTGATCTTACTATTTTTTGTTTCTTTGTTAAGAATGGCATAGGTTTTACTATTTTATGACTTTGCGATTTTCAGCTCTGAAAGTGCTATTGGGGCTAAAAGTTCTGGTTTGTGGTGGTTATTTAATGTAATATTCTGGAGAGTACTGCACACCTAGGTCTCAATACTTGTCATTTGTTGTTGAGGTTACTAGTTCTATGTAAGAATGTATTTCTCACCCTGAAGAAAAGATTTATTTTCTTCCTTCCCAGCACTAAATTCTTTAAGTATGGGTGGGTTAATTTTGCAGGTTAAAATACCAAGTTTTAGCATTCTTTCAGCATTTTCAATCAGAATTTTTTGTTATCTATAAAAATATTTTCTGAGAAGGAAAATGTCTTACCAATTTTACTTACTTAGAAGGTACTTTATAGATTCACAATGAAACTTGTTTTTCTCATGTGATTCAGGTTGGCATTTTAGACTGTAAAACTAAATGGAAATTTGAAAAATTAATATGTGAAGTTGAAGTTTTATTTAAAATATCTCTGCATTTTGTTTAGACCAGCATGTTTTGGAAATTTGATCTTCACTCATCATCCCACATAGACACACTTCTAGAAAGAGAAGATGTAACGCTGAAGGAGTTAATGGATGAGGAAGATGTTTTACAGGAGTGTAAAGCACAGAACCGCAAACTTATAGAGTTTCTCTTAAAAGCAGAATGTCTCGAAGATTTAGTCTCATTCATTATTGAAGAACCACCTCAAGACATGGATGAAAAGATCAGATACAAGTAAGAAAATTCAATATTCTGTTTAGGGTGGGGCTGAAGTGAAGTGGGGCAGGAATATATTACCATTTTTGTTGTCCAGCAGCTTCTTAGGGCTGCCGTAGACCAGGTACAGAATGTTAACATGTCAAGAGGGACAGGTTCAGTGGAGCAAACAGCCTGTTGTAGAGCCAAGTCCAGTGAAATCACAGGAGTTTTTAAATGAATGTTCTAAATTTCCACCAGAAGGTTTTGTCTAAGGGCAAAGTGCATTATAAATAGTGATAAAGTTCCTTAATATAGTGAGATGATCCAAGTAAATATTTTCTCTTTTTTTGCAAATAGGAAAACAGATTATGTGACTGTTGAGATCACACAGCACAGCCGAGCCAGAGCTTGTTTTATGAACAGTGTTGCTGATTATAAATTGGATCTTTTGCTAACTGAAGCTAAGGGCACGGATCCTGGTGAACGTTGGTGCAGCTGCGTGCAGGCAGCTGACCCCTTGGATGGTGCTGTGGGTCTGTCTGCTTCAGCACTAGTTGTGCCGGCTCATAACTCTTGCCAGGGTTCAGACGCCCGCAAACTCGCTGTAAATACTCCGTATGTATTTAAAGCGTTGGGGTTGCAGTTGGTTGTTTTTCCATCTCCAGCTCTTTTGAAATATTTGGCGTCCCTCTCTGCCTGCAAATAGAACTGATTCAGGAACAAAACAAAAGCCATTGATTATGCATTAAATAAGTTTGATGGCGTGGGAAGAATTATGACCTATGGTAAACTCTCGTTTCTCCCTCAGCCTGCCCCTCTCTTCAGTTGTCTTTCATTTCTTCATGGGGAGAATTTTGTTGTCAGAGGAGTAATGCCTCGTGGTGCCTTCAGGTTGCTCATGGCTTGGATCTTCAGGGGATTCATGTTCTCTGCCAGCCATTAAGATTGTCAGCTGGCATTCAGTTGCACATCCACTTGGAGATCAGTACTTTAGGAGAGGAAAGAAATTTGGTGGCAGAAATACCTGTGTACTTCTTTCCTCAAAAACAGAAGCTTCATGCTTTGGAATTCCCTTCACAGTGAACCTGCATATGTGAGTGCTGCTTGTCGGGGGGCTCATCCTGGCAGGAGGCCTCCTGGGAGGAGTGTAGCCCTCTCCTCCTAGAGCTCCAAGAACGTGGACAAGAGGCCACCCTTCTTGGGTCTGTTTCCTCACCTGCTGCATGAGGCAAAATACTTCTCTAACTGGGGAAGAGTAGGCGTGCCTTGTGGAAATTGCTTATTTTACCAAAAAGTAGTCATGGCATCTGTTATGTTGCCCTGCCAGTGTTCTGTGCTTCCTTGGAGGTTTCAGGAGCAGGTGTGTTTCCCTGGACATGCTGCCTTTGGTTGGCACCATTTTGAGAGAGCGTGGCTTGAGCTGAGTGGAGCAGCTCTCTGCTGAGCCTCTGGCCTGGACAGAGCCACCAGCTCCGGTAGCTGCACGGAGCTGGCTGACTCAGAGAGCTGGACTAGCGCAAAGCGGTTTGTCAGATGGGACCCGAAAGCTGTTCGGGGTTAAGGTGGACTGTAGTCGTCTAAGGAAATTTAGACTAGTGTTGTATGTATTTAGACTAGTTTATGAATGATGGAGTGTTTACTGTTGCAGAAATTTGAACTAACAGAACTTTAAAAATAGGGCATTAAGTAGTATCAGAAATCCCAGAGCTGAGATGTTGCTGGTCTGGTCACGGTTCCCACAGAGGGACTTCAGAAGCAAGAACAGAACCGGGCGGGGCTGCTGCCCTCAATGTCAAGGGAGGCCAGGCTTCAGGAAGGGGAGATGGGACAGGGGGCTTGGGAGCTGTGCTGACAGGCCAGGCAGCCACTGGCCTTTGCTGTGTGGAGGTCCCTTCAGTGCCCGTTCCTCAGAGCAGTGGACACAGAAGCAGTGCTTCTGAGGAAGAATTGAGACCAAGCAGAGAGTTATTTCAGGTAGTTCCCTGGAGCAGAGAGAGCAAGTGGGAGCTCCAGGCAGGTGTGGAGCCAGGAGGGGCGTGGTGTGTGTGTTTTCCTAGATGGAAGAAATAATGGTGTGTTTACATGCTGGTGGGGTGATGCGGCGCTGGGGAAGCGGGCTGGCGTAGAGGAGCGGGGGTCTGGTGATGTGCTGGGCTGGCCTCAGTGGTCAAGAGGACATTAGGGCGGCTTCACCGCAGAGGAGGAAGAGGTCCAGTGGGGCTGGGCTGTCTTCCCGTTGCTACTGTGTTCTCAGTGCAGAGCAGCTGAGGTCAGGGCGGGGCGGGGTGGGTGGAGGAGTCTTGGGGTGTTTGAAAGGCATGGTTAGTCTCAGGGAGGGAGGGAGGAGAGCGGGAGTAGCCCCACCCTGTTCCCACCGGAGGGCTGAGCCTTTGTATCCGTGCCTGGACCCCACGTGTGTGCATCTTCAGCGTGATCAGACCTCCAGATCAGCCGTGGGGAAGCAGGTGGAAAACTTTACAAGAGGCCCTTGCCCTCCTCTGGACTTCTTGTGTTAGAATTTTGAGAATACTCCTTACGTGTTGGGTTGCAGTGGAGTTGGGGTCTCCTACCTTTTACTGACCCTTTGCCTCCTGGCAACTTTCAAATTGGGGCAGTTGAGACAACTGCACATCCCAATAAAACTTCATTTCAGAAGTTTTATGAAGTAGAAAATAAAGAGAAATTAAAACAGCTGGTATTTACTTACTTTAGACCTTCTCAGCATTTTGTATTATTCTCTTCCATGAGATAAGAATTGTTATTTTCATATTGCAGCCTTGGAAACTGAGGTCCAGTGAAGTCAGGTAATGTGCCTGAGATCATACAGCTTGTAAGTGATGGAGACAGGTTCTGAGCCTGGCGGTTTGACTCCAGAGGCCACACAGGTCACCCCTGCTTCCTCCTCGGGCCTACTGGTGACTTTGTGTTATGGTGTCTTGGAGCTGATGTGTGCTGTAAATTGAAGTGAGGAAAGAGTTTGATTTAATTGAACCATAGCCTCAAAGACAGCGATCTGGTGATGTGATCTTTGTGCCCACATGCCTGCTGGTTCTGTTGCAGGTCTCTTCCATGTTTTTCTCCCTGAAAAGGCTCATGTGGGGACATGCTTACACTGCTCAGTGTGCACCCGCTGGGTACTGCAGCTTGTGCTCTGGTGCCAGTTGCTTCTCAAGTCACTGGTCAATAGGCAGCTGCCGGCTTGTCTCAGGGGTGCTGCATGGGTTCCGGCCGCAGTCTCTTCCCCTGTCTTTCGTCACAGAGCCATTTCAGGCTGTTTTGTCACCTCCCTGTCCTGGTCAACATCAGAGCTCGCCACTCCCTGCTGCTCCTGCTCGCCAGGGAGGGATAAAGAGCAGAGAAGTGAACGGTGGGTGGGGGAGAGTGTAGTCTGGGCGGGCCTGGGAGTCTCCATGATCGCTCTGAGAGCAGTTGAAAAGTCATTTGCGGTTAAAGAAGCGAGTGGAGAAAAGGAATCTGCTGCCGCCTGTTCGGAGAGCGAGCGAGCCCCGGCGCTCAGGCAGACGTGGCACAGGGGTGCGGTGTTGTCAGGGCTGGGGGCCTGTGGAGGGGCGCTGTGGTACACAGCCTGAGGTCTGAGGTGGGCTGGCCCCGGGAGAATGGGAGGCTGCTGTGGAGAGTTCGGTTTCTATACACACTTTGTTTTCCCACCCGGGGAATTCAGGCTGTGTCCTGTTCTCTGCTCGAGTATATTGAAGTGTTTATTCTCTTAACATGTAACGTGGACTGAACACCTGACACGCCCAGCGTTCTAATACCACAGACAACCCTTCTGAGGATACAGGCAGCCTGTCCAGGAACCTAAATGTGTCTCGAGTGCACGGTGCCACGTGCAGCGCAGTTTCCCGGAAGCCAGCGTCCCCCAAGCGGTCTTGCGAGCTGCGCTGCTTCCCGCACCGGGGTGGGCGGCTGAGGGTTGCGGCCCACGGCTTCGTCTTGTCCCCTCTGAGGGGTCCCCGCCCTCGCCTCCTGAGCCCCAGCTGTGCTCTGGTTTTGTTGGGGAGACTGTATTGGTTTTTAGACACAGAAGAAAATTCACTCTGGTTTAAATTGGCAGAATGGCTTGAAATTATTTTCTCATTCCCAGAAGATTTTTAAAACAATTTTCACAAAATTTTAGGAAGCCTTTCTGATCTGTGTTCTGATTTGTGTAAGTAAACTGTTGATACAGATGATGACGTGAGTATCCTGTTCTTCTAGGTATCCAAATATATCTTGTGAGTTGCTCACTTCTGATGTCTCCCAAATGAACGATAGACTGGGAGAAGATGAATCCTTGCTAATGAAATTGTATAGCTTCCTCCTAAACGATTCCCCCTTGAACCCACTACTTGCCAGTTTCTTCAGCAAGGTGCTAAGTATTCTTATCAGCAGAAAACCAGAACAGGTAAATACTGTTTTCTAAGAAGGTAAGTATTAGGGCTGAGCATCCCCTGAGGTGATCCTCAGTGATTTTGTCGCTTCAGTGTTCTGAGTGTGCCTTATGTCCCACGTTCTGTAAAAGAACAGATTTTACACCTTAAATATCTGCAGTGCTTGCTGACTTACCACTGACTTAACTCCTTAACAAATACATTCTAATTTGACCTCCTTTTTTCTGAGCGCCTCATATCTCAGTTTTCCAGTGTACTTGGCTTCCTTTTCTGATAGGTGGTTGGAAGCAAGAGCACGCTGGGGTCAGTCTGTGAGGGTCGCGTGAGGAGGGGCACACAGTGGCAGGGGGTGTGGGTGGCGTCCTGGCGACTTTGTGGCAGGGTCACAGTGTGCTCATTTATCCTTCTCCCTGACAAAGAGCACAGGCGACGCTTAAGGCAGAAAGCTTTCCCATAAATGATTGATGATTAGTTTATACAACGGTCATTTTTTTTTTTTTTCTCTCTTCTATTTTGCTTCCACCCCAAAACCTGAGACCTCTGGGTAGTGACTGCTGTGTACACACACAGGGAGCTTCGCTCTTCTGTCCAGCAGAGCCTGGCAGGAGTTGGGCAGGAGCCTGCTCCCACGGTCCGCCTCCTCCCCCTCCTCCTCGTTCTTGGTGTCGCCCCGCTGTGCCCCGCCTCCCGTCTCCTGGGCTTCGTTTCGCTCTCAGTCCCCTGTGCCTGGAAACTTGCATGTCCCAGGCGTCTGCTGTGTGTGGTCCAGCAGCGTGAATACCACCCGAGCGCTTGTTGGAAACGCAGTTTCTGGAGCTCCATTTCAGGCCTGCTGAGTCAGACACCCTGGGGTGGGGCCTGCAGTCTGGGCTGTAAGAAGCCTCCCAGACGACTGGGATGCATGCTAAAATCATGGCTCTGGTGGATTCTGGTGTGGAAAAGATCTGCTTACGAGGAGATTAGGATTCACTTACGCAAATGGGCCCCAGGGAGCAGCAGGAGCCTCACACGCCCAAGAACAAACTAAGAGTCTGCAGAGTGCAGGCCGTGGGGGTGTGAAGGCAGAGCTGCAGGGGCCACAGCAGTCGGGCCTGGCGTCCTTCATGGTGGAAGGCAGGCTCCGTGACCTGTCCTTGCTGTCAGCAGACCTGGAGGGGCTGGAACTATTTTCGGCCCAGAACGCCTGCCCTGTGCCAAGGCCAAGTGCATACAGGTCTTATTTTAGACAGACGAGGTCGTGCTTTCGTGTTCTTAGTTGAGCAGGATTGCCTTTCTCAGTGTGTTGGAACTGAGGTTCTTGTTTCTTAGACAGTAATCCCCGAATCCCAGTCCCTCCGGTACGGCTCGTCCTTCCTCCTCCCGCCTTTGGATGAGAAATGACAGGACTGCTTACTCTTCTAGGAGAGTTCAGCTCACCCCGTCAGTCTGTGTCCTGGTCAGTTCCAGGTGGCTGTGGTCGTGATGGAGACCAGTCTCACATCCCCTCGTGCCTGTCTTCCCCTCTCTGTGCCCGGGGCCCGCATCTGTGGGGCCTGGTGTCCGTGTATCTTCAGCACAGAGTGAGCACATGCTCAGAGCCCTCTGGGCTGCTGAGCCTTTGCTTGGTCTCCAAGGCCAGATGTGTCACCTGTGTACAGAAGGTGGCACGCGCCACTTCAGCGCTGAGAGAAGGCCGTTCACTCTGCTGCTTGTTGTGCTTCTCAGCTCAGCCCTCATCACGAGAGGACTCGAGAGTCCTTGCTTTGCTCTTTCAGCTACGAGAGAAGCCCACACTGGCACCTTCCTCTCCTTTTGAGAATCATGAGTGTAAATAAAGGTTTCCCATCACATGATATGTTAGTAAGGGTATGTGCAACTGAATTCAGACTCAGTCTGATTTAACCAGTATAGACACCTCTCAGGATTAACTCGCAGAGCAGCAGGACCTTCTGTGAGGGGCACCCTGAGTGCTGGCGGGTGAGCCCCTCCACTGCTGTCCCCCAGACAGGCCACCTTGCCGTCCTTGCTGTGCCCCCTTGGCCCTGCCTGTGGGCTCCGGAGTCGGTGCTTCGGCCACTAAATGCAGTGTTTTGGCCACATGCCACCTTTTCTCCCCCCTCTCCTCCACTGTGCTTTTAAAACTACTGTGTGACTCAGCTGTGAGTGGATTATGTGTAACTCACTGCACGTTTGTGCTACAGCCTTTAACCTCACTGTTTAGAGAAGCAGTGTGTGATGGCTAATTCTGTATTTCCATCTGATGGTGTGAAGCAGTTTTAGTTCACCCCTGGCTTCTAGCTGTCATGTGGGGTGATGAGCTTGTGGCTCTGTTGGATTTAAATCTCAGGGCAACCACTTTTTAGCTTCTAGCAAAATCCTTGACTGGTCTGAGCCTCAGTTTCCTCACCTAGAACATTTGAGTTGAGCAGCCCCACCTCACAAGCTTCTGGGAGACGTCAGGGCGATATTGTCACGGCAGCCGCCTCGCTGGCTGTGCTGCTTTTGGGACTTTTGAGCAGATGATTCCTGTACACGGACAAAAAAGCCAGAATGTACACAGGGGTGTCCAAAGCAGAGCATGTTTCTTCCTGTGCAGGAGAGACCTAGGTGGCAACCCTGACTTCACTGATGTTTTCTTATCCCCTCGGTTAATGGTCAGCCTCTTCCACGCTCAGCCTCCTGGTGTTAATCTGATCAGGTGAATGGCTGAAATAAAACGCAGCTGTGATTTTCTATAGCATGTGAGTTAGCCACTTTGATGCAGAAATCTGTTTTGAATGTTTTTCTTGCTAGAGTACAGTTAGGACTTTGGATGTTTAGTCTGCATTTTCGTGTAAAGCCTAATGGACTTGCTTTATGTCTATAAATTGTTAAGTGGTATATTCTCTTGCCTTTTATGGAGTGTTACATTTTTGATCCTCATTCTTTCAGAATTAATAATGAAAGTGAGCAGAAATGAAAGATTCTGTTATGGTGTGTTTGTATCAGGGAACAGGTGGTAATTTGGGAGTTTTTTTTTTTTTTTTAAAGAGGTTTTTCAGTTCTGTAATAATCAGAAGTCTTTCCGGTTTGACATCTATGGCTAATTCAGCCTTTGACTTGCCTTAAAGTGGTGATGGGACTTCGGAGGGGGCAGCCCGAGGGGTCAGGACTAAAAGTGTCCTAAAGTTGATGGTTCCCCAGGGATGCGTCTTTCAGTTGTGGCTGTTCTCCTCTAGATTGTGGATTTCCTGAAGAAGAAACGTGACTTTGTGGACCTTATTATAAAGCACATAGGAACGTCGGCCATCATGGACTTGCTGCTCAGGCTCCTGACGTGCATCGAGCCCCCACAGCCCAGGCAGGAGGTGCTGAATGTGAGTAGTCAGGCGGCGTGGGCGGGCTGCGGCATCTGGGTGGGATTCCAGGGACGGGTAGTCAGGGTCTGGGAAACCGGGGTGGGGGGCAGGAGAAGGGCTCTACCACAGGAAGAGACCCAGGTTTTTCCAGGGTTAGGGTTCCCCATGTGCACTCCCCAAGAGACACAGGCTGTCTTCTTGTTATCTTCCTTTGCTGGCTTTGCTCTTCAGCGGAGTGGGAAGGCAGACTGGATTTGTCTTAGCTGGTCTGGTGGGAAGAGCAGAAATGGGAAGGTCGGGAGCTCTGTCTCGTTTGAGCAGGCTGTGAGGAATCTTCTCTGTCTTGAGGAGATGTCACCTGCAGGGATGTCTCTAAGAGTCAAAAGGAAGAGCTGTGGTATTTCCAGGGGATCTGGCTTCGGAAGTAGCCTCATGGATGCCTAGGAGCATGGGATAGCAGGAGAATGGAGTTTACCTTCAAAGGGGCACGTATTTCAGATTTGGGGGAGGTGGTTATTCCAGGACATATGGCTCTGGAGGACTGTCTTGAGTGGGAAGAGGAGGGTGTGAATGATTTGAAGGTGAGGTTTCTCGCAGGCTCTCAGCGCTGCCTCTTCCATCCCTTCTCTTTCGTCCCCTTCACTGCCTTCTTCCAGAACCATTCCCCAGTCCATTCTGTCTTTAATACTCAACCTCAAACCTAAGAACTCTGGAAATGAGTTTTATTGAAACTGCTAAAGACCTAGGAAGGCCCAGAGGAGAGTTAGTAGGGTCTGTCAGGAGGCGTTCCAGGGAGAGGGGCATAGTCCACTGAGGGGGGCAGGCATGACAGGTGTGGGGGGGCATGGTGTGTCAGGGGACGGTGTCAGGGCTGGGTCTGTAGAACCAGGCGGAGGTCTTCTGAGAGCCATGGTCATGTGAGTATGTCAGCTGAGAAGACCTAGTGAATATCCTGGGAAAGAGCCCTAAACTGGGGCTTCGGTCACCTTTAGGTGTGTATTTGTGGATGCGAGTGTTTTCTCCGTAGAGACTGGGGACTCCAGAGAAGGCAGTTAAGGCTAAGAGGGTGGTTGCCTTTATATGTTATTACTGAAGTAGGTTATTCAGTATGGTTTCTTAGAGTTCCCAAATTTGGTCATTTCTGAGTTGGATTTTAGGGCTCGCTTCCAAGGGAGTAGGTGTGCTTCTCAAAGGATGTAGCGGTAGGTGGTTAATAAAGGTAGAGGTCGAGGTAAGGGTAGTGAGAACTCTTGTGTGTCTGGCTTTGATCTGGGGGCCAGCTGTGGGCTGGGCTCTGGCTGCTTGTTAGTAGCTGTGGAGGTGGCCGGGGGGTAGATCTGTTCACTGCCCGCAGTTTCCCACTTTCTCTCTGGGTGGTCGGGACCCTCAGCCCCAGCTTCTCTGTAGAGGCGTTTGCATCCTGTTTGAGGACGTGGCTACTCAGAGTGTGGTCCCAGACATCACCTGGATCTCACCGCTGCCCTGCTGGGTCGGAATCTGTGTGTGAACAAGACCCCAGAGGGGCTTCATGTGCACATTTTAGAACATCTTAAAATAAGATGGGCCCCTGCCTTCCTGGTGGTCTCCTGAGATCTTTTGTTTGCATTTTCCTTTGGCATATTCTCCTTGAGGAGCTTGAAGACAACCCAAGAATTTCTCCGCAGCCTTTAGCACATTGTGTTTGATTTCCTGCCTCCCGCTCCCCACCTCTTTTAACTTTTGGGAGCGTGTGTGTGTGTGTGTGTGTGTGTGTGTCCATCCATCTGTTCTAGGTAGACATTGCCTGTATTTACTCGGTGTTTCTCTTCCTTGTGGAATTAATATTACGCCAGGTGCTTTCTCATTTATTCTTACCTGTCGTATTTCCGTTCATGGCAGCAGCTCACACATAGTGGAAGAAGAACGCCCTAGTCATGGTAACCGCTCTTTGCTAGCATGTGGCCAGGCAGGCAAACTTTCTGTGGCACCCCCCAGCCCCCACGCTTCCTGTGCTTGTTTTTGTTTTAGAATCTAAGAGTTCATCGTGTGTTTTAAACCCAAGGCTTGATACGATATACTGTTTTTCTCAGCCTTTCTGAAGCTGCCTTAAAATGAACACTCTTACAGAAAATGTATAAATTCCATCTCCGCTTCCACTTCGTAAGCAAAGCACAGGCTTTGTTAGTGCGCGGTGCCTGAGAACTAACGTCACTAAGCTGACGTGTAGGATTTGGGGATGTGGCTTTGTGATATGGGGAGTAGTTGGTACTCTAGCTGCTGTTAAAATAATATATTCACTGCCATTTTCTTTTGGGGGACTTTTAATTTCCTGTAGTGTTCAAAGTTCAGAGAAAACCTGTACATTCTACTTAAAATATGATGGATATTTCTGTATGTTAATCTTCACTGGGGCTTGGACAGGAGCCACTCATTGCTCTGATTCCTTCTACAATGTGTTTTACAGTGGTTAAATGAGGAGAAAATTATCCAGAGGCTCGTGGAAATAGTTCATCCATCGCAAGAAGAAGATGTAAGTTCTCTTTTGTGAACTTGATTTTTTGGGAAAACAAGCCACGTTCGTCTGGGCACAGAGCGTCGTTTCACTAGATGTGAATGGGGAGGACAGGTACTAGTGGTCACCTGGAATGCTTCAGGCTGACAGTTTTCTAAACACCAAAGGCTTTTAAAAATGCTGTGTTTTGCTGAATGTGAAACGGTAAGCCCTGGGTCTCGTTCCGTCTCTTTAGAGCGCGGGCTGCATCTACTCACCTTCCTCACAAACCTCCTCCACGATTTTTTCTTTTATCCCCATCTTTAGCCCAGAGGATGTGGCCACATCTGTCTGCACTTGTGTTTTCCATTCTGGCAAAAGCCTCCAGACATACAGCAGCTCCGGGTCCCCAGTGCATCCCAGAGTGCTGGGCTCTTGGGCACTCAGGCTTCTGTGCCCTGGCTGGTTTGGCCTTTGTCCTGGGTGCTGAAGGTTGACTGGGCGGCAGTGTCAGAGCTGCTCTGGACTTTGCTCGGGGAGCTCTGTAGGCTGGGCTGGGGGGAGTCACCAGCGGTGTGCCTCTGTAGGGGAGACAGTCACCCGGCTGCTGTGCGGCTCTGAGCCCTGTGGAGTGGCCAGCATGTGGCCATGTCTGCCTAGAGAAGTTATCATTCCATGTGGTTCGGTGTAGTATCTACAGAGGAGTTGGTTCAGAGAGCATGCTGGGTGTGTCTTGCGCACGGGCGCCCTCCTCTGACGCTCTGCCTGGTGGGTCAGTTGGAGAGTGAGCGCTGTAGAAAAACAGTGCCAGGGAAGAAGCATGTGGCTGGAGGGTGTTCTCCCCTATGAAGGGGAGACTTCCCTTCTACTCTGGTCCATTCAAAACCTTTTGGTCCCTGGAGTTCATCAAAAGCAGGCTCTCCATCCCACTGTCCCTTTCAGGAAAAAAAAAAAAAAAGCAAGGAGCTAGCCATGCAGGGGCTGTGGCTCTCCTCCGACAGCTCACTCGTTGCCCCTGTAGTAAGTACTGTTCCTGCTGACACCCAGGACACGCCCGTGTGGACCGTCTCGGGGCCGTAGCTTTGAAGGGGCCTTGGCCCTCCTGCTGTGGCTGGGAGAGGGGAGGTGGGGGGTCGATGATTTATTTCCAGAGCACATTTCCCGTGCGCCATAACGGAGGGCAGGGGCGGGCCTGGCCTGTTCCCAGGGCGGGGACGCAGCTTGTCCTTACTAGGCTCTTGCTCAACTGGACACGGTCGCTGTCTGAAGGCTTGGCGAAGGAGAGGCCCACTTCTGGAGCAAGTCCTTTTGCAGAGGACAAAGTGTTTGAGGCATCAGCACCTTCTCTACTTGACTTGCAAGAAAGTGTATTTTGTTTTTTTGGACAGTCCTATTGACATTTCTGTTGGGTATTAAGGGGGAAGCTGCATGCTACACTGCACTGAGCAGTTTATATTTATTGAGGAGGTTTTGGTGCCTGATTCCACACTGGGGGGTGGTATCCTGGCGCGTGTTATCACCTGTGCTGAATCCCATTGCTCTGCTCTCGCTGGGTGGGCGGCGCTCAGTGCCACGTGCCTGGCACCAGCATCTGAGAGCACGCTGTGGCGTCGCACACTAGCATGGGAAGAAGGTGTAGGGTTTCTTACTCACTAGTATATTCCAGAAAGCTGCATTTTGTTTTTTTTTAAGTCACGGAAGTGGGTTCATCTTTCTGTGCTGCTAAAAGTATATCAATTGAGGACATACATTTTTCTTCAAGTTTAATTGTAGAAAGTTTACTTGTCAGAACTTTAGTCACATTTCTCTACACACAGCAGCTGTATTTTGTTGGCAGTATTGTTAACAGAGCTCATTAGCCCAAGAGGGTAAAATACTCAATACTTTACATACGTTATTTCTTATTTACTGTAGCTTATGGCCAGTGTTGTGTTACTTAAGCAGTTTCTTCACTAACTTTTTATCATAGGTTTGACTCCCGGTGTGTTCTGTAGTTGACACTGTGCTTCTTTCCTCTAGCGGCACTCAAACGCAGCACAGTCACTTTGTGAGATTGTCCGCCTGAGCAGAGACCAGATGCTACAGGTCCAGAGCAGTGCAGAGCCAGACCCCCTGCTTGCCACTCTAGAGAAGTATGTTTGCGTCTCTGTTCTGGTTGCCTTTTCTCGTTGGTGCCCTGTGATACGTTACCCTTGTCACTCTTTGGTAAGTGTTCCTCATGTGGGGATTGGGTCCCTGGAAAGTACCTGTGGGCGGGCGAGCAGGCAGGAGAACCTGCTCATCCGATCTCAGCCCCTCATGATGCCCTTTGGAGACCTACAGGGTAAGAATGTGTTAATAAGTAAGAGCCATTTCTGTGTAGGGTTCTGAGATGGGACAGTCCCGGCCTCCACGGTCTTTGAGGGAAGAGAGTTAAGTGCAAACACATTTGATCAGAAGCTCTTCCTAGGATTCACTCTGCCTTGGCAGCTGTTCAGGGGTCGCCTGACCAGACCTGATACGAAGGGTTATGCATCCGTGTGTTTTGTTTCTTTGTATTGCTTTTGCCCTTGTTTCTAAGTAATTCGCAGTGAACAGACAGCTTGTGTTTAGGTGGAAGACCACTTAGGGGTGGTGTTCGATTGTGAAGCCTGTGAGTGGCCAGCCCACCCTACTGGTGTATCTAGAGCCACACGTTCTCAGGGAGAGTATTTGCCGTCAAGCATTGTGCGTGCATTCAACCCGAATCCATAAAACTAACAGTGGTTTTAATACAAACAAGGCCTCTCCCCACTTTGGATGAACGATTGGGAAAGACGGTGAATAGTTAGCACTGTTACATGTGACTGGCAGTTTAGCTTCAGTTTACTGCTGCTGCTGTTCTTTTTAGTGACTTTGTTGGAACTTTTTTAAGTCTTCCTATGTATGGAGGCTCATTTCCATCTTTTGGCTGGGAAGGCCCTTTTCACTAGTTCTCTCGAGTAGCAAAACTTAAGAGCTTGTCAGCTTCTGAGTAAAATGTCATCTTAGCTGCCCCGTGTTAGTTATCCTTGTAATTGTGACTTATGTACTCCATACAGTACTAGTAATTATGAGGTTGAACCATGTGAAACTGCCATTCGAGTAGGTTAAAAAAGGTGGGCTGTCAGTAATCTCATACGGTACATGATTGCATTGTCTAATAAAAATACAATAAAAGTCACATGTAATTAAAGTTTTTCTAGTAGCCATATTAAAGTAAAATATAGGTGAAATTAATTTTTATATATTCTAGAATAGCTACATATATATTTATAATTTATACAAAAATATATAAGTATATATTATTATATTATTTATAGATACAAAATATTTCAACATGTGTTTATTTAAAATTATTAATGAGATATTCTACATTCACTTCTGTGACAAAGTTTGGGAAGTCCAGCATGTACTTTACACTCAGGTCAGTTCAGACTGGTTACCTTCTGAGTGTTCCGTGGCCACAGGTGGTGCTCGGTACCTCTCTCTGGGGTGAGGCTGCTGTTTGAAGAATATATGGGTTTACTGTAAAAAGAAAAGCAGCCAGCTTTTCAGAGCTCAATTCCAAGTTTAGTATGCATTCTGTAGGCTGCTGTGTGTTGAGTGACTTTCACAGCACTGTTGAGAGGCCTTATAAGCAGTTGGAGTGCTGGCTGGGAGTACTGGAAGACTGCTTCCTGCGAGAGGGTCCTCTGAAGTTAGGTTGGATGCCAGTTTGGTTTGCTTCCCCCAGAGAGGAAGAGTTTATTCCCTGCTTGCCATCCTCACCTGGCGGAGGAGCTGGTGCTGGTGTCCGTTGAGCCCAGTGTACTGTGGGGAGACTGATGTGTGTGTCAGGCGAGCGGCAGAGCAGCCAGCTGTCGGTCACAGTGCAAGGGAGATTCCGCTTCTTAATCCGCATGGGTGCTAACAATTACTGAGAGCCTGGGAAGCAGGTTTCCTGAGAACATGTGTACACATCCACCAGATGGGCTACCTGGTGTTTTACCATGGTTGTGGCCTGTCACATGCACAGGAGAGTGTCCTCGGAGAGCTTGTGGAGAATACTTCATGTGCAGAGTTCAGTCAGATCCATTTCACTTCTGCCAAGTTATTTGGATTTATTTACCAAGTTTTAATTTTAGGGCAAAATGCAGCAATCGGTACGCTCTTGTACCTGTTTTAGATCTTGGTTAATTAAGTTAATAAGAATTATATACATTCTTATATAGTACTTGTATTACTGTGACCTTTTCTTCTGAAGTTGTTAGTCTTAAATAGCATTACAGTTAGCGCTTGACTGTTGATTTGTTTCCCTAGGCAAGAAATTATAGAGCAGCTTCTATCAAATATTTTCCACACGGAGAAAAATGAATCGGCCATAGTCAGTGCAATCCAGATATTGTTGACTTTACTTGAGACTCGGCGACCAACGTAAGTTTTCCTTCTGTTTCATGAAATGAGTCATTTGGTTTTCCTTTTAGAGTTTTTAAAAACTAAGAATTAAGTTAGTGGTTTATTTTTACAGTATCATGCCCTTGAATTTCATTTGTTGAATATTTTCCTACTGTATAAATAGTTTTATATGAATGCAGTACGTAGATGTAGTTGAAAAATATGCTTTAGTGAACACTATTGGCAACATTTGGATTCTTGTTATTTGAGTTTTTGTAGTCATTACCAAAATACTACTATAATAAATCAAACCCATGCAGAACGGCTCACATTCAGGAGAAGCTTATTTCTTGTTTGTGAAAATTGAAAATAGCTCTTCCTGGTTGGTGTGCAGTTCTCCTCCAAGTGGCGATTCAGGGCTCTTCTGTCCTCTCTGCACTAACTTGAGGCTTCACACGTGAGGTACTGCAGTTCATTAGGCTGTTTAAAAATGGATGGACAGGTGGCTTGAGGCCTTAAGGAAAATTTTGTGGTGTGTTTAAGAATGAGAAAGATAGTCTGTTTTTCCTATTTGTGTGCCTCTGGACAAGTCATTTAATATTTGTCATATTCTTTACAGTTTTATACCTAAAGCTGATTTACTTATTAATTGTCAGAATTTTCCAAATTGTTTCCTGGAGAATGAGAATTTGAAGAGGTGTGCATATATTCGTGTTCCAGGAGCCTGTGGGTTAGAGATTAGAATTTGTATTTTCCTCTTCACCATTGGGTCCATCCTGTACAGCAGAGGCGTGAAGCGAAGGCGCAGCCAGGTGTGCTGTCAGCGCAGGAGAATTCCGCGGTCCAGGGCTTTGGGATTTATTTTTAACGGTGTCATTTGGTTTCTAGCAAAACAGTAAACACAGCCTTGTCAGTCCCTGCTTCCCAAAGTCTCCATCTCTATTCCTGTCTTTTTCATCTCTGGTTACTGATCATGGGATGTCAATGTGGCAGCAGTGCTTCAAGTGTATTGTAATTTGGGGATTGTATCTGCAGTTCTGACTTATCCTGTGTCTTCCCTGTTAAATCCTATTTTAAATAATGTAACCAGTAACTTAACGGTATTAATCAGGTGGTACAGGAATGTTATCTTGCTACTCCTGGTGTAAGGCAGTTGCATCATCTCTTAAAATGCTTTAAAAGCACATGAGCTGGTGCTTTGATATTTATGTTGATGACTTCGGCTTGAGAACAGAAATGATACAACAATAAAAGAAGTGACAGAAGAAATTTCTGATCAGAAGGAACTTACCCCCAGACCACAGAGGTTGACCAGATACTGAGCAGGATTAACTTTAAAGAGGGGCGGACAAGGGTGGTGGGTGGCTAAGATGTTAGCCTTATCCTTAGGAGATTTCTGAGTCCCTAGGATAAAGGGTAAGTCTTAAAACTATTTGGACAAGAAAAAATGGGTTAACTGCAAAGCAGATCAGATTGCCAGACATCTCATTTGTAAAGTTGCATAAACACCAAAAGACAGAGGGCAGGATTGTGACCCTGAAATATTTTGATTGCTGTGTGAGGCCATGAGGCATTTTCAGTCATGTGAGACCTCAGTGTTCCATCTGTTCCTTGGGTCAGTTACTTGAAGATGAACTTTATCAAAGTCAAACAGAAAAGTAAGGTAGAATAAAGAACTTAAGATAAAGAAATATATTGGTGAAAGTAATGATAAATGTAACAGGGATGTGAAAATTCATGTGACTATTAGGAATGAATTGAGTAAGTCAAATGTTGAAAAAACAGTAAATTCCAGATTATTTTAATAAAACTCAAGAAATATGGAGAGAAGGGGTAAGTTATTGCACAGTATAACTCTTACCTTCTACTGAGGAACTGAGGCATTTTCATATAGTTCCATTTTTCAGCTTAAAAGGTGATGGTTCCCATGTGTTTTCTAATAAACATAGAGTGGTAGTAGGTTACTTAATGCCGGAAGTGCCCGGGTGCAGGGAGAGCAAGGGTGCCCTGAGAACTGTGGACATGGGACTTTGCGTTCACTTGTTAGCCCTGCTCAGGACATGTTGGCTGCCGGCTGTTAAGCCACTGGGGAAAGGGCCGCAAACCCTGTGACCCTGAAGACACAGGTGGGGGCTTACAGGTGGCACTAGTGGTAAAGAGCCTGCTTGCCACTGCAGAAGACCTAAGAAACATGGGCTGATCCCTGGGTGGGGAAGGTTCCTTGGAGGAGGGCACGCACACCCACTCCGGTATTCTTGCTGGAGAATCCCATGGACAGAGGAGCTTGGCGGGCTACAGTCTATGGGCCCACAAAGAGTCGGACATGACTGAAGCGACTTAGCATGCATGAGGACCATTGGCAGTGGGGGGAAGGGACCAGGAAAGAACCTCTATCCCGCAGGACAAGCAGGGACACATTCAGGACCCAGGCTGTTAGAGAGCCCCTGTCCCTAAAGTAAGGGTGGGGTTACCGAGATGGCCCATCCCTGAGGCCCAGGGGCATTTCTGGTGCCTGAGGCTGAGCCAGAACAACAGAGCCATTCCTCCCACACCTCTCCCGGCCCAGGCCACCACACTGGAGTGGGTATAGCCGGGTGCTGATGGAGGGGAGGCTGCGGCCTGGGGCAGGGAGACCGTCAGCACCAGCATGGGAGCGAGCTTGAAGGAGGAACTTCAGCTGAGGGCAGAGCAGATGTTGACTGGCGGTCCAGCCGTGACTATAAATACATAGTAACTTGAGACAAGTTTGAGTCTTGGTGCACTGAGAAAAAACAGTCACAGCAACAGCAGAGCCCGAACCTAGCTCTGCTGCTGACTGTAAATTGATCCCCAAACTTCACACTAAAGACTTAGGGGAAGAGAGGTGTGTCCGCTACAGACAAGTACTAGTTACATCAGTTTCTGTTGTCTTACACAGCATGTCCACGTTGCAACCAAAAAATTGCGAGATGAAGAAGCCAAATTAAAAGAAGCTGACACTCTCTCAAGAGAAAAAGCAGTCAATAGAACTAGAGTCAAAAGTGTTGGAACTATCTGGTAGGGAATTTAAAAAAAAACTGTGATTGATATGTTAAAGACTTCTGGGAAGAGGGAGCAGCAATATGTGAACAGATGGAGAATTTTAGCAGAGCTATGGAAGATCATCTGGAAATGCTAGAAATGAAAAATCAAATGAAAAATATCTTTGGGCTCATTTGTGAACTCCGACATAGTTGAGGAAAGAATCAGCATAGGACGTTAGAAATTACCTACAGTGAAATACGGAGAGTTAGACCCAGGCTACAATTGCTTTCTGAGGCACAGAAGCCATGACGTACCACCAGAAGCAGGGGCACCGTGTGCCCAGGTCTTGGTTTCTAACCCCGCCCTCCAGTAAAGGAATCAGGGCTCTGGAGGAATGGCTCGTTCTACCACTGGGGTAAGACATACGTGCGATGAGTGTGGAGCATCGGGTAGTGTAGAGACTAAGGACGTGTTCCACAAGGAAGACCCACAGGGATTTCCCTGGAGGTCCAATGGTTAAGACTCCGTGCTTCCAATACGGGGGACACAAGTTTGATCCCTGGAACCAAGAACCCATGTGCAAGAAGACCAAAAAAAAGAGCAAGGAAAAAAAGAGGGTGTGTGAGCAGGACAGAGGAGGCAGCTGAAAGAGCACCCATGGCCAAAGCTGGGACGGCCAGTGCTCGCACGGTAGAATAGAGCAGCGTTGTGTTATAGCACAGAGTGGCTGCGTAAGATAGCTTAGCCGTGATCCATACTGACACAGATAAACGGTGGAACGGATAACGGGCAAGAAGAGACAGCTCTCCCATGTGGCAGAATTCCAAGGAGTTCATAATTCCATCTCCAGGAGGAAGAGCAAAACGCTCCACTCTTGCAGCTGGCACCTCAGACTTCCTTCTAGAAAGTACACTGTGGAAGGACAGCTACAACCAGCACTTCCTCAGCCAGATACTCCAAGTCAACAGCCATTGTTAAGGTGTATGGATGGCGTGTAATGAAAATGGCATTTTACTCGTGTGGTCTTCCTCTCAAAAACCCACGATTGTGAGAAAAGTACAAGACCAGGTCCCAGCTGAGGGACACTCTGCAGAGTACCTGGCCGGGAAAGTTCGAGTAACTGTCAGAGCCAAGAGGAGGCGAAGGACAGAGGACCCCTGACAGTAAACACAGTGAGGGGTCCTGGGTGGACTCCAAACAGAGATGCAGCTTGAGGTAAAAACATGGAAACCTGAGTGAGGTGTGGATTTTACGTGTGAGTATTGGTGAATTAATTTTGATAAATGTAAGATAACGATGGGGGAAATTGAGTATAGGTCATATGGGGACTCTAGTACTTTTGCAGTTTTTCTGTAAGTCTAAACTATTGTCAGAAACAGACATAACATTTAGACAGAAATCAGTAAGAAGCACAATGCTAGCAATTCACTGGACCTGACTGACAGCACCAGGTGCTGGCAGGCCCGCAGAACAGCAGGAGCTCTCATTCCTTGCTGGTGGAAACGCAGAATGCTGCAGCCACTTTGAAAGGCAGTCCAGCAATTGCTTACAAAACCAGACACGCTCTCACCATACAGCCCCAGCAGTTAGGTTCCTTGGTATTTATCCAAAGGAGTAGAAAACGTATGTTCACACAAAAACCTACCTGTGGTTGTTGAGCAGCTTTATCCACCCTTGCCACAACTTGGAAGCAGCTAAGATGTCTTCAGTGAGTGAGTAGATAAACAGACTAGTTCATCCATACAGTGGAATATTTTCAGCCCTAAAAAGAAGGTGCCCTCCAGCCATGAAAAGACATGGAGGAACCTTGAATGCAAGTGAAAAAGAAGGGAAAGAAGTCAATCTGAAAAGGCTACATAACCTTCTGGGAAATGTCTCATTTTACTGTGGAGACAGTAAAAAGATCACAGATGACCAGAGGGTGGTGCTGGGGGCGAAGTAAATAGGTGGAGCTCAGGACCTTTAGGGCCGTGAAGATTCTCCGTGTAGTATCTTAGTGCCCCGTACATGCCTTTGTTTGTCCAGACCCGTAAAACGTACAGCGTCTGGTGCGCTCTGTGAAGCGCACTGGGCTCTGGGTGATGGCGATGGGTCAGCGCAGGCTCGTGGGCCGTAGTAGATGCTCTGGTAGGGGAGGCTGGGCATTTGTGAGGGCAGGCGGCAGATGGCCAGTCTCTACCTTCCCCTCCGTTCTTTTCTGAACTGAAAACCACTGTATAAAAATAGTTTTTATAAAAATCAGTGTAACTTGTATCAACAAACTAAAGAAGTAAAACCGTGTGACCATTTCATTAAAGCCTTTTATGATAAAACGTCTGCAAATAAGGAATACAGAGGAACTTGGGAACTGAGAAACAGAAAACCCTTGAGCGCTGTCATCCTTAATGGCAGAGGCTGAAATCATAGCCCCTAAAATCGGGGGCTGTGGCGAGAAGACCCCCTCACCAGTTCCTTTCGGCCTCACGCTGTTGGTCGTGGGGCAGGAAGGAAACCTAGGTGTCCGGATTGGGGACTAGGAGGGGCACCATTCAGCCCACTAAGCGTAGCTAAACCAAAAAGGCATAGACAAATAGCCAGTGCTGTGACAGTGAAGCCTCACACGGCCCACCTGGGGTGGGAAGTCACGTGGCCACCTTCAATGACAGACCTTTGTTCTCCAGCACTCTTAGATATTTACCCACGAGAAGTGAAAATTGTATCATGCGAACTTAGAAGTGAGTGTGTGCGCGCTTTACTCGCAGTCGCCCAAAGCTGTGCGCAGGCAAAGTGTCTTCACTTTGGTGGTGAGTGTGAGCGAGCTGCGGTGTGTCTGGGCACTAGGTTCAGCGGAGAGAGGGCGCTGCCTGCCGGCGCCCCAGCAGCCATCACAGCCTGTGCCTTTCTGAGCCTGACTTCCACATTGAACAGACCTCTGCTTGGAATGTCAGCGTGAGTTTTGTTTTGGATTTGGTGGATCTTTACATACATTTGAAAGAACTAAAATGTGAGAAACACTGTGGATACTGACTGTTGTACCTGTGTCAAGGCAGGTAGATAAGTTTATGCTCACTAAGTATTTATTAGATGAACAGCTCAGTTGATAAAAGAATATACCAGCAATGCAGGAGACTGGGGTTCTGTTCCTGGGTTGGGAAGATCCTGTAGAAGGGAATTGCAACCTATTCTAGTATGCTTGCCTGGAAAATCCCATGGACAGAGAAACCTGCCAGGCTACAGACCACAGGGTTGCAAGAGTCAGATACAACTTCGCCTCTGAACCGCCTCCAGTGTTTATCAGACGAACAAGTGAAACTTACGTGAATGAGTAAGGATTTTGAGTATAAGTTTTTGTATGGTATTTTCACATGAGTGAAAAAAGCAGGTCGTAAATGTGGCTTAGAAAGCGACTCGCCACTTGGGGAAGAAATACAGTGTCTATGCTTGTTTTGCATAAAAATATATTCCAGATAAATGAAAAATACTAGAGGAAAAGCATGCAGAAGCTCATAGGATTATGACACTGTAAAGAAGTTTCAAAGTCTGGCTTCCTGGACAGAAACTGCAGTGAAGAATGCTATATCTGGCCACGTAAATTATTAAAACCCCTACACAGTAAAAAGCACTATAATCAAAGCAGAAGTCCTTTCCCCTGCCCACGCGCCCTTTCTATAATTGCGTTTCTGAATGCTGTTACGTGTAGCTCTTGGAAATCACTTGCACGTGTGAAATGTTTTCAGATGGCTGTCGTAATGGTCCCCCTCCAGGTGTCAGCTGTGCGGGGCTCTGCCCTCGATGCCAGCGTGGCCCCCAGCAGTCCTGGGGGGGCCGTTCTTTCCGTATCAGGACAAATAGCTGGTGAGCCAAGGGCCAGGATTCGGCGCAGGCCTTGGGAGCTGTTGGGAGTGAGTTTGCACTGACACACCACTCCCAGGTTTATGTTTTAATCTGAACTGTGCACCCACATTTTTACACCCCTCCCTTCTGTCCCCCAACTTTGAGAATCCCCATGCTTCCTAACAGTGATTTTATGAAAGCAATTTCATAATTGTTTTCCTAAGAGAAATGGTTTATAATAACTATAAGTGAGAGAAAGTGAAGTTGCCCAGTCGTGTCCGACTCTTTGCAACCCCATGGATTGTAGTCTGCCAGGCTCCTCCATCCATGGGATTTCCCAGGCAAGAATACTGGAGTAGGTTGCCATTTCCTTCTCCAGGGGATCTTCCCAATCCAGGGATTGAACCCTGGTCTCTTGCATTGTAGGCAGATGCTTTACCGTCTGAGCCACCAGGGAAGCTCCAAGCCACTTATAATGACTATAGATAGAGCTTTATACAGAACATTAATATGCGCCTTTTAAAGAAGAAGCAGGGAGATCCAACCAGTCCATTGTGAAGGAGATCAGCCCTGGGATTTCTTTGGAAGGAATGATGCTAAAGCTGAAACTCCAGTACTTTGGCCACCTCACGCGAAGAGTTGACTCATTGGAAAAGACTCTGACGCTGGGAGGGGTTGGGGGCAGGAGGAGAAGGGGACGACAGAGGATGAGATGGCTGGATGGCATCACTGACTCGATGGACGTGAGTCTGAGTGAACTCCGGGAGTTGGTGATCGACAGGGAGGCCTGGCGTGCTGCAGTTCATGGGGTCGCAAAGAGTCGGACACGACTGAGTGACTGAACTGAACTGAACTGAAAGAAGAAGCGATATTGATGGACTAGTGAGAGAATCCGTAGAACAGATGCAGGCCTATTTATTTTGGCTGCCCTGGGTCTTCAGTGCTGCATGTGGAAGACGGGCTCTAGGGTGCCCAGGTTTGGTAGTTGTGGCCCATGAGCTTAGTTGGCCCACAGCATGTGGGATCTTCCTGGACCAGGGATCGAACCTGTGTCCCCTACTTTGGCAGGCCGATTCTTAACCCCTGGAGCACCAGGGAAATCCCAGGCCTGTTTATCATTAACGTCGTCCAGTGGTAGGCAAGAATGGTATGCACTGTGGTTCAGGGATCTCTGGTTGCTTCCCACATTTTCTGGTTAGAGACATGGTGTTAGTATAGTAGGTGCAAGGAGCTAGAAAGTTCAGAGAAAATGGGAGGAAATGGCATATAATTTCTCCCCTGACAGCATATGTTGGATTTCTGGTCATGTCAGGTGATCCCCATCAAGGTTTTATTATACCCTCTTCCTATCCTTCCAGAAATTTTTATATAATTACATATATTCCACAGTTGTTTTGAATATCCCTGTACTCTGATAGGGGTTTCCCTGGTGGCTCAGTTGGTAAAGAACCTGCCTGCCAATGTGGGGGACACTGATTCGAGCCCTGGGTCAGGAAGATCCCCTGGAGGAGGAAATGACAACCTACTCCAGTACTCTTGCTTGGAAAATCCCACGGATAGAGGAGCCTGTTGGACTATAGTCCATGAGGTTGCAAGAGTCAGGCATGACCATGTGACTCAGCCACTACCATAACTGTTACAGAGCACCTTGAATGGTTTGTTCTGAAATAATAAAATTAACTTACTTTGTTTCAAGATTTGAAGGCCATATAGAGATCTGCCCACCAGGCATGAGTCATTCAGCTTGTTCGGTCAACAAGAGTGTTCTAGAAGCCATTCGAGGAAGACTTGGATCTTTTCACGAGCTCCTGCTTGAGCCCCCCAAGGTAAGGCAGCTCTCTGACGAGTCGTTGAACAGTTCCGTAGTCTGATTTCAGCTGTGAGAAGGTGGGTGAACCTTCTGAGTTAAAGAGCTGGCTGTGGCCCACCCGCCTTGTGCAGAGTATGTTAGAAGTGCCGTTGTTTTCATTGCTTTTGAACTAGTTTTTAAATTGGCTTTTATCTGTATATAGTGTCTAAATTGATGAATGGAATAGAATTAAGCAAATTAAGTAAGATACTTACCTGCTTAGAAAACTCAGCTTTTTGTTCTTTTTTTTTCCTATAAATTCTGTGTATTTACATGCAAGTAAAATAGTTTTCTTCTCATAGCATGTCATTTTCACACCTTTGAGGTACACATTAATCTTCAAGACACTAATCTTGGAAGTCGGGTTGTCTTACTCAGAGTTGGAGCAGTATAACTGCCTGACAGACAGATTGTCATTCAAGAAGTGGTGGGTTGACTGTGACTTGGAGTGTTAGTTTTTCTGTCAGGGGCTAATCCAGAAATGACTGTTTATTCAGGCAGCCACTGAAAACGCAGACAGTGAAGACCTACAGAAGCAGGGTGTCCATGGTCCATAGCGGTGTCTTTGTCATGACTACCCCTTGGATCACTGCAGACTGAGGTTAGGGGACGAGGCTCTCCCTTGTGGTGTCTCTGGGGTGGAAGACAGACCCTTGAGGGTTCTGCCGCCCACGCTAGTTCTTAACTTTGGTTTTTCCTTCTGTGTGCATCATCGCACCCGGCGTCTCAGGCTATACACAGTGCACCTCTGTGGCCTCTGTGGAGTGAGTTCCTGGGGACAGAGTGTAGTAGTGTCTCCCTTCTGCTTTAGGTGTTTCCAGTTTGTGGAGGGGAGGCAGAGAATAATTTATGTCCATTGTGCTTGGAGTCTGGTTCAGATTCTAGATTGTCTCGTCATATGACCAGCGAGCAGGCAGTGGTCTGGGGCACAGGCCGGAGTGCTCAGGGCCCGCCGTGAAAAGTGCGCTACTGATGTTGGCCAGTGGCGTCCTTCATGCCAGGCCTGGGGAGAAGGGCAGGAGAGTCAGGGAAGAAGCAGCATTTGTTCAGGAGAAAAGAAGTGAAAGTCGGAGGAGGGGGGCGACCTGATAGAAGAGGAGGTGTGGCTGGGCGCCCCTGACCCGTGTCTCAGGTGTCACTGTCTCCTTTCTCGGTGGACAGAGAAGCATCTCATGTGGGTTCTCACTCTGGTGCTCTTCTTGGGCCTGATTCCAAAGTAAGACAGTGTTTTGTTTGGACTTCTGTTTCCCTGCTGGGGGCAGTGAGTTCAGCCTCTGACGGGCTTTACTGCACAGTGCAGTGTGTGAGTAGATCTGTGTTCATTAGCATGTACTGCAGAGGGTAGGGGGTGGCTCCCCTTTCCCCTGAGCCTGGAGGAGAGCAGGTGGGGGTGCTGGGAAGCCCTGTTGGACGGGGACATGGAGAAGGATACCCTTTTCACTTTGTTGCGGGTCTCCTGCCAAACTTCTAAAGTTCTGAAATGTTCTGGGTCTATCTTCTGTAATTTCAAAGAATACAAACTCCCTTTTATGGATGAAAGCAGGTTTGAGGTTGATCCTGTTTCTAGGTTGTGACCCAGAGGCAGCTACTGAGTCTGCGTTTTTCTCTGGCAGAGGTTGAGGACTGTGTTCCAAAAGCACTTGTCACTTTTCTCAGTTTCTCCGGTTTCTGGTCAGGTTTGGAATATTGCACTTTTTCTTCATGGACTTGACAAGCTTTCTGCTTGTTTAGAATATTGAAGGCAGGGGGGATACTTGATTTCTTACAAAATATGTAGTCTAGGAAAATTACCTGTTTTTTTTCTCTTATATTTATTTCATCATACCTTAAAGATATCAGTAGGAGTTTTGGATTTTCCTGCACGTGTAGAATTTAGGCCAAGTTGTTCGTGGGCTTAGCTTAACTAGTGTCATATCTTAGTACATACTCCTGCACCGTTTGTTTATTGAACTGGTTTTTAATTTTTTTATTTATCTTTGGTTGTGCTGGGTCTTTGTTGCTGCCTGCAGGCATTTCTCTAGCAGTGAGTCGGGGCTGCCCTCTGGTTGCCCCCATGGCATGTGTGATCTTCTTGGACCAGGGATCAAACCTGTGTCCCCTGCGTTGGCAGGCGGATTCTTCAGCACTGGGCCGCTAGGGAAGTCCTAAACTGAACCTAATCAGAAAGCTTTTTCTTTCTCAGAAAAGTGTGATGAAGACTACGTGGGGCGTGCTGGACCCCCCTGTGGGGAACACCCGGCTAAGTGTGGTTAGGTTGGTATCCAGCCTCCTCCAGACGAATACCAGCAGCATCAACGGGGACCTCATGGAGCTGAATAGCATTGGGGTCATACTGGTAAGATGTCCCTGGAAGATGTCTTCACTTGCCATTGAGCTTTTATAAATAAGATCGCTGATTGTAGAATCTCATAAACTCACAGTACGTGTCAGTGACTTTTCTTGGTCTGAGCGCAGACAGTCTTGCCCTTGAGGTTATCATCAATTTTGAGTGCTTTTAATTTTTCAGTAGTGATTTATTGTTGCTCTGCGTAGAGATCTGTGCCTGTGTTATAGAGAATTTCCAGGACAGTTAAGACACAGACATTTCCCTCCGAAAGCTCGGTCTCCCGTGGAGGATAGAGTGAGTGTAGTCACTTTGGGGGTTGTGTGAGCCATAGTGGCTGCTGCCTGCAGCACTGTTTTCCCTTCATAATGCTTCTCTTCAGGGGACAGGCTTCTGTTTTTTTTCCACTGAGAGAGAGCTGCAGAGGATATTAAGACTGTCTTATCTGGACTTCCCGCACCCCTGAGGTCCCCGGCTCCGAGGCCTGTGCTTAGGATTCACGGACCTGGCCCGGTTACTTTTTTAAGGTGTGAGCACCTTGACATTGGAGACCGTATTTTGCAACTAGCACTGGACACTGCTCAGGAGTCATCAGTGAACATTTTGTTGAATCAAAATGAAATTCTCATAAATTTCTTTGAAAATCATTGGAAATTTACTAAACTTAATATCTGTATTAGTCACTGTGAAAACAAAAAGGTTTTCTCGAAGAAATTTATTATTGCCTTTATGCATTTATTGTTGGTCTCTATTAGATTCCTTGCAAATTCTGACATGTTGAATGAGCAAATATGTTGTTTAGTCTATGGAGGCATTTTAAACTGCCTTTAAAAATAATGTATTCCTTTTAATTTGTTTTATTGTACCAGGAGCACATCCTTTATTGATTGATTATTTGGTGAATGTATTGAGGTAGTGACTGAAAGATTGAGATGACAGTAAAAGAAAGCATTACTTTTCTTTTTTTTGTAGGACATGTTCTTCAAATACACATGGAATAACTTTTTACATACACAAGTGGAAATTTGCATTGCACTGATTCTTGCGAGTCCTTTTGAAAACACAGAAAATAGCACAATTACTGATCAAGACTCTGCTGGTGACAACTTGTTATTGAAACATGTAAGCTTACTTGGTGTCTTTTTTTCTGCCACTCCTGGTTAGAGTAGTTTTCTACTTAAGTTATGAAGTGAATTGAAGTCTAAGGGTAGGAGGTGAGATTTCAGAATCTAAGGATTTAACTGTCCTATTTTGATTGTACTTTTAACCAGTGATACTATAAATCATATCCTAGGCAGTTCACCATTAGATGAACTTTCTAAAAAAGTTTCAGTAAACTCAATAGATTGGAAGATTTAGAAACCTTTTGGAAATTAAAAAACAATACAAATTTAAAAAACACTTGAACAGTTAATTTGGCTTGCCTGAGTTTTCATTTTTGGTGCTGAACCTGTGACTGAAAGTGGGGAGAGGTGGGTTCTCTGCAGTGGCAGCACGCCTCTTCGGGGATCTGTTGTCTTCTGTTAAATGTGAGGTGGTGATTTTCCAAGTCGTCTTCAGGTGTCTTCTTGCTCTGCAGTTCTGTGACTAGCATTCTCTCGCTCATACTGTTACCCCCAAACCTTGAAGACGGGCAAGGCTAGCCTGGAGTGACCAAGTAGATGGGGAAGACAAATGACCTTTGAATGAGACTGGCTTTGCACATTCTGATAATGCAGCCCACAGCTCTGGTCACTGGCCAGCCACACCTGTTTTTAATAAGAATGCAATACTGTTAGTTCATGTAGAAGTGAGTGTTGCTCACATTTGAAAAGTACAAGTATTGCTGTGGGTTGTGAACTAAATTTTTGCTGGGGCATGATTCCATTTCAGAATAAAACCTGGCTTTGCTTTAGGTCAGCTGCTCGCTGGTAGCAGTTACTTTATCACACTGCATCTGATTTAGCCAATAATTCACAGCTGTGTTTAGCTTGCTGGGTTGTATGTACAAAGTGGTATGTATCACTTTTCTGTTTAACTAGAGTTCTGTTTCACTTTAAAATTTTGACACTTTGACATTTATGTCAATGTTAACCTGAACATTCTTTTTTATTCAGCTCTTTCAAAAATGTCAGTTAATAGAACGAATACTTGATGCCTGGGAAATGAATGAGAAGAAACAGTAAGTATATTGTTTTCGGATAGGAGTTCAGTGTGATTATTTGTTTATATTTGGCTGTGCTGGGTCTTTGCTGCTGCTCAGGCTTTTTTGCAGAGTTGTGGCGTGGCGGGCCCACCCTCCAGCTCCAGCGTGTGGGCTTCTTATTGCCGCGGCTTCTCTCGCTCCAGAGCACAGGCTCTAGGTGCTCAGGTTTCAGTAGTTGTGGCTCTTGGACTCTAGAGCACAGGCTTAGCAGTTGCCACTCCGAGACATGTGGGGTCTTCCTGGGCCAGGGACTGAACTATGTCTCCTGTGGACTCCTCACCATTGAGCCTCTAGAGGAGCCCTGATTTTTAATTTGAAGAAAATGCGCGCCCTTGCTCTAGACAGGGAACAATGGATATAGTTACATGGTATAGGCCACTTTACAGCTAGTTACAAATGGCTCTCTTGGGACTTCCAGAGCATTTAATTGTTAACAGGTATTTTTCTAATAATTTACTTTTAGATCTCCCTGTCTTTCTACCTGTCTTGAGGGGAAACCAGGAGTTGGGAGTACGCCCCTCCTCTGTTGCTGCTTTTGAAACTTCTTGTTTCTTTGTGAATGGTGGTTTTTCTGAGAATGATGGGAAGGAGGAAGAGAATGACAAAGGCAAGTCCTCCGTGATGATAATTAGCTCCTAGAGTCACTTTGTGCCTGGAGCTAGAGGAGGGCAAAATTGCCTAGTATTTCGTTTTATAGAAAGTTTCCGTTAGCTGATTGGCACGGTTGCTTGTGGTATGTGTTGCGGCCTGTGAGTGGCTTTGTTACAGTTTCCCCTAGCAGTGTTGTCGGGGATGAGCGTTCCTCTCTAACGCCCAGGGAGCTTTTATGCCTCCCCATAGATTCTGCAGCAGGGGGTGAGTTTGGGAAACACTCTCAAGGCATTCTTGTGTTTGCTTTTAAGTCATATTTATGGAAGCATACATTTTGGGGTATACATTTCTTTTAAAAATCAATTACTAAAAACTGATAGGGCTTTGCTTTGATTCTTTGTGGAGAAAGATGGCTTGTAGTTGAGTGTGGCTGGGGCTCAGGTCCTCTCCTCCGAGGAGAGCCCTTCTGTGGCCAGATGGACGTCTCTGGTCTGTCTTCGCCTTCCTTGACTCCCTGCCTCTCTCTGCCTCCTCGTCTCACCAGTGCTCTGCTCCCTGTGAGCTCCAGCCTCTGAAATCCTGGCTAAGATGATTTCTTCTTTCTTGGTGGTCTTGAAAGAGCTTTTTAAGGTTTCCTTGAACAGGAAGCATAAAGAACATAGGGGGCCTTGGGCCAAAAAGCTTGGAGATGGGTGTTTGTTTTCACTTGTGGAGGTTTGAGGGAATACAGCAGAGTTTGTAAGAATTTGCCCCGAATGAACATTCAGGTTCTTATTGTGAATCTTACTGTGAAACTGAAAGAGGTCACAAAGAGCTGGACCTGACTGAGTGACTGAACAAGAAGGGAGGCTCTTAGCAGCTCAGCTGAAGTCCGCCCTGTGCCTTCCCACCTATAGGTATCCGTGGAACCTCTAAGCTTGGTAGCAGACACTTTTGAGGCAAGCCTGTAAGCATTATGTGGTTTTTTCTTTTTTAAAGTGGCTCCTGAAAGAGTCTCCTTTAAGTAAAGATCCCTTCAGTTTGTTCCCTCCTGCCTGCATTCAAAAGTCTTCTGTTTCATAGAATTTAAAATATTGACACTTTTTAAATATTCAGGTAGAGCAGTCACAGTGATGTGAGAAGTCCTAAGTGTAAAGATGGGTCACTTGTGAAGAGCAGACTCTGGTGAGGGAATGGGTGAGGAGTAACACGCATGTCTGCTCCCAGTGGTGTATGGGCCAGATGCAAGGTGACCACCTTTCCTCTTGGCCAAGTCCTCGAGTCAGCTAATGTTTTAACTCAAGAAATGCCATTAGTAGATAACTTTCTCTGGTAATTGATTAATATGATTGAAATTTAATATCCTGTCTTAGCAAAATGAACCAGTAGAATTCTCACCTCAGTTCTCTACAGTCTGTTTAGTCTGAAAAACAGTTTTACAGAAAGAGAGAAAGTCACAGCCACAGCATCATCAGGTACCGGTGAATGTTCGTGTTTTTGTTTTTAAAGATAGTATGTGACTAAAGACGGTTGGTTTGAATACTTGAACAAAATTTGCCCTAGTGTCCAGTGAGGCTGCAGTGTAATTTTTTGAGTAGACTATTTTCTGCCACACATTTCACTGCTCCCCCCACCCCTACCCCGAGTCTGATAAGACTCCTTACCTTCCTCTCCTGTCTGTTCTTGTCCTTGGTGGCTCAGATTTTAGAATGATTGCTTAACTCCACAGCAGTTAGCCAGCTGTGCCGTCACCCCCCCGTCAGGAGTCTGAACATCTGTCCTCTGCCCCCTGGCAGGGCCGAGGGAGGTCGGCGGCACGGCTACATGGGCCACCTGACGAGGATAGCCAACTGCATCGTGCACAGCGCGGAGAAGGGCCCCAGCAGCGCCTTGGTGCAGCAGCTCGTCAGAGGTAACGGCTCAGGGGTCGCAGCATCGTTTCTGTTGGATTGGACAAGTTAAGGGTAGTGTGGAGGGCTTCATAGCTTTTTAAACAGCTGTCTAAGGAGCTTCCTTCTACTTCAACATTATCTGGAGATTTGAATGAGACTCTTGAGAATGTGTTTGAACAACATAACTCTTTGCTGTATTCTGTTCTTAGTTCTTCAGTCCTTTTGCTAAGTATCGGCAGGCTTGGCCAGTAACTGGAGTCACCCACTTGCATTCTCTAAGGGCATGGTTCACGAGTCATGAGCTTGAAGTACTCATGGGCTGACAGTGGAGCCTTGTGAGCTACAGTTAGTTACTCTTGCAGTTTCTTTTTTCCTGAAGGCCCCCACATGGCCTGTGGATTTGAGTTCCTTTCACTAGCATATTAAGATACTTAGCAGCATTTTTTTCTCTCTATTACTAAAATGAGGGCTATTAGCCAATATCCTTAAAGACTCTTTCTGTACTAGCATTTGAATGTAATCAACCCGAGGTTCCTTGAAAAAGCTGTGCGGATGCCTTTCCCACTGGCTCCCTGGCCTTGACTCCACCTCCTCCTGGATGAGAACATGAAGAACCCTGTGTGCCCCAGCGGGATTTCTAGTCCTGTGACTCACTCCAGAGGCAAAATGTCTTAGCCTCGTGGTGCAGCATTTGTTCAGTTGTTAGCTTGCTGAAGACTAGCTCCCGGTCTCTCCTCCTCCTCTCAAGAATGTTTGTGTTCAGGAGGCTGTTGCCTATTGAATGTGCAGTAGTGGCACGATTGTGGCCCCGCGATGGAGAAAACTGGGGCTTGCCCACCTGGGATTTTGCTTCTTGAGAGAGAGATGAGCCATGTCATCTCACTGCATGTCGTTAGCCGTACATTTGAATTGGCCATGTCACGTATGTGTTCTTTTAGAGCAGTCTTAGTTTTATGGTGGTTGCTTCCCAGATGTGGGTGTGAGCGTGTATGCACATACATTTAAACCAGAATTTTCAGACAGCAACTTCAGTCTAGTGAGGGCTCCCAGATTGCAGCTGTAGTTTCATTTTCTCATAAAACTATTTGTGTCTCCTTTTCTTTAAATTTTCTGTATAGGATGGATTTCACTATTGCACATGTATCCGTTTGTTGTCTTATGACACAAGTATTTAGAAAACATTATCTTTGAGGAACTTAAGAACCCACACTGGATTCCATGGGGCTAAATTCCCTCAGAATTTCTCAAGAAAGTGTGCAGGAGTCAACATGTGCAGTGTTTCCTGGACACGCGTGACCGTGGAGCAGGACCACTGTTAACCACACCTTTATAAGGAGTTCAGTGGAAACATTTACATTAATATTTTCCAGGTTAAGTTTTTACCAAAAGATCCTAAAAATAAAGTTAAATCCAGGTAACTGGTTAGGGCTCTTGGCATCAAGCATAGACCACAGGGGCAGGGTAGGGGGTTCCTGAAAGTCCTCAGGGTTCAGACTGAGCACGGCTCTGTAACTTGAGCCTCCCAGGGCCCGGCGCCCAGCCTGCAGGGCTTGCTCACCCTGGCAACCTGCACGGTGGCAGCCTCTCAGGATCCCTGTTTGTCTGTGTGAAAGTCACTGTAGTGATCATGCGTTTTTCCTTTTCTCCCCTCTGAAGATCTTCCAGACGAAGTCAGGGAGCGATGGGAGACGTTCTGCACAAGCTCCTTAGGAGAAACGAACAAGAGGAACACGGTGGATCTAGTAGGTTCTACAAGATTACATTTCTGTGATCTCGGTGCTCTGGGACTTTGCCCGCTTATTCAGAAAGATGTGAGGCACCTCTCTTCCACTTTTCCTGGTGATGGTGGACCAAGGGGTACGTTCGTGTCTCTTATCAGTAAAAGAGGTTGCGTCCGCAGCGCTCTGGCTCATCTGTCCAGTCGGCTCCCAGTTCCGGCCTGGGACGACGCAGGGGACATGCAGCCCTCAGCCCCGCTTCCTGCCACACCGCCTCACCTCCCTCGGCGCCTGCTCCCTGGGCTCCTCAGCTCAGCCCCAGCTGTCCCGTCACACTCGGGTTTGTTGCCTTACGCCTGGGTAACTCCGGGTGGTTGGAGCACCAAAAAATATTCCTGTAACTGGTTTCTACTTCTGCTTAGTTGAGTTTACCCTCATTAAAGTCATTCCCAGTTGGGGAAAGTTCTTTAGATGACTTTGGAACCCCAGCTTTTAACAGATTGGTACTCTGAGCCAGGGAACAATGGCATTGATAATATTTTTTAAAATTATATTGGACTTTGGAATGTAGTCTTTAAGACATAAAGTTTTAAGGTAAGTATTGATTTGGTTTTGAAGATGAAGGAAAGTGTATCCTTTTGCACGCACGTGCCGCCTGACACCTGAGGTGGGAGCCTCGATTGTACGTGGAAGTAGGCGTGTCAGACATTGCATTCTGGTTCTGAAATTCAGCTGCAGTCTTGATTTCTAATACACAGTAACTCCCTCGATTGTTAGGCAGTCAAGTCCCTGGCAGCCTTATCTGCTCAGAACAGAATTTAGAAAATGGGGGTGGGGGTAGGAGGTGCTACAGAGCAGTCCCTGGGTCACCCTGTGTCACATGGCCCCAAGGGCCTGTCGCCTCCCACTCTGTAGATCATCTCACAACTTTGGTTGTCTTTTAACAGATTCTTGACAGATTGGTGGCTTGTTAAGGTGGGTATAGTGGGAGAATTATTAGGTACTAGAAGCTGAAAGAATTATGAAGAGGTAAATGTAGAAAGGGAACTGTGTGGGGCCATTTAATTAAAGCCGGTTTAGTGGCCCCTGTGTCTCAGTGTGTTATAGCCCAGCAGAGGAAGTGACATGCACTTTGACAGCCTTGTGCTATCAAGGAAGGGTTAAGTAAGTTTTAACAAATGTATTACCCACCGTAGAGTGTTTTTTTCCCCCCGGTCAAATTGGTTAAAATTCTGGATGATCAGGGTGTTATTACAGAGTAAAGTTGTTCTTAATTATACTTAAACTGAACCTGTTAGTTTAGAGGTCCCCATATTGAGTCCTTGTTAAGAATGCAGGCAATGTGATCTCCTTGAAAGAAGAGTTTTGACTTGTTTTTTATTTATAGAGAAATAGGAGTATTAATTCTGATCTTGTTTGGGAAAATTTGTTAAAACTTGCCCTTTGATTAACGTCAAAGGTAGAAGTAAAAAATGTCAGTTAAATTTGTTATCAGGATTTTTTAAAAACTGGTAATTCAAGTACATTTCTCTTGTCAGTATGTAAAGAAGGACTACACTGCAGTTCAGGTGACACTCGGCTGCTTTGCACAGTGCGGTCGGTCATCTGTGCATAATGTTGTGTATGGCCACACAGCACGAAATTAGTGCTCAGCTCCTTTGGGTCAGGTAAATGTAGACAGACATTTCCACGAAGAGTTATCCTGGGCTCCACCTGGCATGCTGACTGAAGCCTGGTTCTCCTTTGCCTGTTGCACTTGCTGCCATAACACTTGGACTGTGCAATAATCCACAGTAAAACAAAAGAAGGAGCCGTTGGTTTATGTAGCAGAAGTGGCCAGTAATAGAGCCCTGTTAACATTGCTCATCTCTGTGTCGACTTGGCCCCGCTCTGTGATCTTGTTGTTGCCTGAGACTCTGTGTTGCTCTCTCAGGACCTCTCGCTTCTTTGGTTTCAAACACCCAAGACTAGCAGACCACCGCCAGTTAGTCTGAGTCCTTCAGTGGGGAATTCTGCTTTGTAGTATTGGGTTGACCAAAGAATTTGTTCATAAGTGTTGTGGCCAACCCTGTATTTTTAGGGATATGGGGGTTCCAGGTTTTCAAGGATCCTTTTACATTAATCCCAGGCCACCAAGGAGACTTGAACTGTAGCTCCCAAACTCTTTATTTTCTGCCCAGAATGTTTCAGGCTGTGCCCCAGCAGGGTCACAGAATTGCCTTCTTGCTGAGCTCTTGGAAGTACTTCACCCTTGTGACCTCAGACGCCAGAGTAAATGCACGAGAGACTCATACACTCTTTATGCTTTTGTGTTGGGAGCTTATTATCAATAAAACTTGGGATTTTAACATCCAGAGACCGCACTGTTCTGACTAAGCCCCCAAACTGTAAAAATTGGTAGGGATTTAGATAAATTTAGAAAACGTAGGAAATGTTTTTGTGCTGACTTTGGAGAACTGAGTTTGTTTCATTCTTTGCCTCCCTCTCCAGGGGCAAGGGTGTGTTTTTTAAATGTTGAGGTAGTTTATGAGATAGTTCATGGAGGTTGTATAGAGTAATACAGAGCGCACATATGAATTGTTTGCAGGCCCAGTGGGTCGAGGCGGAACCTCTGAGGGTTTGCGTTTCTAACCAGCCCGGGGTCATGTAGGTCCTGGGAGTCCACAGTGGGACTACGTGGAGCAAGGAGAAGAGTCTGTGGCTCCTACTTTTCACTCAGATGTTACCAGTCAGGTCATACTTAAGATTGCTTAGCAACCTAATCAGCCAAGATGAAAAAAACTCTTACTTGCTTTTTCTTTTCACAACAGTTAATAAATCTGAAATTTTATCATGAAAGAAGGTAACATCTCAAAGGCTTTTTTTTTTCTTTCACTACAGTATCAAGAGTATAGGTTACTCTTTTTGCACAAAACAAAAGCATTTTCGCTTATTAAAAAAAAAGTCTAGTTTGCTTAGAATATAGTCTTGCTTGGCAAGAGTGTTCTCATCTCCTTGTTACTTTCTTAAAAGTTAGGATTCTGAATTCTCCTTTAGTGATTTATTGGTGTTCCTTAATTCATTAACTCGTTGAGTGGCTACTGTATGCTGGACACTGTGGATATTGCACTAGACAAGATGGGCAAAAATCCCTGCCTTAGTGGAGGTGGATAATCACAGCGGGGGGAGGGTAAGTGAGGGGAAGGGAGTTGGAGTGTTTTGGGCAGATGTGCGTTTAAAATGAAGTGGTCAAGGGAAATGTCCTTGAGAATATTGGTGTAGAGGCTGAGGCAAGTGGAGATGGAAGAGCCGGTGCAGAGGCCGGTTCGGCACCTGCATGTTTATGTCAGAAAGAGCATGGCAGAGAATAAAATGGGAGATCTCTCGCAGCTTCAAGGCACGCTCCCGGGGTTGTGGTCTTAGTGAGATGAAAAGCCATTGGGTTTGGAACTGAATGAAAAGTGCCATGACGTAATGTCAGTGGTTTTAAATCTGTCACGATTTAAAGGATCGTCATGGCTGCTGGCCTGAGGACAGACTCTAGTGGGACTGGAGGTGCAGCATAGAGACTGCTGGGCGCAGTGCTCGTCCCGGTGAGGGGGAGCCCTCCCTGCTGCTGCTAAGTCACCTCAGCCATGTCCGACTCTGCGACCCCACAGACGGCAGCCCACCAGGCTCCCCCGTCCCTGGGGTTCTCCAGGCAAGGACACTGGAGTGGGTTGCCATTTCCTTCTCCAGTGCATGAAAGGGAAAAGTGAAGTCGCTCAGTCGTGTCCGACCCTTAGCATGGACTGCAGCCTACCAGGCTCCTCCATCCATGGGGTTTTCCAGGCAAGAAAACTGGAGTGGGGTGCCATTGCCTTCTCGGGAAACCCTCCCTAGGGAGGTGATGATAGACTTGAGCAGAAGTGATGGGGTTTCAGGTTCTTCTTTGACAGTAAGGATGAACAGGTGTGGGTGGGACAGAAGAAACAAGATGACAGGACTTCAGCTGGAAGAAGAGGAATGAGGGAGGCATTTATTGAGCTGGAGATGCTTCAAAAGGGGTGTGTTCTGAAAGTTTAGATCAGGGACTAAGATTAACAAGTTAAATTGCATCTTTTAGTGCATTTTATTAATAATGATTTCAGACTGCATTATCCTGTAGGTAGAATCAGAATCACCACATCTCTCAACAGAATAATTGAGAAGGTGCACATGCTTTATGCTATTATTAATAATAACTTTCTAAAACAGTAGTTTCTTTCTGGAGGAAAAGATTACTTGAATTGCATTGAGGATACTAGTTAAGGAGAAGATGGAAGGGGTCACAGTGTCTGGCACACAGTAGTTGCTCAAGTTTGAAAACAAGACTCTAGTTTCTTGTTTTCATTAATGAACTGATAAATTCTTAGTTTGTAGCAAAAAGTATGAATAAGGATACATTGAATTCTTATTGAACTTGAAACAGCAAGACAGACCGGGAGTGGCAGACTCCTTTTTGGCTCTGTCTAGTTCTCCTGGCTTTCTGTTTGAATTGTCTTCTGTTTTTGTGCCCCACCCCCCACCATGGGCTTAGTGTGATTCTTGTATTGACTTGCCAGCCACGTGGCCTGAAGCTCCTAAATCCACTGCAGCGGAGCCACTTGACCTGCTCTCAGTTGCAGTCACCCTGTAAGGTGCCAGCTGCCGTGACCAAGCAGTATTCCACCCATCCCATCTGCACTCTCGTTGGGCTCTCATGGACAAACTGTCCCCCACACCACACACACACACACACACACACACACATGCACACACACACACACACACACACTTCCCATCTACTTGGTTGACAAACTGTCCCCCACACCACACACACACAGACACACTTTTCCCATCTATTTGCTAAAGCAATGGTTGATTCAGGCAGGCAGATCACAAATTCTGCTGTGATTTCATCAGAAAAATTCATGCGAATTCACATGCAAAATTCATGTGAATGTTTTGTCTGCACTTTAGGGAGGATGGAGAGGGAGTTAGTTGGAAACTGGGTTATTCACTTGGACTTAGTATCTTCCTCAAAGATGTCCAGATAAAGAAAGATGAGATTAGTTTTATTCAGACAGTGATGTATTCAGAATTTCATAAGCCACAGCACATACAGACCCCTGTGGACTCTACTCTGGGCTTCTTGAATCGGTGTTGGAACATCACAGAGCAGACCAGGCCAGTGTGTGTGGCTCCAGGCTTCTGGGCACAGCTGCAAGGGCTGGCGGTTAACGGCCGCTGTTTCTCCCCTGAGGACAGAGCTCTCTGCCTAGAACACTGCTACAGGACAGGTAGCTCAGAAAATACAGTGTAAGTTACCTAAGAAGTACAGTGCTTGTTCTTAGAATTTTGCAGACTGTTCACATTTATTACTTGCTCTGTAGCAATTACCAGTATTAGTGTGGTACTTAGTCATTTCTATTTGTTAATACATTTATGAATGAATTAATTAATTAATGAAAATCACTTATTGTGAATTGGTGAGCAGTTCCTGTTTATGCTTTTGTTTACTTAATTAATGTGAGTTAGTTTTAAGTTGTTAGGGGCAGGGATTACGTGTTAAGGGGCAGAAGGTCTGGGGTCTTGTAATGAGCAGAGGACTATTGACTCAAGTCATATTTAGCACTTACGAGCAGTGCTTTTCTTAGAATGAGTGAGAAGTGCAAGAATTAAAAATGAAATGGTTGTATTTAAACCTGAGCTTTTTAGTGGCTCATTAGTGATTGCTGGGACTGCAGTTTTACCCTTCAGGCTTGAAATAGTTAATTATTTTATATTTTATCTGAGCCATTCTTCCTTCGCTTTGTAAACATCTAATTGGAGATAATTATCAAAGTCATATACATGGAGTAATTCGTCTCTCACATGCTTTGTGGTGTGGGTAATACTGGTAAGGTAGCTGCAGTTGGGCAGTGGAAGGCTAGGCGGCTGAACCTCCTGATTGAGTGAAGTGCTCCCTGGAATTATTGGGTGGATTTTACAGCTTAGCTCTTACTTGTTTTTGTTCATGCTATTGTTACACATTTGAGAGAAAAACTAAATGTGATTTTTTTTCCGTAAAAATGCTGATACAAATGTCCAAAATTTTTCTCTCTTAAATAGTTTTTTACATTTTTATGCATATAGGTTACAACCTGCCATATTCATTCATCCAGTGATGATGAAATTGACTTTAAAGAAACGGGTTTCTCACAGGATTCTTCTTTGCAGCAAGTGAGTCATGCCTAAAAGTTTTGTTTTTTGTTTTTATTTTAAATGCTTAGTTTAGTTGTCATTTATGAATCAGCTTTGGAGTCAGACATGCATTAGGGTGTTTGGGGGCTACTTACTAGTTAGATCAAAGTGTTTATAAAAGGAAGTGTTGGGTATGTGAGAGAAAGGTGTATGTTGATTATATTTCCAGGGCATGTTTCTTTAGATCTGATAATGATGAGGTGGGTAACTTTTCAGGAGATTTGAATGACCTGGATAGTTTAGTAAGCGTGTGTCTCGGACATGCTCATTATGCAGAGATTCCTGCAGTAGGGATTTGTGGAGAAGACTAAGAAAACTTGTTTAATGTCAGTGAAAGTAACTTACCGAGTGTCCCTGAACCAAATGGCTTATATGTTTCTGATATCTTCAGATTCTGTAGCGTTCCCAGATTCATCCTGTCCCCAAATTCCTCTTCATTTATCAGGTCCTGGTAATCTGTGTGGGGGCATAAAACAGGATATAAAAACAGGCGTACTGATATATCCTCCCTTGGTAGTTCCTGCGGAGGTGAGGAATGAATTCACTGTGCCTTCTGGGTATCAGGTTTGGGAGCTCAACCTGGAAGCCCTTTTGGGAGGTACTAGCTCCTCATATGGAGAAGCTGCCCTTGGTCAGGACCAAGTCTTGCCTGTCAGGTGGTTTGGTGTGGCAGTGGAATTAATGTGGTTACCTTCCCTGGCACTGAATGTTTTTCCCAGTCCTGAAGCCCCTTTTACCAGGGCCAGGATGAAGTTTCTGATGACTCTGCAGGCCCTGCCTTTTGGTGTCCAAGTAGACAGACACACCCCAGGACAGGCTGAACTAGCAGTCGTCTGATTTTAGGACTAAGGCAGTTTAATGTGTACATGTTCAGGATGGGCCTGAGGTAGCATTTTGGTTTCTCTTGATTCTTGGCACTGCCCCTGGAGACTGGCTTCCCGAGGTGAGGGGCGGGGTGCAGCCAGCCTGCAGGGGAGCTGTCCAGCAGGTGGGCCTCCTGGTCCGCTCACACATTGGTCTGCTGTCCGGCAGCACTGGCCACCCCAGAGGCCCGGCTGGCTTCCTGTGAGCCCTCGTGCCTTCAAGCAATCCTTCCCCGACCCTGAAGCGCCTGGATAGTATCAAACTGGTCCCCTCAACCTGCTCTGAACCCCAATTACACATCGTTCCGCCTCTACAGAGAAGCTGAATGGTGTGCAGTGTGCGTTTTCAAGGTCACTCTGATTCTGGTGAATAGCTTTTAAGAAAGAGAACGCCCTGTTCTTGCAAATATTTGCAAATAAGTTAATGAACTCGGAGTTTGCGGTAGCTAGTTTAATCAAGCTGATGACGTTCTGGTGTCTGGAAAGTGAATTCCCTGTCTCTCTCTCGAGATCCAGTTCCAGGGTCATAGATTTTCTGGGAAGAATTTTCAGACTGATAATGTGTGTATGAACCAATCTCAGTCACCAAAATGCCTTAGTGACACCAGGCTCCTGTTCCTGTGGATTTTATCTGCATTATGTAACCCTCAAAAGTAGGGAGAATAATGATTATTTTTTGATTGACAGCCTTCCAGTAAACTTTTTTTGCATATTGAAATTATAGACCAGTCTTGAATCGTTTTGAAAATAGGAAACATACGCTAAAGCATTTTTTTCTGAGTTCAGGAGTTCGCGTCTAGGTTAACCTAGAACATTCATGCTGGCTCCATTATAACCGGATAGTTTCTGTCTGTCGCTTTGGTGAGAAGCTTGCGCACAGAGAGCTCAGGGCGCGCCAATGAGCAAACCTGCTCCCAGCCCCGCTGCCACTCCTGGTTCCCTCGCCGCTGTTGTCTGCTCTCCCTCCTCCCGCGGCCGCCCCTCTAGGGAAGGGGAGGAGGTCTTCTCATGTGGTGTCTGGAGGATTGGGGCCAGCTGCCCAGGGGGGCCCCCCAAGAGGTTGACTTAATAAAGGACCAGAGCAGCCCCTGGCTTTGACCAGGGCGACGGTTTTGACACGTGGGGGCTTTTCCCCCCTTTTTAAAGGCAATTAAAAGTTTTTAATAATTGTACAACCATATGGCACTTTCCAGACTTGAATTTCTCAGAGTCCAAAGCACTTTCATAAAGCTTTAGGGAGAATACAGTAACAGTCTTCACAGCTGTGGGTTTAGTAAGCTTTGACAGCTTTATTAGTAAAAATCAGATTTGAAGCCTAGGTTCGTTGCTGGTGTGTCTTCTTAGAAGCAACAGTGGACCCAGAACTAATGGAGGGCTGCGGCTTGCTGGTTTCCCGTGTCCTCTGGGTTACTGTGTGGAGGCTGTGTCTGTCTTCCTCCTTAGGTGGATAGACAGACAGTGCAAATATGTGTGTGCATATTTACGTGTATCTGTTTATACAGCTATATGTTCATACATGTATGCATTCACACATGTTTTTGTAATACACGTAGTATTTGCATTCTGTTGTGAAGCATTTAAAGGCGCACTCTTGGGAATATTTCTTCCTTTTTATACCCAAAAGGTTTACAGTATTATCTGTAGAAGTACAAAATTTTTAAAGGAAAAAAAAAAGGAACCAAAACAATTGCAAAGGAGCATTTCCCCTTGTGTGACCACATTTTTATCAGTGAACTCAGAGCCCGATTTACACCGCTTGCTCGGGAGAATGACTTTGTGATCGTTTGTTGCACTTTGACGTTATCGACCGTGTGTCCTACCTTCTAGGAGATAAAACGATTCAGACAAATTGGTTTCTTTCTACTCATAATGTTTCATATTCGTACATCCAGAACTCGCCCAGCCTCTTAGGGCTTGTCCTTGCCCTGTGCTCGCACCAGACTCCCAGAGCCTTGCTTTGCCTTACCATGCGCACACCAGGGGCCTGCCCCAGCCCTCAGGTGCTCAGGCAGTGTCGTCTCTGGGCAGGAAAGGGGGCAGCTTGAAGGTGTGACAGTGAGCAGGGAGTGGTGGGTGTCGAGTTAGAGAAACGCGAGCGAGGTTTTAGGTTCTCAGTAAATTATATATCTAAAAAAGTTAGATCTAAGGAAAAGATGCCTTCCAAAGCCAAATATAAGGTTTATTTTTTAATTATCCACAATTTGGATTATCCATGCCATAATTCCCTGCCACCATAATGAATCATCAGGAATTAACGGCAGAGGCATTTCTGCAGGGTGGAATCCGTGGGCCTTGCTCAAAGGAGAACGCAGGAGAGCTTGGTGGCCTGCCTGGCAGGGGCCTCAAGGCCAATGCCTTTAGTCCAGCCACAGCTGTTGCTTGAACCCCCACACAGTCATGGGCAGCTCTGTCCATGTGCAGCGCACACGCACACACGGCTTATCTCCGTATGGGCTGCTTGCAGCAGAGTGAGGAGGCGCTTGCTTGTCTTGGTCTCTTTAACCCTGACTGACGAGCCTGGAGCACATTTGCTGACTGCACCGTCCCCCTGGCCTGCTGCAGTTCACAGTTAGAACAGCAGCATCTGCGGAGTCCATAGCATTCCCCCTTCTTCAGGAGAGCCCTGGTGCTCTGTAGAAACGGTGTAGCAAACAGAGCTGACTCCTCCGTGGATCTCTCAGTGTTGTGGGTTTTTCAGAGTGATTTCTGATCAGTGTTAAAACTTTCTATCCTCTCTGTAAGGTAGGTAGGCTAGTAGTTACTTTGTACTCTTCTTAGCCTCTGAGACTTAATTTTTTTTTTTTTTTTTTTTTAAGAAAATGAAGCGTCCCTGGAGCTGGTGTGGTAGAACTGGGATTGTGCTCACTAGTCGTTTTTCCTCTGTTGCCATGTTGCTGTAGTGGACGGGGTGGGGAGATGCGGAAAGGGAGGGTGGGTGGTTACCGCTTGTTGGGTTTTAAGGTTGGCTGTGTTCAGAGGTGACCGATACACCTTATAATTTCAGACTGTCACATGTCACTTGATCACTTTATTGAACCAGACCCAAACCTCTCTCTCAAGACATTTCAGAATAGAGGACAGTGGTCATTTAACACTTCTTACGTGGCATGTGCATTAGAATAATTTGTGGACAAAATTCCAAACATTTCCTTTTTGGGGTAAATTGTGTCTGAAATTATTATTATTTTTTTTTAAAGAACACACCAACTTTTAAGCCCTATGGCTACGTATAAATAAGGGCGGCTCTGGAAAATAAATGGGCATATAGTGTGTAGGATGTCATTAGAATCATTGTATCACTGTCACTGGTCCTGGGGTTGCCAGGCCTTTTCTGATTATCAGATGCAACAAATGACGTCCAATTTTATTGACCAGTTTGGCTTCAACGATGAGAAGTTTGCAGATCAAGATGACATTGGCAAGTGAGTACGCTCTCTGTGTCCTCCACTCCTGCCCTCTGTAAGAGGCGGTGATTCTTGTGAGTTCTGGGAATCCTTGTGTCTGTGAGTTGGGAGGAGTCTGCCCTCCAGGTGTTCCTTCAGGTCCAGCCCATCAGCCTGAGTCACCCAGAGACTGAAGGAGCAGAATGCGACTCCCATAGGAGAGCCGGCCCTCGGGCTTGGCGGGAACTCAGGTCGTCCTCCCTGTTAGGCTTTGGCGCTGGGTCGCAGCGTCTGCAGTGGTTAATCCCTCTGTCAGTTCAGTGGCCTGAGCAGGTCTGGTCCTTCCACAGCACAGTGGACAGAGCCACACTGTGGCTGAGCAGGCTGCACCCTGCGTTCTCTTCTCTGAGTGACTAACTGGAAGGTGGAGTTGGGGCTGGGCTCCCTGCCCCTGAGGGCCAGGCAGTCAGGGAAGGAGGAGCCCAGAGTTGTGCAGAATCCACAAACAGCTGCTGTGGGAGCCATCCACAGAGAGGAAGACAAGTGGTCTAGCCCCTGACCTTGGGAAATGCGCGTGTTTATTGCTCGAGGTGTGTAGCAGCTCTCTGAGCAGAGCTCTCTCTCATGGGAGCGCCCTGAGCAGGGTCATCAACACCCACCAGCAATAGATGCTTGGGCGTTGGTTAAACTATAGCCAGTGGAGGCTGCTGTTTGTCGTAAGTTGCAGTTTACAGCAGGCGAGAAGCTGACTTTTTCCACACCCTCTGATCGTGGCAAACACTATGCCGTGTAGGCCCAGGGCCTGGAAAGTTTAGTCGCTCAGTTGTGTCCGACTCTTTGCGACCCCATGGACTGTAGCCTACCAGGGTCCTCCGTCCATGGGATTTTCCCGGCAAGAGTACTAGAGTAGGTGGCCATTTTCTTCTCCAGAGGATCTTCCCGACCCAGGGATCAAACCTGGGTCTCCCACGTTGTAGGCAGACGCTTTACCATCTGAGCCACCAGGGAAGTCCTGGAGGCCCCACTGTGAGTAAGTAGAGCAGTGGAGAGGCTGTCAGCTGCCCTGAGGATCAGCTCGTTTCAGCCCCAGAAGAACAAGGACTCTACACATGGGGTTGTCTGCACCCCGGGAGCACTCACAGCAGAGCCTGCAGCCCCCAGCCCCCACCTCCCAACGTGTGTTGTCTCAGCACCTGCTTGTCTGGGCCCATTTGTTAAGAGTTGCTGGTTTGGAATCCAGTCTCTTTAGAATTTGTATGGGATACTTGGAATGATGTTTGATTCAAACAGATCTTAAAGGATTCTAAGATAGCCCTACCTACTCAAAAATTACACATAAGGCTAGGAATTCTTTTAATCCCTGTTTTTGTCCCATCTGTGCCATATTATAGTGTAAGACTTCAAGGGTGTGTGTATTTTATGTATGCATTTGTCTATCTGGAGAAAGCTCAGGGTCTGACAGTGTCTGTGACCCTTTTTTCATATTTCAACCTGTTTCTTATCTGCAAATAACCTTTTTGGGGTTATGCAAGCATGGTCCATAGAACCATGGTTTCTACCATGGCTGTTAAACATCGTTTATAAGGAAGGCTTTCAGGCCTCCCATCCTGTGTAAATTCCTTATACCGAGGGAGGAGGGATCACTTAATGTAAATAATTTGGTTTTACTAATGGAGATTTTTGTCATACTGTAAATTTGAATGATTTCATGAGTACTGTTTCTGAGTCTGTAGATAACTGTTGCACTCCTCTTTTGTTTCCAGTGTTTCCTTTGATCGGGTGTCAGACATCAACTTTACTCTTAATACAAATGAAAGTGTAAGTATTCATGCCGATCGCGAGTAGCGAGGCACACGAGAGGTCAGTCGGTGGGAATGGGTGCTGTGTGCGCCGGGGCTCCCGACTCTAGGAGCCTTTGTCTTAGATGGCGGTGACTTTAGCCGAGCACGTGGCCTGCCTAGCCCCATAGGCATGTAAATTTGCTGCCCTTGTTTAAGATGTGACAGGGCTAATGAAGCCAGTGTAGACATTTGGCTTCAAAGACAGCAGTTTGACTCCAACCTGCTGCCTGTTGCATCTGCTGAATGTCACCAGGAGAGAAACTTGGGCCAGATGAGGGCCAGCCCCTAATGCCAAGTCAGCCACATCTACAGATGGACATGGGGTTAGTGTCATTTGAATGGGCACGATGTTGATTTCATGTCACTTAGCATGAGAGACTACTGGTTTGTTTGCTGTTCTGATAAGACGGAGACTAAGTGATTGGATGTTGACACTCCTCACTGCGTAGCTGGTCTTGTAAGAGCAGAGGAAGTACAGGTTGCTGTTGCTGTTAGGGTAGTTCTGGGACTGCGTGCTAGGCAGGTGGCCCAGGCAGGCTCTTGAACGAAAACGCTGCTCTCACTAGATGAAGAGAGCCTGTCTGTAGACAGTCTCAGTTTCCTGTACGCTAATTTTGAAGCCAGTCCTTGGGGGGGCCTTTTTGTTGTTACTTACATAGAAACTGACTTTACATGCTTATATTTTACTTTGGTATAGGTGATAGGCATTTTTTTTTTTCCAAACGACATGGAAGAATATGATTTACATTGGTAACTTTTGCAGAAAATAACTTGATTTTTAAATATTTTTTCCTCTCTCATTTAGGGAAATATTGCTTTGTTTGAAGCATGTTGTAAGGAAAGAATACAACAATTTGATGATGGTGGCTCTGATGAGGAAGATATATGGGAAGAAAAGCATATTGCATTTACACCAGAATCCCAAAGACGATCAAGGTGAGAGATAGCTTGTTATAGTAGTAAGTGTCCAGTGCATAAAACAAGTATTATTTGCCTCTCCACACATACACATTTGACCCAGAGATCAGTGCTTTTGTCATGATTAGAAAGGCCCTTGTTAACTGGTATGAGTTGGTACCACCTCACTTGTCTGCAGTGTGAACAAGTCACGGTAACCTGTTGGAAGTGCGCCAAGTGTTCTGATGTAGTTCATGAACTGTCGTGACACAGCCTCTTGTGACGGGGAAGTGATGCTGAGGAGTGCCGTCATACGGTGCCTTGAGGAGTGTTCCCTGACAAGTCATAAGAGCAGCAGAGCAGTGTTGTTTCTTATAAAAATCTGAAAGTTTCCCTGGGGAGAGGAAAGTTGTTTCTAAAAATTAATTTTACTTGAGGAGACAGAGTCATGTCATATGATACGCATTGGGACCAATTTTCAAAATTCTATCCAAAAACCCCAAATAAAAAGCAGATCTTGTCAGATTGGATTAAAAAAAAAAAAAGGCCTGACTTACTGCCACCTATGGGAAATGATTTAAATTATTTAAGAACTTAAATTTTAAAATAAAAAAGATTTAAACAGGTTAAAAGGTAGAGGAATCTATTAATATTAAAGTAGATTTCAAAGGAAAAGATTAAAAGGTTATAAAGTGGTTATTAGGAGAGCATGCCAGTTCTGTCAATATCTACACTCCTAATAACAGGGCTTCAGAATACACAGAGCAAAAACTGATAGAAGTGCAAGGAGAAGTAGATTCCACAGTTACAACTAGATGTTTCAACACTCCTCCCCTTGTAATTGATACAAAGAATAGGCCGTAAAAGTATATAACACTTACATAATACTAGCAACCAGCTTGACCATCTGGGGATTTTTAAAGCACTCCACAGAAGAGTGTGGGTTCTTTTCAAGTGTACACGAACTACTTAGAGAGACCGTCTTTGGGCCACAAAGCAAGAGTCAGTAAAAAAAAGATTTCAGGTGATATAAAATATGCTCTCTGACCCAGTGGAATTAAATTAGAAATCAATGACAGATCTTTAGAAAATCTCTAAATATGTGGAAACTAAATAACACATGTGGAGAAGGCAATGGCACCCCACTCCAGTACTCTTGCCTGGAAAATCCCATGGGCGCAGGAGCCTGGTGGGCTGCAGTCCACCGGGTCGCTAAGAATCGGACACGACTGAGCGACTTCACTTTCACTCTTCACTTTCATGCATTGGAGAAAGAAATGGCAACCCACTCCAGTGTTCTTGCTTGGAGAATCCCAGGGACGGGGGAGACTGGTGGGCTGCCGTCTATGGAGTCGCACAGAGTCGGACACGACTGAAGCGACTTAGCAGCAGCAGCAGCAAATAACACATGAATTAAAGAAAAAAGGGGGAATTTACACAGTATTTTGAATTGAAAGAAAATGGGAACTCAGTATTTATCGGGAAGTGGGTGTTGCAACTGAAATGTACTTAAAGGATCACTTTTAGCGTTACCTGCTTACATTAAAAAGGAAGAAGCAAATCAGTTCAGTTCAGTTGCTCAGTCGTGTCCGACTCTTTGCAACCCCATGAATCGCAGCACGCCAGGCCTCCCTGTCCATCACCAACTCCCGGAGTTCACTCAGACTCACGTCCATCGAGTCAGTGATGCCATCCAGCCATCTCATCCTCTGTTGTCCCCTTCTCCTCCTGCCCCCAATCCCTCCCAGCATCAGAGTCTTTTCCAATGAGTCAACTCTTCACATGAGGTGGCCAAAGTACTGGAGTTTCAGCTTTAGCATCATTCCTTCCAAAGAAATCCCAGGGCTGATCTCCTTCAGAATGGACTGGTTGGATCTCCTTGCAGTCCAAGGGACTCTCAAGAGTCTTCTCCAACACCACAGTTCAAAAGCATCAATTCTTCGGCGCTCAGCCTTCTTCACAGTCCAACTCTCACATCCATACATGACCACAGGAAAAACCATAGCCTTGACTAGACGGACCTTTGTTGGCAAAGTAATGTCTCTGCTTTTGAATATGCTATCTAGGTTGGTCATAACTTTCCTTCCAAGGAGTAAGCGTCTTTTAACTTCATGGCTGCAATCACCATCTGCAGTGATTTTGGAGCCTCCAAAAATAAAGTCTGACGCTGTTTCCACTGTTTCCCCATCTATTTCCCATGAAGTGATGGGACCGGATGCCATGATCTTCGTTTTCTGAATGTTGAGCTTTAAGCCAACTCTTTCACTCTCCACTTTCACTTTCATCAAGAGGCTTTTGAGTTCCTCTTCACTTTCTGCCATAAGGGTGGTGTCATCTGCATATCTGAGGTTATTGATATTTCTCCTGGCAATCTTGATTCCAGCTTGTGTTTCTTCCAGCCCAGCGTCTCTCATGATGTACTCTGCATATAAGTTAAATAAGCAGGGTGACAATATACAGCCTTGACGTACTCCTTTTCCTATTTGGAACCAGTCTGTTGTTCCATGTCCAGTTCTAACTGTTGCTTCCTGACCTGCATACAAATTTCTCAAGAGACAGATCAGGTGGTCTGGTATTTCCATCTCTTTCAGAATTTTCCACAGTTTATTGTGATCCACACAGCTTATTGTGACCTCAATTTCCACCATAAGAAATGGCCTGAAATATGAAACAGAAAAACAGTAGAGAAAATCATGATAATCGATGGGTCATAATTAAAAGTTGTTCTTTGAGAAGATTAATAAAATTGATATACCTCCTAGACAGAAGGATCAAGGAGAAAAGATACAAATTATTAATAATCAGGAACAGGACAGGTGACATCACTGTGGATTCCACGGATATTAATAGGATAATAAGGAATACAAGGAGCAACTCTTTGCCAATAAATCTGACAGCTTAGGTGGTCTTTGAAAGACACAAACTACCAAACCTCAACCAAAAAGAGAAACGATAACCCAGATAGTCCTGTGTCTGCTGATGAAGTTGAATTTTTAGTGTAAAACTTCTCACATACATGCACAAAGACTCAAGGTCCAGAGGACTTTGTGAATTCTACCAAAGGTTTCAGGAAGGAATCACAGCAGTTTTTACGGAAGTTTTCAGAAAATTGAAAAGGAGGGGGATAGTATACGTCTCACTGTCTGAAGCCACCTCCTTGTAACTTGATACCAGAAGCTGGCATTGCATTATATGGTGTGAAAAGAGCACAGGTACAAAAGCTTCTTTAAAAATCTTAGGAAATGTCGGCAGCATTGGTGCATCATGACCATGCAAGATTTATTCCAGTAGTGCAGACTTGGTTTAACATTTGAAAGTCAGTAGGCATGTGGCTGAATTCAGCATCTGCTTCTGGTAGGGCTGCTCAGCAAACTGGAGACAAGGGAATGTCTTCAGTTTGCTTAAAGCTTGTGCATAAACCTACCAGTTGACATCCCACTTAATGGTGAAAGACTAAATGATTTCCTCCCAAGACTGGGAACACTATGAGGATGCCTGTTCTTAACCTCTGCTTTTCAGTTTGTGTTAGAGACGCTAGCCAGTGCAGTGAGTCAAGAAAAGGAAATAAATGGTATCTGATCGGAAAGGAAAAGTAAAAATTACCATTATTCACAGACAACGTGACTATCTATGTAGAAAGTTTGTTGGGATCTGCAAAAAGACTCCTAGAATAGTTTGGTGGGTTTAGCAAGATTGCACAATCTTGGATCAGTGTAATTGTTTTTCTACATACTGCAGCCAACAATTGGAATTAAAATTACTAAATAGTACTATTCACAGTGGCATCAAAATATTAGATATGTACAAATCTGACAGAAGATGTGCAAGGCTCATACACTAAGAACAGCTGAGAGAAATCAAGGCTTGATAAATGTTTATGATTTGGAAGACAATATTATTACGATGCCAGTTCTCCCCAGATCTGAATTGATCTGGAATCATTGCTGTTCTAAACAAAATCATAGCAGGTTTTTTGGTAGCTGTTGATAAGTTGATTTTTTAATTTATGTGAAGATGCAAAGGACCTAGAATAGCCAAAACAGCTTTCATAAAGAACAGTATTAACACTGCCTGACTTCTAGGTACAGTAGTTCAGACGGGTACATCAGGGGACAGAATAGAGAGCCCATAAATAGGCCTACACACACACACAGACATCTGATTGATGGTAGCAGTGCAGAGGCATATCAGTGGAGAGAGGGTAGGCGTCTGAAGAAACAGAGCTAGAGTAGTTGGGCATTATATATGGGAAAATGACCTTGTTCTCTGTACGCTTGCTATGTATATGTAGTAACCAAGAATGGATCTTATGTCTGAATCAGACACAGAAAACTTTAGTACTGGGAAGTCTTTGTGACCTTGGGTGAGGCAAAGATCTCTGAAATAGAACACCAGAAGCACTATACGTGAAAAAAAATTGTGGTAAGTTAAGCTTTATCAAAATTGAACACTGATATTCTTCAAAAGACAATGTTAACGCAAGCACAAGGCATATGCACTAAGAGACAAAGTTTGCGAATCATGTATCTCATTAATGTAGAGCATATGAAGAGCTCTCCAAACTCTATAGTAAGGAGAAAAGACAGCCCAGTTTTTAAAATAGGCTGCTGCTGCTAAGTCACTTCAGTCGTGTCCGACTCTGTGCAACCCCATAAACGGCAGCCCACCAGGCTCCACCCTCCCTGGGATTCTCCAGGCAAGAACACTGAAGTGGGTTGCCATTGTCTTCTCCAATGCATGAAAGTGAAAGTGAAGTCACTCAGTCGTGTCCGACCCTTAGCGACCCCATGGACTGCAGCCCACCAGGCTCCTCCATCCATGGGTTTTCCAGGCAAGAGTACTGGAGTCGGTTGCCATTGCCTTCTCCGTAAAATAGGCTAAAGATGCTTGAGAACAGGAGGTGAGCACGTGAGAAGCAGCTCAGCATCTTTGGTCGTGAGGGAAGTGCGGACTCTCGCCACCAGGGGGCACCTCCACACCAGGCAGCTGCAAGGTTTCCCAGCAGTCTGCAAGCACAGCCCCACTGGTAGCCACTGGTCCCCGGGTGGGGCGAGTCCTGACAGTGACAGGCACGTGGGACCCAGGTGAAGCGCAGCACAGTGTTTTGGTGTGGGATGTCTTTTTGAACCTTGGATTTAGCTGGGGGCTGATGTGCAGCAGTAATATTTTGGACTTTTCTCCTTAGCTCGGGGAGTACAGACAGTGAGGAAAGTACAGACTCTGAGGAAGAAGATGGAGCAAAACAAGACTTGTTTGAATCCAGCACTGCCAACACGGAGGACAAAATGGAGGTAGACCTGAGCGAACGTAAGTCGCCACCTTCTCTGTCAGCGCTGTGTGTGGAGGTGGCCCCAGAACCTGGGACAGCCTCTGAAGGGTAGTTAAGTGGGAGCACACGGTGTCATTTGAGTTCCCTTGGAGGTTTACGTCTCGGGGGCCAGGCCTGATGGGAGGAACCAGTCACACCTTTGATGAGAGGGTGTCTCTATGGTTTGGAAGCCCTCTGTGTGCATCTGGGTAGAGGACAGCAACACATCTGTAGGTCCATCCTCCGGCTGCAGGGACTGGGAACTGGAGCAGAAGGGGAGAGACTGTAGCTTCTGGGAAGATGAGGGGAGACTGTAGAATCAGGAGTGCTCCTAAACCACAGGAAGTACCTCACGGAGCAGTTTTAAACAGGGTCTTCACAGTTTATGAATCCTGTAATCCTAAGATTTTCCCAGCTAAACGCTTATTTATGTTTTACCACTTGCTAAGAAGACTTAAGTTGACTGGCCTTTTAAAAAAATACTGTTAATGCCTAAAAGTTCAGACAGATTTTCACATGAAGTAGCCGTGTAGGTTGATACCGGGGCTTTCCTCCAGGCCACAGTGCTTCCTGTTGCCTGGGAGGGTTTTTATGCCTCGGTTCTAGAGGCTGAAACCCCACTCTGGGGGGTCAGGTTCAACCTCATTGTGACCTCGGAGCTTGGCAGGCATCCAGCAGACCCCGCGTGGTCCCCGTCCTCTCTCTCCTTCACGGCTCACCACCTTTAGGAGGACATGATGCCGTTCACACCAGCCGGCCTGTGTCAGGTTCCTGCTGTGTGCCAGGAGCTGGGGCACAGGCACGGCCTCCAGGGCCTCAGGGTCTCAGAGCAGATGGAGAGTGTGGGGAGAACGGGGACCCCGCTCCCCCAGGCCTCTGCAGAGCCCTCCCAGAGGACGGGGTGTGTCCCGAGGACAAGTAAGGATGAGTCCGCTTGCAGGAAAACTGCTCCTAGGAAGGCACAGGGACCCGTCGCTGGTGATTGCAGCTCAGGAAGGGTGGGATGGTGGAGATGAGGCCAGAGGCCGGAAGGAGAATTTTATTTTGGAGGTTGTAATCCTCCTCCTAAGGATTTTACTAAGAATCCCGTTAATTTATCTATTTTGACATGATTACTCTTGGTAGCAGTGTGAAAGCTGGATTGGAAAGTGTGCTTGGGGACAGGAAGACCAGCAGCGAGACTCAGTGTGAGATGTGAGAAACAGCGGGGGCTCATCAGGAGCGGGGGCAGGCGGCTGGAGGCCTTGAGCTCTCGGCTTGTGTGTGTGTGTGTGTTCACCTGTGTGGTTCAGTAGTGTTGTGTATTCACACTGTTGTGCAGTGGAGCCTCTAGAACTTTCTCACCTTGCAAAGCTGAAGCTATACCCATAAACAGCACTCGCCACTCCCCTTCCCCCAGCCCCTGGCCACCACCGTTCTACCTTCTGTCTCTGAATTTGACTCCTCTAGGGACCTCATCCTAAGTGGAATCATGGAGTATTTTGTCTTTTTGTGACTGGTTTACTTTCCTTAGCATGGTGCCCCAGGTTCATCCATGTTCAAGTGTGTAGCAGGATTTTATTATTCTTTGTTAAGGCTGAGTGGTATTTTGGAGTCTGTGGATCTGTGAGATCGCTGAGTGGGTGATAAGTGTCTTGGGGAGAGACCATACACTTGGTGTGACTCACTCCCACTGTCCTGGTGTCTCTGGAGCTGGGTGTGGGGACAGGGAGAGACAAAGGGCGGGGGTGTGATGTTCACCCACAGGGCATGGCCTCGCAGGTCTCAGCCCTCCTGACCTTGCTGCTTGGGAAAGCTTTCTTTGCACTGGCAGGTCAGCTGGGGTTGAGGTGGGACCAGGGGTGGGGAGTGCTCCCCTCCAGGGCTCTGAGCTGCCTCAGCCTCTGACTTGAGAGCTTTCGCCGTCCACCCAATCTCTGCGGCTTCTTCCACAGTTTTTCTTGACTGTTGAGAAGAGTTTCTCAACAGTTAATGTTAGAGTAATTCTGGGGAGCTAGTCTGGGAAAGACTGTCCTGGGATGATGATGATAGGAAATGACTAACAACAGTCATTTCTGTGTAGCCTGGTTTATTTGGATGGAGTGAGTCCAGAACTTTGCATATGGTGGGCAGCAGAAATACCTGTCACCTTCCCTGGAGGTGACAAATGGTAAAAAAATCTGCCTGCAATTCAGGAGACCGGGGTTCAATTCCTGGGTCGGGAAGATCCCCTGGAGAAGGAAATGGCAACAAGCTCCAATATTCTTGCCTGGAGAATCCCCATGGACAGAGGAGCTTGGCAGGGTACAGTCTTTGGGGTCGCAAAGAGTCAAACATGACTGAGTGACTAACACTTTCACTTTCTTGACTTTCTGAGGTTGCAGGTGAGGTTTTCAGACATTAAGGTCCCATGTCTTCTCAGAGCCCATGGAGCCCTGCCGCATGGGTACACAGACCAGAGGGCAGGAAGCTCAGAAACAGCCCTCCCTCAGTACCTGCTAGATGAGGCCCTCATTTAACCCTCAGGACTAAGTAGATGGTTTTATCGGAAGTGAAAAGATGAGGAAAGCTAGCCCAGGGGAGCTGAGTAAGTTGCCTGGAGTCCGGGAAGGTCTGTAGGCTGGAGCACTTCTGTTACACGCAGGTCCTTCTTGGTCGTTTGTCTTGAGGAGCATCCCCAAGTAGCTCGCGGATCCCGTAGCCTAGCATTCCTTCCTTACAGCCTGGAGCCTCCAGTTGTGATAGAGAGCATCCCTGATAAAGAGCGGTGGTCCCCACTGCCAGCTCGTCCGCAGCAAGCATTTGGGCATTCAGCATGGGGTACTGAGAAGGAAGAGCACGGTGTGTGATGAGAGCAAGCAGACCTGATTTCGTCTGAAGGGACACACCTCGGGTGGCGACATTTAAACAGAGACAGACCGGCAGGACCCAGACCGCAGCAAGAGACGAGCAGCACAGACAGGGCGCGGTCCCGCCACCCCCATCTCTGAGCACTCTCCCGTGCCTGCAGGACCTAGCAAGCCAGCGGGAACAGAGCTCCTCTCTGCTCTCAGAACTTCACTCCTGACACCAAATGTGTGAGTCTCCCACACAGCTCAGCCAAGGCACTGACCGTCTGAGTCAGGCCCGCGGGTTAGGGCTCGCTCGCCCCGCGAGTCGGCCGCCCGCCCCCACCCCCGGCCGGTACTTCTGACCAACTGGCTGTAAACTGGGAGTTCCCATGACCTCTTTGGGTTTGATTATTTGCTAGAACTGCTCATAGAATTCAGAAAAACCCTTTACCTACCATTACCAGTTGATATATTAAAGGCTACAGATGAACAGGACGGGTCCAGAGGGTCCCATGGGCAGGAACTTGGGTCCCCAGTGGAGTCTCATCTGCCACCTCTGTCCCCAGCCCCGAAGCCCTGCAGCTTAGGTGTTCATGGGGACCTTGCTAAGAGGGCATGATTGGTGAAATCTTTGGTCATTAGTGATTAACTTGACCTCTAGCCCCTTACCCTTCTAGAAGGTTGTTGGGGGGGTAGGGAAGGGCCAAAAGTTCCAACCCTCTAAGCACTCGGTTGCCCCACTCCCCCAGTCCCCATCCTGAGGCTCTCCAGGAGCTCCCAGTCTCTTCTCATTAGATACAGAAACCTTTGTCACTTCAGAATGGCGGTGGGGCGGGCAGAGACTAAGTCTGTACTCCTCCTCGTGTCACGGGAAGCCCACTGCTGTGCGTGCTCGGGTGAGGGCAGCTGTGAGAAGCACCACTGTGGACTGGGGGTGGGTGGGACGCCTTGAGGCTGTTCCCAGTTTACTGTGATTGAGTACTAACATGCTTTTACAAAACTATTGATTTTATACTCATTTTGGATTTGCAGAAAAGGTGCAGAGATTGTCAGGGAGTGGCTGTATGCCCTGCACCCATCTTCCTCCAAGCGTTCATGTAACCTTGGTGCCTTTGTCAGAGTCAGGAAATTAACATCAGTGTATTGTTTTCTGTGTGACTTTGTATCCTTGTGTGTTAATCGCTGTTGGAAAAAAAATCACAGAAAGGGGAATTGCTAAGGGATCAAAGGAAACACACAGTTTTATAATAGACGTTATCGAATGGCCCTCCACGTCGTTGTGGCTTATCCACTCCCACCAGCAGTCTGTTAGAATACCCTTTGCCCCACACCTGCGGTCTTTTTTCTTTACTTACCACTGCACATCTGGTTTTGAAAAATGCTTGTGTTACATTAAATTACTGAAGCATTCTCAAAGTGGAATTCCTCCCCTTTTTAGCACCCAACTGGTCAGCCAACTTTGATGTCCCCATGGAGACGACGCACGGTGCTCCCTTAGACTCCGTGGGGTCTGACGTCTGGAGCACGGAGGAGCCTATGCCGACGAAGGAGACAGGCTGGGCTTCTTTCTCAGAGTTCACGTCTTCCCTGAGGTGAGTGCGTGCGCGGCTCTCCCATCCTTCCCACCTGAGGACCGGGCGTGAGGCATGTTCCCAGTTGAATACAGTGCCTTAAACAAGATTGAAAAATCAACGGGGGGGATGTAGACACAGCTCTGAGTTACGAGGAAGCACCACCCTCTTCCTCCCTGCTCTCCTCCTGGGTGAGCTGGGAGGAGGAGTGGATGATAAAGTGGGTTGAGGAGATGGCCCAGGGAGTCAGGGGCAGAGTGCTGACGGTGGAGCCCGGGAGTTCCTGAGGGGCGCCTCCGTGGAGAGCGTTATGGAGACGCTGCGTGTACCTTGCATTTAATAGATGATACTGAACGTACATTCCGCTTGGAGCTAATCTAGTACTGTAAATTTAGGGGTAGGTGTGTCAGATGTGACTGTCAGTCTTGTTAATTACATTAGTCTGAGCAACAGCAACTGATCATTTTGTAGTTTTCCTGAATGATATTGTCAGCTTTGAGTATTAACCATGGATTTCATGTCTCCTTACACTTATTTTGATTTGCTTACTGTTGTTTCATTTTGTCTCCTGAAAAAATGGGGTGGAGGTTTCCACCCCCCGACTTGAAAGACTTGCTTTCCCTGTTCTAACAAGACATGTTTTTAAATAGTCGCTGTAATGGCAAAATTAGAAAACAACCCGATGTGAGCTAGCAGTTACCATTGTAGACAAATCAGGAGAGGAGACTAAAACCCACGTTGCTTCATATCACCTCTGATAATAGCAGTAAGCCGTTACTCAGAGGTGAAGTGAGGTTTATGGAAAGTGTCTCCAAGATACAAGGAGATGCTGGTTCTCCTCCGGTACAGGGCAGCCAGGTTTCCGCCTCTTGCTCTTCTGGTTACTTGAGAATGCTGCTGAAGCAACTGCTTCCCTTTACAAGCCCTTGTGCACGGGCCATGTTGTCTCATTAAACATCATCAACAGGGCCAGGCCGTCTGGGCAGTTTGCCTAGAGGTGATAGGAGTTTTGTAAAAATGGAACTGTAGATACAGTTGATAGTGTACAGGGTATGCACTACTGTCCCAACCTCGGGAGCCTGGTGCTTGTGTGAGCCTGAGGGGCTTGAGGGCATCTTGAGACTCTGGAAACCTCCGAGAAGTCCCCGTGTCGCTGCCCTGCTGACCCAACAGAACATCTCCCACCCTGGCTCATCTGCCACTCCACTCTGCCGTCCACACTCACATTTGTGTTTCTTGGAGTCTGTAACCAGCTGTGTCTCCACAGTGGATTTGAAACTAGTGTTCAAAGGTTTTCTGTGAATGATGATCCTGAGGGCCGTCTCCCACTGCTCACCTCTGAATTTTCTCTTTTCTAAAAGTACGAAAGATGCTTTAAGGAGTAATTCCCCAGTGGAGATGGAAACCAGCTCTGAGCCGATGGACCCTCTGACGCCCAGTGTGGCTGCGCTGGCCGTTCAGCCGGAAGGTGGGTCCAGGGCCAGCGGACGCTCTCCTGGCGGGTGTCCGCTCTGGAACGTGACGCTGAGTTCCCTAGATCTGGGGAGTTGTCTTTGTCCACAAAGCATATTTCTAAAAAAGTTCAAGGGCTCAAAGGACCCAGGAAAATGAGATGTGGGTCTGATATCTTCAGGGCTTTGGGCGAAAAGCTGTTGTGTGTTTATTCCAGAACCACAGCATGCTGATCATAGAAAGAGTAAGGTATCTAAGTTGCCAGTCGTTCAGTCCCCTCAAGACAGGAAAGGAAACAGGCCCAGAAAGGACGAGGTCTTGGCCTGCAGCACCCCGGGGGTGAGACCAGCACTTGGGTGGGCGCTCCAGGCCTGGCTGCACCCCGTGCTCTTATTGCTGGGGGGTGCTGTCTGGGTGCATTTCAGGCTGTGTGGTGGTTTATTTCTTTGCATCTTTATGAACAGGTGAAATGGTTGAGGTTGTCCAGTGGCTGTCTTACTCAGAATAGGCAGGTGTAGTTTGCATGGGCCCTGAACTGTTTCCAGCCTCATGATTAGGGCTGTGGGAAGTTGGTAAAGGGGCGAGAAGGAGGGCTTGACACGGCAGAGACAAAAAGGTCTCAGAAAATGCGGGTGTGTGTGTGGGCACAAGAGCCCAGGGGCAAGGGGGAGGAGCAACCCAGAGATCAGTGTTGCTTTTGTCATTCTTCTGAAAAGTGAAAGTGACGTCGCTCAGTCGTGTCAGACTCTGCGACCCCATGGACTGCAGCCCACCAGGCTCCTCCGTCCATGGCGTTTTCCAGGCAAGAGTACTGGAGTGGGGTGCCATTGCCTTCTCCAGGGGATCTTCCCCACCCAGGGATTGAAACCGGGTCTCCCGCCTTGTAGGCAGACGCTTTACTGTCTGAGCCACATTGTATATAGATGACCTAGTTTATCCCTGAGCAGTTCTGTAAGGGGGTTCAAACACCTCTAGTTTTGTTCATAAGAAAACTCAGGCCCAGGCTGGGTGGTTTGACCTGGCCTCTGAGGCCAGGTGTGAATTCAGATGCTCATCAGCGGTTTACCACATGACTCCCTCTCATAGGGCAAACAATGACCCACAGAGAACCCCAGCAAGGTAATTTAGCAGACAGGGAAAACAGGACCTGAGTCGTGGACAAGCGAGAGGTGCAGGGTGAACGAGAACAGTGCCGGCCGAATGATGGGTTGTGGCTACAGAATACTCGGCCGCCTACTCTGCCCTCTGTTGGCAGCTGGAGCAGTGAGGGGCAGGGCAGTCATCTGAGGACAGTTGAGTGTGCAGGTAGCGGGGAGACCGGTGGTCTAGCTGGTCCTGGGCTGTAGTCAGTGACCCTTGCAGCTTCTGTCTCGTGGGCATCATAAAGAGGCAGCAGCGGGCAGACCATCTCATGTCTCTGTCTCCAAACAGCTGAGGTGGCGCTGGGTGGGAGGGTCTGCACAGGGGGTGGCAGGTCCTAGTCCTTGTTGATGCACGTGACCATCAGCTGTGTGTTCTTTTCAGCGCCAGGCAGTGTGGCCATGGAAGCCAGCTCCGACGGCGAGGAGGATGCGGAAAGTACAGACAAGGTAACTGAGACAGTGATGAATGGCGGCATGAAGGAAACTCTCAGCCTCACTGTAGATGCCAAGACAGAAACTGCGGTCTTCAAAAGGTAACCAGGCTCGGTCATACTGGCAGCTTCAGGTTGTCGGGAGGGTGGTGGAGGAGAAGCCACAAATACTAACATCTGTAATTTGGTTGCAGTGTGGATTCAGACATTAGCCTGACATTGTTCTATTATTTCCATTAAATTTATTAAGTCTTAACAAAGAGATGGAGTTTGGCTCTCTCGGTGTCTGTGCCCTTCCCCTTTGAATAGTATTTTGAAGACTAAAGGTTGAAAAGACTGATCGGATTCAAAATACATGAGTTTGAAGAACTGACGACATACCTCTAGAAACAGGAATTGGATACAGGCAACAAAGCTGGGACCATCTAAACCATAAGTTCGGGTCTTATACAGATCATTTCCTCCAGATACAATGCAGCCAGCAGAATTCATGACAGAATGATAGCTTACAAAAACATATTTGGAAATTACCCTCACTTGTAAACTTATGTGTCAAAAAAGGAATCATAATGCAAATTAAAAGCAAAGCTGAAAAACTAGTGAAAAAGGTTCTACCAAAACCCACAGACTGCAGCTAACTCGGTGCTCAGAGCTCTGGTCTCCATCGTACACAGACCCTTTCGTATCACAAGAATAACGCGTCCCAGCTTGAAAAGCCAACGCGAAACAAAGCATGAAAGAAGAGATGACTGTGGGCTGAGCTCACGCGTGGGTCTGTATGTAGATACTTTAAAGTTACGAGGTGGCAAACCGAATCTAGCAGTGTGGTTTTAACTCATGACCAAGGGTGTATCTCATGAATGCAAGGATATTACAGCATTTTAAAGATTACTGATGGTAATTCATAGATAAAAGGTTGGAAACCTTTTGGACTTTCAGTAGGTAAAAAAACATTTGATAAAAATTAAAGCTATTTGTGACCGTTTAGCAAACTAGGAATAAGAAGCAGCTACTGATAAAGGTGTCCACTGAAAATCCACAGCAGACTCAATTCTTAACAGTGAAACATTATTTTGAAGAAATACTCATTTTCAAAGACAAGACAGACAGTGAGCCCTGCAGTTACTGCTTCTCATCAGCACTGTGCTGCTGGTCTTAGCACAAGCAGCATAAAATAAAAGCAAATAAAAGGCGTACAGATTCCAAAGAAGTAAAATGGTTATTGTTTATTTGCAGGGTCAGCTTGGTCACTCAGTCGTGTCTGACTCTTTGCGACCCCATGACTGCAGATTATTTGTAGCTTACAACTTGCTATATAAAAATTCCAGTGGAATCTGTATGTAAACATTAAAATTGCTAGTAAAGTTTAGCAAGTTTATTGAATACACGCACAAGTCGATTGCATCTTAGAAGCCAGCACAAGATGTCTTAGATGTGCCCCCTCCCCTTTACATGAAAAGTTAAACCTTGTCTGTATCTGAGACCGAAAGACCTAAATGCACAGGGGGAGACATCAGTACCGTGTTTCCTTGTTGTTCAATCACCGAATCGTGTCAGACTCTGTGACCCCAGGGACTGCAGTACACCAGGCTTCTCCGTTCGTCACTATTTCCCAGAGTTTGCTCAAACTCCTGTGTATTAAGTTGGTGATGCTATCCAACCATCTCATCCTCTGTTGCCCCTTTCCCTTCCTACCCTCAGTCTTTGCCAGCATCAGTGGCCAAAGTATTGGAGCTTCAGTCCTTCCAATGAATATTCAGGGTTGGTTTCCTTTAGAATTGACTGGTTTGATCTCCCTGCAGTTTAAGGGCCTCTCAAGAGTCTTCTCCAGCACTACAATTCAAAAGCATCAATTCTTTGGTGCTCAGCCTTCATTATGGTCCAACTCTCTTATCTGTACATGACTCCTGGAAAAACCATTGCTTTGACTCTGTGGACCATTGCCAGTAAAATGATGTCTCTGCTTTTTAATATGCTGTCTAGGTTTGTCATAGCTTTCCTTCCAGGGAGCAAGCATCTTTTAATTTCATGGCTACAGTTACCATCTGCAGTGATTTTGGAGCCCAGGAAAATAAAATCTGTCACTGTTTCCACTCTTTCCCCTTCTGTTTACCATGAAGTGATGGGACTGGATACCATGATCTTAGTTTTTTAATGTTGAGTTTTAAGCCAGCTTTTTCACTCTCCTGTTTCACTTTCCTCAAGAGGCTCTTTAGTTCCTCTTCACTTTCTGTCATTAGGGTGGTATCATCTGCATATCTGAGGTTGTTTATATTTTTCCCAGCACTCTTGCTTCCAGCTTGTGATTCATCCAGCCTGGCATTTCACTCGATGTACTCTGAATAGAAGTTAAATAAACAGGGTAACAGTGTATAGACTTGACGTACTCCTTTCCCAATTTTGAACCAGTCTGTTGTTCCATATCTTGTTCTAACTGTTGCTTCTTGACCTATATACAGGATTCTCAGGAGGCAGGTAAGGTGGTCTGGTATTCCCATCTCTTTTAAGAATTTTCCACAGTTTGTTGTGATCCATGCAGTCAAAGGCTTTAGCATAGTCAATGAAGCAGAAGTAGATGTTTTTCTGGAATTCCCTTGCTTTCTCTGTGATCCAAAGAATCTTGACAATTTGATCTCTGGTTCCTCTGCCTTTTCTAAGTCCATCTTGTACATCTGACAGTTCTCGGTTCATGTACTGATTACCTTGCTAGCATGTGAAATGAGTGCAGTTGTACTGTAGTTTGAACATTCTTTGGCATTGGCCTTCTTTGGGATTGGAATGAAAATGAAAACTGACCTTTCCAGTCCTATGGCCACTGGTGAGTTTTCCAAATTTGCTGGTGTATTGAGTGCAACACTTTCACAGCATCATCTTTTAGAATTTGAAACAGCTTAGTTGGAATTCCATCACCTCCACCAGCTTTGTTCATAGAAATGCTTCCTAAGGCCTAGTTGACTTCATACTCTAGGATGTCTGGCTGGAGGTGAGTGACCACACCATCGTGGTTCTCCGGGTTATTACGACCTTTGAGAGTTTGCTGATTACCATGTTTGCCAGAAGGGCTTCCCAGGTGGCACTCGTGGTGAAGAACCCGCCTGCCAGTGCGGGAGACGTAAGAGGTGCGGGTTCAGTCCCTGGGTCAAGAAAGCCCCTGCAGGAGGGCATGGCAACCCACTCCAGTTCTTGCCTGGAGAATCTCATGGACAGAGGAGCCTAGTGGGCCACAGTCCGTAGGGTCGCAAAGAGTCAAGACGCGACGAAGTGACACACAGCATGTTTGCTAACTTTGGCATTGCTTCTCAATGGATTTCTCCTCAAAATCTCAATGGAGTTTTTTATGAAAGGGAGAAACTGATTGTAATTTTCAGAGAAGACCGAGGAGAGCCATGAAGAGCAGGATCACTGTAAAGAGGAAAGTGAGGGGCCTCACCGTGGTAGCTGTCAGGGCTCACTGTTGCTAAGACAATGCCATGGCCGTGGTGCAGGGCTGTGCGAGCAGACCCGCACTGATGTGGTCAGGTGACAGTGAAGAGAGAAGGGACGGGTAGATTGTAAATATCCATGTAAGAGAACAAGTTAAACCTCTGTTCTCGGTATGGGTATGAAAGACAAAGTTTCTAGTCTTCTAAAAGACACAATAAAGTGAAAGAAAAGACAAGTCATAACTAGCAAAGAAACACACAGGATATAGGGGGAACCTAATATCAAAGGACGAGACAGTAAATAACTTTTATAATTTGACAGAGGATACAAACAAGGCATTTGCAGAGGGAAAAGTGGACTGACTAATGGGCCAGGCCATGTCAGTGACGGTGCCAATTCAGTGCTGTCTCATGCATGTTACATGTTAATCTATTAATTCCTAAGTTGTTACAGAAAATAGAAAACGTGCCCAAACTGCCTGGACCTTTTTATGAAGCGGTGAAAACCTAATTCCAGAACCAGATGAAAATAATTACAGAAAATGATCAGCTTATGTCACTTACAGGCAAACTAAATGCAGAAATCCTATGTGAAATATCTGCTAACTGAACCTAATAGTATACACAAAAAATTCGTAATGATTGGTTCATCTCTGAACTGTAAAGATGGTTCAGCATCCTTAAGGTATACCAGAAATACTTCATAATGATCCGTTAGTTTATCCCTGAATTGTAAAGATGGTTCAACATTAGAAAATCTGTCTGGGTAATTCAGTGCATATTAACAGAATGAAGAAATCATTTGACATTTTTGATGAAGCGTTTGGGGGAAAAAAAAGTTGTATATGATTAAAACTGAAAGCACCATGGTTATCATCCCACTTTCCAGATGGGAAAATGCAGTACTGGGATGGAGTGGTGTGGTCAGTCTCATGGTAGTTAGAAGAAAACACAGTGTTCTGACCTGAGGGCAGTAAGGGGCTTCTTTTTTGAAACAAAACAAACTGCCTTTAAAAGCATAAACCTCACGCAGAGAATAGGATTGGGTTACATCACAGTGAAGAATTTCTGGTTGATAAATTACTGTAGACAAAATTAAGGGGCAAATGGCAGATTAAGGGGGAAAAGTTTACAGTTCTAAATCAGCCAGAAATTAGCATTTAATATTCAAACCAGTAAGGAAAAGAATGAAAATCCATATCGGAAAACAGGCAAAAAATAGCAACAGGCAGTTTATAGACAAGGAAACCCAAAGGGGCAAAAAGAAGAAAAACTCAGATTCTGAGAACTCAGACACATCTTACTAGAGCAGCAGGAGGGGAACAATGGGGAGCGTGAGTGTTGGTGGGTGTGGGGCTGCAGGAGCCCCAAGGCCCTGCTCGTGGTGGATGCTGACCGGGGCAGTCATTCTCGGGGGCAGTGGGGGCTTCCTTGTAGTTGGAAAGATGACTGTTTTCCAGTCCTGGATGTGAAGCCTGAGAGGGGCCCGAGTGGGTACCCTGGGCTGGAGGCAGGCAGTGGCGACTGTGCGGCTTTGTGTGTACAGGCTGTGGTCTCTGCGAGGTGCGTTGTGCGACGGGAGGTGGGCGCCTCGGGGTGCTGTGCTCCAGTCAGCAGGGCAGGCGGAGCTCCCAGCTGAGCTGGGACCGTCCCGAGGGCAGGGAGGGTGCGATTCACGGCTAGTCACGGGTCTCAGAATCCACATGGGTAAAATGACTGTACATTTTACAACAATGAAGGTAACAGGCATGGAACGCATCAGCATAGCAGTGTTGAGCGGGGAATGGAGAGTAGGGATGAATTAGGAGGAGGAATGGGCTAGACTTCGGGTCCCTTCCCATAAATGTATTGCCCCAAGCCATCTGAAAGCCACTCAGAAGTCATCCTAAAATGAGGTTTCTCACAAGCAGGTCGAAGATAGGACCCAGCACTAAGGGTGGTGGGACCTGTAGCTGCCCTCAAGCTCCGTTTAGTGCTGTCTTGAATTGTGTCACCAAAAAAAAAGGGAAATCCAGACAGAATAGGCAAAAGTCTTAAGTTTCTAGTCCCCAGACAGTGGAGACGCCAGGAGCGTTGAAGGGGTGTTTCATGTCCCCAAGTCCTCTGACCCCTAAGGCTCGGTTTGCCTCGCTCCTGGCCACTGTTCCCTCTCTCTCCCGCCACGGTTTGTCCTTCTCAGGCCTTGTCAGAGACAGCTCGAGAAGCTGGTCCTGGCTCAGCTGCATGGCCTCCTGCTTCCGGGACCTCAGCCAGCAAGCCGATGGGGGGCTTGGCCCTGGGTGCAAAACCTTTAACTGAAGACTCGTTCCTTCAAACAGGTTCATTTGACACCTCCTCCGAGCCTGCAGTTTTGCTTATATGCAGTCGTGGACGTAGTATTCCCCCAAATACCTCATTTTAGGAGTATTCTGAAAGTCTTGTCCATTTCTTTTTCTGTTTTGCACCCTTGGCCTCAGAGTGTTGAGATCCTACCGGTATGTACAGTGCCGCAGGGCTGTTCTTTACCAGACACCAACCGCATCACATCGTCCCTCTCTCAGCTCCCACGTGTGTGGTCCTCCCGCTCCGTGGTCTCCCCGGCGTGTCTGTGGCCCCTGCGCCCCCTCCCCGAGCATGCTTAGCCCCGGGGCTTGGCTCCATGGCCACCATGACTTCAGAGCCATCGCATGCGTCCTCATCCTCCGCCTGCTGGTGTCACCTTGGCCTCTCACGCTGCCTGTCACCCTCTTTATGCAGTGAGGAAGGAAAACTGTCTACCTCTCAAGATGCTGCTTGTAAGGACGTGGAGGAGAGCCCTGAGACGGCGGAGGGCAAGTCTGTGGCCCCCCGGCCCCCCAGCAGCAGCCCAGAGCAGAGGTGAGTGCCTGCTTCCTGCCGGCCGTCTCAGCCCTGCCCCGCTTTGTCTCCTGGGAGCCGCAAGGGGCACGGGCCTCGGGGTGAGGGCCATTACAGCTGTCCTCAGCTCATCAGTAACTGCTCAGCACGGTGGTGTTCCTCAGTCCTGTATGGCAGCCAGCTGACTGAGCTGAGAACTCACGTGTCGCAGCGCGCCTCCTGGCCCAGAAGCTGAAAACTGTCTGCTTCTTGGAGGTAGTGTCACTGGTTCTCTGAGAAGTTGTTGGGGGTGGAAGGGCCTCTCATTCTGGCATACCCCCTCCTGTTTTTCTTGAAGGGGCACCAAGTTGGGGCTGATACTGAGCCCCTCCAGGATTGGGTTCCCTCTGTCCTGCAGTCACCCAGCTACCAAGACAAGCGGCTCCTGTGCCCACTTGTGCAGATGTGTCCACGTGACACTCAGGTGGCTTCCCAGAGTGCAGCTCCCTGTGTGTAAGCTCAGTGTTCTGAACTCTTAATGTGAGTCCGTCTTTGGTTTTATTTTTGCAAAATACTTATCTTGTCCGGATGAAGTATGAAGCTCCTACCTGCAGAGTCAAGGGATTTGCAGTATAACGTTCCCTCTCTTAGTGGGCTTAAGCTTAGCCTGAGCCATTGGTCTGGAGGCACAGGCCAAGCCCCAGCCTTCGCCCGTCCCCGAGGGCGACCGTAGGCCCCACAAGCCAGGACAGCCTCCTGCTGCATCGGAGCTTGCCTTGGACCACACAGACCTCTGCTCAGCCCTGCACAGAGGGAACTTTTTTGATTGAATATATCCAATATATATTGAATATATCCTATGTATATATATATATAGAATCAAAAAGATACCCTTTTTGATTGTAAGGAATAGAGGAACCTTAGGAAGCCTTTTCAGGGACGTGCTTTCTGCTCACCTGACCCCCCAAAATCCAGGCATTTTAGGGGCAGTATAACCAGTGGTTACCAACGGGGCACTCTCGGTTCAAAAGTCCGTAAACCTCCTGTTCCTTGTGTAGCAAACCCAGCTTTTCATTCTCTTGAGGAATTACTACTAGAATGAGGGCTTTGCTTTTGCAATTAATTACTTTGTATAAACTGAGTCGGTTATAAGAACTACTTGTACCTGTTGGCTCTAGTGGAGGATTTGGGAGGAAGAGTCGAGGGGCCCTCTAGCTGTGGGGGTCCAGCCTGAGCTGTGCTGCTCAGGGTCTAGGTAAGTCATTTTTTGCCTGGAGTTTTTTCCTTTGTTTTTCCAGAGGTCCTCGTAGATCTGACCAGTTATCACCATCTCTACACTGTCTGCCCATAAATTTCCTTTATATTGTGCGCTGCCTACAACCTAGCTAACCCGCCTGCTCTGGAGTCGTGGCTCCTGGGTCTGCTTTCTCTGATGCGAGTGAGGCAGGCCTGTGGGAGCAGTTACTGGGCTCTGGAGTGCAGGGTGTCTGCCCCAGGGGAAACCTGCTGTGTTCTTCTCCGAGCCTGGAGACATCTCCCAACCTGCAGGCCTCAGGTGCCGGAGGAGCAGGAAGGGGAGGGGGGCGTCACACACTGGGAAGCGGTTTGGTCCTGGTGATAGACCCACAGAGAACACGGGGGCATGAAGACTGCCTGCCGCCGGCTGAAGGACTGGAAGGGGTGCTCTGGGAAGCGGACTCCTGACCACAGGGACAGAGGCAGGCTTGCTGATGCAGCATGCCGCATTCCGAGAGCAGCGTATGTAAAGCGGTGCTGAAGATGGAGACAGCTGCTTGGGACTTCCGTGTGCAGTCTTACCCTCGGGTCCATCTACCAAACATGAGGCTTTAGGTGCACTGTTGACTTAAAGATGTCTGTTGCCACAAAACGTTACCTCTCAGTGTTGATCAGGTGTGTGTGCTGTTGTGCCCTTGGTGTGTAGACAGGCATTTTCATACGTTGTGGTCCTACTAGTCTCTGTGGGACTTACTGTCTCCCTTTTACAGGGGGAAAATAAGCTGAGAGAGGTGGAGAAATGTGCTGAAGATCACACAGCTTGCGGGTGGCGAAGGCAGGGCCCGTGTCTCTGTGGCGTAATGAGACAGCGTCCAGTGTGGGTCATGTCTGCCATGTGTGTGGAGCTGACTTCACGGGTCTGTTGGGACTGACGGGCTGAAGCGGTGGACGCCGGGTCAGGAGGCCTTGTGCTGCCCACCGTCAGCACTGTCTCCTTTCCGGGGTCTTCTCTGGAAGGTGTTGGGAGCACCGCGAAGGATCTCCTACACGCTCCAGTTGTGTTTTTGGCAGGAACGTCCTGGGTACCCTGTCATCACACACACACACACACACACACCCCTGTCATCACACACACACACACACACACCCCTGTCATCACACACACACACACACACACACACCCTGTCATCACACACACACACACCCCTGTCATCACACACACACACACACACACACACACACCCCTGTCATCACACACACACACACCCTCCCCCCAGCGTTACCCTGACCTTTGCTTCATGGGAATACGTGTTACAGGGCACACCTTTGTTCTCAAAGTTGGTCCTTTTAAGACAGACTTTTCTCTTGTTTCCCCTCGCCCCTGCCCTACCTCTTCTCTGAGAAGCAGAATCCTACTTTTCCAAGTGAAATTTCATTTGGATGGCAGTGCATGGAACATGAAAAGCTGTGCTGAAGGAGGGGTGATCAGATAGCTACCGAAGGCTCAGGGAACAGTGGCTGCAGACCGCTGGCCCTTCTGTCCCCCTGCTTCTGGTGGCGAGGTGGGGAGGGCCTCCCAGCACCTGCTGCTCCGTAGCTCTTGTCAACCCCAGCCAAAGCTTAGAGCTGTGCGGTTAGTTTCTGGAGCTTTAGGAGCGTTCACTTAAGAAGCGTTTTGTGGGGTGACTCCTGAATGCAGGCTTTGTTCTAGGCCCGCCTGAACAGTGTTCTGATGGACGTCGTCCACCCCCTCCAGGGGGGCGGCACGGTGTTGGTCTCTCTGGGAGTCCTGAGGCCGTCTCTCGCCCCCCTGCAGGACTGAGCAGCTGAGCGTGCCGGGCGACGTGGCGGTCAATGGCCCCGTATGATGAGGAGCCCCCCATGCTGCTGACCGAGGGCTGCGGGCGCCGCGCAGGTGGGGCTCCGGGCTGCGTGGGGAGCCCGCCGAGCCACCGCCGCTGCACTCACTCTGCAAGGGATCAGGACCAGCAAGCTTTCTATTCTAGTCTAAGACGCTGTACAGAGAAACCCAGACGTGTACAAATGTTGCACATTGACAAATACCAAGAATTTTTGCGTATGTTTATATTGTATTGTTCTAAATAATGGGTAGCCTGTGAAATAAGATCTTGCCACCCATGTAATAATAGTAGTAATACTATAGTTAAAATGGCTGTAAGAATAGTTTTATAAAAGTGAATACACAGATCTATTGTATTTGAAACATAACTATTTGACAATTATTAGTGTGACCAAAGTATTAGGCAGTTTTCATACATTTTTCACCTTGTACAAAATTCTGAATTCATTTTTCTTCCAGGTTGACAAGGAGTTGTAGGATTGAAATGCCCTCTAAGTGTTATTTTGGTTGTTCTAACTTACAAAAGTGATTTTGAATAAGAAATATTTGGTGTTCTTTTTATAACCAGTTTTTAATTGGTAACTGTTTTCTGTATTGTTTAAAAACGGATCAAAAAATGTAAGTCTATTGGTAGAGATTAAGTATTTATTGCTACAACTTAGTTGATAATTGTGTTACTGTAAAGCCATACGTTCTGTTAAAGTCTTGTTTGCTTGAACTGTTTATCCCTACAGGTGAAACACTAGAATATTGGGAGTGTACATGGCTTGTGGTTTGGGTTTTTTTTTTGTTTTATGTTTTGTTTTGGTTGTTCATCTGCCTTTTAACCCATTCACCAAAATTTACCTTGTTAATAACAAGCATCACCAATGAACATTTCAGAGCAATCTGCATCTGTAACATACCTGAATCGTATTAGGCAAGTCAGTGGGGAAATGCTCGTGCTGCTAATGGAATTAGAGTGCGTTCATTTTACAGGCTCGTCTTTTTAAACTAGAAATCAGAGTCCAGCACCTCAGCATGTTCATTGTTTTACTGTACCTTGTGAGGTTTTCACTCGTAAATTCTAAACCAGTGTATTTTTTTTTAGAACTGGTTTGTGTACATATATAGTGATTATGGATACTAATTCAGTGTAATTTATAATTTTCTATGTCGATATAAAAATACATCACAGCCTTCTCAACAGCTGCAGCAATATAGCGCACATTGCCGCACAGTCGGGTGGAAGGGTCAGATTACGTCACCTCTTGCTCTTGTAGATGCGAATCAGTTTTTCATTCTGTGATAGAAAATTATTCACGTATTTTTACATCATTTGTTTTTCTTGACCAGTATTTAAAACCAAAAGGATATTCTGAAAAATGGCCAACGATTTTTTTAGAAATAGCATCCCAAGCAGCGTGCCTAAACATTACATTGCATATGGAAATAAAAAAAATCAAATGTCTAATGCCTTATTTCTGGTTTACTTTTCCACTGTAAATGGTGTGGAGGCCCTTGGTGAGGTTTCCGGAGGCCGACTAGCCCCCAAGGACAGTGGGGCCAACCGCGTGCCCTGGGACAGTCAGTGGGGCTGCCACGCTGGCCTCTGCACCAACTCAGGGACCCTTTCTGTCGGGAGCTCCTCTCAGAAGACACTGTCCTCGAGCACGCTCCCCTGGACCCTCAACGCCGCCAGAGGACAGGCCTCCCCTCGCTGGTCTCAAGGGTGCTGACCGACGCGGCCCGACCTCGGGAACTGCCGGCGGCCGGCGTGCCCTGGTCTGGCCTGGTGGAGAGCTCTGCAGGGGCCGCCTGGCTCCAGGGCTGCACACACAGTCCCGCACCCTCTGGATCTCCTCGGCCTCTGCACCTTCCCAAGGTAAACCCGGCATCTTGTTCATCCCACCCGCTGCTGATGGAAGGGCCCTTGGGGCTTCTCCTTGGGGTGTGTCCTGCTCGTCTCGCCTGGCAGGGAGGGGACACGGGTGGGCAGTGCAGAGCCTGTTGGGAGTGGGAGTCTGCCAGCCCCAGGGATTGGAGCGAGTACACGCTCATTGAGTTTCTACTTTAATTTTTGTGGGTTGGCCCTACTGAATGCAAGACTACAGATGTCTATAATACCAGACCTGTATTTAAAAAAAGAAAAAAACGACAAAATAAAGCCTGGTTCTTTGTTTCCAGAAGTCTTCTCTGTACCTTGCTTGGGCTCCAGTAACCAGACAGGGTTTGGGGCCGTGAGAGCACACCACCGGATTCTGAGGGGTCGGGCTCCCTGGCATGGGATCCTGGGCTGGCGAGAAGGAGCCATGCTGGGTGACGAGCTACAGGCGTCCTGCCCCCGCGGCGAGAGCAGGCGGTGTCGATGGTGGGAGCACCGTGAGCCCAAGTCTTCCTGCTGTGTGTGTCCTCCGTGTTTAGCGCCTCCGCAGCCTGGGGCTCTGGCATCTAGACCCAGCAGTAACTTGGAGGTGAAACTTCTCAGTTGTTCCACAACACCACCGCCATGGCACAGCTGCTCGCTGTCCCTGTTTCCCCATCTGTTTGCATGAGAAAATGTCCCCCTGGTTGGTACCCGTCCTCCAGAGCCAGCTGGTCACCAGGCCCCTGTGTTAGTCTGGACACACACCTCTACATACCTGGACACCGCGGGACCTGCCAGGCTCTCAGGGCCAAGGCATCAAGGGCACCGGGGCCAGCTGGCACTGACATACTCACAAGTCACTCCACCCGCACAAGATGGAGAACTTTTCTGTCTCAGCTGCTTTTTCCGTCACATGGGAAAACCACAGCAATGAGTTCATGGATATAAAACAAGAAATGTTAGTATGAACGCCCTGCTCGCTTCTCCAGCTGCTAATGTCACCTACTGGCCTTTGCAAATCTTGGCTTCGAGCCTGGGTTTGAGCTGTTTATAGCCTGCACCTCTGGAGAACTCAGGTGCCTTCGCTCCAGAAAGATGGATTTAGTAATTTTCCTGCCTCAGGGTCAGCTACCTCTCACGTACCAGCTCTGGCGCAACACCTGTGTTCAGTTTTGTCGGGACGGAGCCACGCCCCTTGCTTTGTCCACTGTCTGCTGCTCCTGGACCCCGGGGACAGGCCAGGAGTCGAGTTGCTTGCCTCACTCCACAGCCAGCCTCTCCTTTGATTCAGTTTCTTTGTCTGCTTCCTGTTCCTGTCCTTACTGATGCCTTTCCTGCTGAGCCCTTCATTTCAGTGGTCAGTGTCTGGGCTTTGCCCTTAACCATCTCTGCCAGTCCTTCATCGCTTACCTAGTGAACAGAACAAAGTGCTGCCTTTGAATTTGTTCCCTGAGATGGCTTGTATGTGCTGAAAGATGAGGGCCACTCAGCTGACGGTGTTTCATACCACATGACGTAAGATGTTGGGTGGTTCTGTTTTTATTTCTCCTGTACGGTTCTCTGCTTGTTAACCAAAACTGAGATCTTCAAGCACTGTCCTAAAAGCTTTATGTGCATTAACTTTCCTTCACAGCAGTTTTATGAGATGGACGGCTGTCCTCATTTCACACATGGATGAGAGGGGCACAGATGTTAGTTTTGTGAAGGTTAACTTCAGGATTTAAAGAGCAGTGCTCAGTGTGGAAACGCTCAGCTCATGTCAGCTGCTGGTATCCGTAGCTGTTGGTTACTGTGGTACACGACCAAGCAGGTCGTTATGGTGTTTATTTTTTTCTTAGAATTTGTCAGTTTGGTGTCAGAGTAGAGTGGTGAGTGGAGACTGTCAAACATTGTTTAGTGGCCGGTAGAACAATAGAGTGTCACAGGCATTGCAGTAGGCAAAGCCAGGTAGTGAACAAAACAGTTTGAACACGGACCAGTGTGTGTATGAGAATCACGCTTGGCGGTTACAAGAGCAGCGGCTTCTGAGGGGCGCACACTTGCTCCTGGACCCAGCCCCAGCTGCTGCTCTCTGGTCACTGGCGTTGTGTAGTTGCAACAGAGGCCATGTGGCCTGCAGACCCCAACATGTTTATTCTCTGGCGTTTATAGAGAAAGCTCGCTGGCCCCTGAAATAGGTCAGTGAAATGGAATAGAAGCCAGGAGTAGACTCACAGGTACATGGTGAGTTAATTTTCAACAACATTGCCAAGGCAGTTACACAGGGAAAGGAAAGTCTTTTCAGCCGGCAGCTGGCTATCTGTATGGAAAGAAATTAACCTTGAATCCTGTCAAACACCATATACAAAAAATTAATACAGAGGAACTGACGGGGGTCTCCCTGGTGGTACAGTGGTTAGGACGTAGCGCTTTCACTGTTGAGGGCCCAAGTTCAGTCCCTGGTCAGGGAACTACGATTCCCCAAGCCACGTGTCTGTCACAGCTCCCCCCCGCTCCAAAAAAAAAACAGAACAAAATAGGCGATTGATCTAAAAACGTAAGTATTTACATAAGCTTCTAGAAGAAAACAGTAACTAGCTTTGCAATGGGCAAAGAATTCTTAGGACACAAATCACAAGGGAAAAGAAATGAGGCTGCCATCAAAATGAAATTTTTCTGCTCTTCAAAATGAACAGGTTAGACCGTGGACCGCCAGGACAAGAGTAATGTCTGTGAGTCAGAGGACTCCCATCCGGGAAATAGAAAAATGCAGCTGAAACAATGTGGGAAAGTGGAACCAGTGGGAAAGACAAGCACGTCATCACCAAGGAGTCACACGAGTGACCAATAAGAACATGAGCGATTGTGTCGAGTCACCAGTCACTAGGGAATGCAAGTTAAAATCACAGGTAGCTACCCTTTCCCCCCTGGCAGAATGGCTAAAATTAAGACCAACATTACCAAATACTGATGAAAATGTGGAGCCAGTAGAATATATGTCCATGAAAGATATATAAGGATGCTTATTATCACTTCGTTCATAATAATAAGATAAAAACATGTCCAACAGTGGGAAAATCGGTAAGCAGATTATAGTATGTGAGGTCATAGCTGTTCACGGAGGTCTATGCAGGTGGGAGGCTGCAGACAGCAGCTGGGTGGGCTCCTGCTAAGTTGTTTGAGTAGTGTCCAGCTCTGTGTGCCTTATGGACTGTAGCCCCCCAGGCTCCTCTGTCCATGGGATTCTCCAGGCAAGCATACTGATGGGGGGAGTTGGGGTTTGCCATGCTCTCCTCCAGGGGACCTTCCTGGACAGCAGCTGGATGGACTCACTCATAAAACAAGTGGGAAAAGGGAGCCAACCTCTGTCTGGTGCTGCAGCTTCCCTGGAGCAGCTGGGACCTCATCCTGGATCAGCCTGCCCCACAGTGGGCGACTCCATCCAGAATATTCTAGGGTCCCCTACACAGAGCAGGCACTTGGCACCATCACAGGAGATGGTTTGAGGCTGGACAGACTGTCATAAAGCCATTAGACAAAAACAGTGAACTCGGAGAAAGAAAGAATCATGCCACCTCTGAAGAGCTTACAAGCTGAAATTCCAAGATTGATGTACAGAATTCTAATGTTAACAAGAAATCATCCACTTCCATAACTAGGATCCACTTCAGGTGAAACTGATTTTATCAAACAGTCTCATAAAGACTATATTGTCATCCTGTTTATTTAACTTCTATGCAGAGTACATTATGCAAAATGCCAGCCTGTATGAATCACAAGCTGGAATCAAGACTGCTGGGAGAAATATCAACGACCTCAGATATGCAGAGGATACTGCGCTAATGGCAGAAAGCAAAAGAGCCTCTTGATGGAAGTGAAAGACTGAAAAAGCTGGCTTAAAACTCAGCATTGAAAACACTAAGATCATGGCATCTGGTCCTATCACTTCATGGCAAATAGATGGGGAATTGATGGAAACGGACACTTTATTTTCTTGGGCTCCAAAACCACTGTGGATGGTGACTGCAGCCATGAAATTAAAAGAGGCTCCTCAGAAGAAAAGCTATGACAAACCTAAAAAGCAGAGACATCACTTTGCTGACAGGGGTCCATATAGTGAAAGCTTTGGTTTTTCCAGTGGTCACATACAGGTATGAGAGTTGGACCGTAAAGAAGGCTGAGCTCCAAAGAATTGATGTTTTTGAACTGTGGTGCTGGAGAAGACTCTTTGAGAGTTCTTGGACTGCAAAGAGATCAAACCAAAATCAATCCTGAATATTCACTGGAAGGACTGATGCTGAGGCTCCAATACTTTAGCCACCTATGTGAAGAGCCAACTTATTGGAAAAGACCCTGATGCTGGGAAAGATTGAGGGCAGGAGGAGAAGGGGGTCGACAGAGGGGATGGTTGGATGGCATCACCTACTCAGTGGACATGAGTTTGAGCAAACTCTGGGAGACAGTGAAGGACAGGAAAGCCTGGCATGCTGCCCATCCATGGGGTCATAAAAAATTGGACACAGCTGAGCGACTGAACAACAGCATCAGGACTCAAGTAAGGATATTTAGGAGGCTCAAGGAGAAAAACAAAGATACACAGAATGAAGACGTTCCTCCCCACCCAAAGAAAATTATTGTAAACAAAACATCTAGAAGAGAGGAAAACCAATCAGAAATCTTGTAAAGGAAAAACACAGCCAGTAACATTTTTTTAAAAGTCAGTAGACAGGATCAACTGTGGACATAAGTAGAGGGCTGACGGGTTAGAAGATAGTTCTGAGACCTTAGGCCAGAACCTTGCACGCATGCGGAGAGAGCTTGCAGGGCTTGGTGGATTGGTCGAGGCTGTAGCATGGTCTGAGGAGAGTTGCAGAAGATTGTGGAGAAGCAATGTTTGAACAAATACTAGCTGGTTATTTTCCAGAATTAGAAAAGACATTCTTAGATTGAAGTTGTATTTGGAATTCTAAGCAGGATAAAGAATAATCCCTTAGCACTTGCTCAATTGATTTGAAAGAGTATGCACGGGGTATCCTTGAGACAAAATAGCATTTTCTGGTAAGTAAATGAAATTTGTTGGTCTCATTAAAGAACAAATGGATGACCAAAGGAAAGCAGGTCTGTAATGATTATGTAGTTGTGGGAGCTTGGAGGTGGGGGAAGCACACAGGAATATACACCAGATGGGATGTACCTTGTTAATAGAATGAAGAATAAAAACCATACGATCTCAACAAATGCATAAAAAAGCATTTGACAGAATTCAACATCCTTTCATAATAAGAAAACTCTCAGCAAATTGAGTATAGAAGGAACATACACAACATAATCAAGACTGTATATGACAAGATAAGTGATTCCATTTCCTTCCAATAGTTACCGTTCAGTCGCCCAGTCGTGTCTGACTCTCTGCGACCTCACGGACTGCAGCACGCCAGGTCTCTCTGTCCTTCACCATCTCCCGAAGTTTGCCCAAGCTCACGTCCATTGCATCAGTGATGCCATCCAGCCATCTCATCCTCTGAGGCCCTCTTCTCCTGCCCTCGATCTTTCCCAGCATCAGGGGCTATTCCAATGAGTTAGCTGTTCGCATCAGATGACCAAAATACTGGAGCTTCAGCTTTAGCATCGGTCCTTCCAGTGAATATTCAGGGTTGATTTCCCTTAAGATTGACTGGTTTGATACTTCTGATAAATACCCAGAATTGGGATTACTGAATCATATGGTCATTCTATTTTTAATTTTTTGAGGAAACTGCATACAGTTTTCCAAAGTGGCTGCACCGATTTACATTAACTGTACAAGGGTTCCCCTTTCTCCACATTTTCACCAGTATTTGATAATGGCCTTTTTAACAGGTGTGAGGTGGTGTCTCATTGTAGCTTTGGTTGACATATCCCTGATGGTTATCGATGCTGAGCTCCTTGCTATGCTCCTGTTGGCCATTGGTATGCCTTCGTAAAAATGTATATTCAGGTTCTTCGCCCACTTTTTAATTGGATTATTTGGGAATTTTGCTGTTGAGTTTATGGAGCTTCCCAGGTGGCACTAGAAGTAAAGAACCCTTCTGACAGTGCAGGAGGTTTCAAGTTTGATCCCTGGGTTGGGAAGATCCCCTGGAGAAGGGAATGCAACCCACTCCAGTATTCTTGCCTGGGGAGTCTCATGGACAGAGGAGTCTGGCAGCCTTCTGTCCCTGGGGTCGAAAAGAGTCGGACACGACTAAAGTGACATAATCTGCGTGCATGCATGTGTGAGTTCCTTATGTATTTTGTAGATCGATCCTCTGTCAGGTATATGGCTCACAAATATTAATATGTCCTTCCCTTTGTAGGTTGCCTCTTCGTTTCATCATTTGTTTCTTTTCCTGGGCAGAACCTTTTAGTTTGATGTAGTTCTGCTTGTTTACTTTTGCTGTGAAAACAAACAAGAATCATAAAAATACTTTATGATTTTGGTGTCACATCCAAAAAGTATTACCAAAACCAGTGTCAAGGAACCTTGTCTCCATGTTTTCTTCTAGGAGTGTTTATTTTCACGTCTTCCATTTCAAGTTAATCTTGCAAGTGGTGGAAGACAGGAGTCCGACGTCGTCATCTTGCACACTTCTCTTCTTTCATCACCTTGCCTGTGTCGTTCCTTTATCTAAGGAGCACATGGTGGTGTTTCTCTCTATGTAATGTGTTGTTTTTCTCTCGTGCAACTTTGAAGGTGTCCTCTTTGGCTTTGGCTTTTAGCAGTTTGTTTATGATGTGCCAAGGTTTGAGAAACTGGGGGTGATGATTTCTTCATGTATCTTTTCTGCCTTCTCTTCCCTTCCGTGCCCTCTCCTCTCCTGGGATCCCAGTTACATGGGTGTTAGACTGCTTCGTGTCCCACAGAGCTCTCAGGCTGTCCTTTGCCCTTGGTCTTCTTCCTCTTTGCTTTTTTGGTTAATTTCTATTGACCTATCTTCAAGTTCACAAGTTCTTTCTCCTACCATCTCCTTTTTGAGCCTATCTAGTGAACTTTTCATTTATGTTATTTTACTTTTGGACTCTAGAATTTTGATTTGATTCTTTTTTGGAGTTCTCTTTTCTCTGTTGAGATCCCCATCTGTTTTCTCTTTAAGTTTTTCTTCAGCTATTTGATCATTTAAAATTTAATTCCTTGAACATATTTATAATAGCTATTTCAAAGTCTTTCTGCTAAATCTAACCTCTGGGTCCACTTGGGGTCAGTTTCTGTTGACTGCCTTCTTCCTGAATTTGAATCACAAGTTCTTGTTGCTTCATGTGTCTAGTTATTTTGGGTTGCTAATTGGACAGCATAGGTAGTATTTTACAGCCACTTTGGATTCTGTTACATTCTTCTCAAGATTGTTGGGAGTTAACTGACAGATCTGAAACTTAAAGTCTGTCTCCTCCACGGTGTGTAGCAGCCGGCATTTCTGCTCAGCTTTTTAGCTTCCAGCTGTAGCCTTTGTGGCTTGCCCTCTGCCTCTGCATACTTAACGGAATTTATACTCAGATTTGGAGGCTCAGCCCTTCTGTAGCTTCCTTGTCTGGGAACTTGACACCCAATTTTCCAGCATCTCTGCCAGTCCCCACTCTATCTTATGACACTTAAGCCAGTAAGGCTTCAGCTTTCTGCCGCTAAGCTCTGTGTGTAGAGAGAAGACTCGTAAATATCACCCAGCGCGGTTGTCTTTTAAGGGTAGATG